>NW_004955415.1:28991603-29107354 GCF_000276665.1 Chinchilla lanigera
CGCCCCGCCCCGCCAGCCTCGCCCCGCCAGCCTCGCCCTAGCTTCCGGCCCCCTCAGCGTCTTTGCCACGCCCCTTCACAGTGCCCCGCCTCCCTGTGGTCCCGCCTTGCCGCCACCACATGTTGTCCCGCCCCTCCGCGGCAGTTGGCCACGCTTCCCACGGCGCCCCGCCCCGCCCCAGCCGGAGGCAGCGTGGTGTGTTTACCGAGGTGCATGCTGGGGCGGTCTCCGCGGCAACCAAGGCCCATAAGCAGCACTGAGGCCAGGCGCTAGGGTGCTGGCCCCGGGGCGGCAGCATGCGCCGCGGTCCCGCGTCGTCCGCTGCCCTGCCAAGCCCAGAGTACTACGAGAGGATAGGCCGCCTCCAGCAAGGGTTGCGCGACAGGTACGCCACGGGGGATGGAACGGGGCGGAGCGGGCGCCGCGCGGCACCTCGGGGCGCCCTGTTTCTCTCCACGCCCCACCGTGGGCCACCCCGACCGACCGAGCCTGGCCTGTGGCTTTCCTCGTCCCCGGGGCTCAGGTGGCGCGGAGGCGCTGGGACTCCCCTGCGGTGGGGAAAGCCACGTCCCCGAATTCGCCAAGAGGCGAGAGTGGGAGTTCTGCTGCCTGTCACTCAACATCAAGCCCTGTGACTTTCTCCAGTCCCCTGTTCACCCCCACTCCTGGCTCTCTTCGGATTGTTGTCCCACCTTGACAGCTGCTCTGCTTCCAGATGACAGGTCCAGGAGCTCAGGCGAGAGTGTGTGTGTGTCACCCATGCCTCACTCAAATGCAGCAGGCGTGGTGGTTTGGTTGTTCGTTTGGATGATTTTTAGGGTAGTTGGGGTTGGCTAGATTTGCAGAAAAGGGATGAAATTTCCAACCAGTGAGGTTCAGCTTCCTTAGAGTTCATGATGCCTTTTATTAACTCATAAAAGATGGGGCCCTAAAAACAGCTATATCTAAAAGTTCATACAGAGAAAGAATTAGAAAGCAGCTGACCATAAACAGGCACACGAAAGGTAAGTTGTTGGAACTCCTATTTAGCAGCCAGATTAATTGGAGTTAGACATCTCATTAGCTGAAAAGAAAAGAAATAGATTTTTGGATCTCTTGATAAAGGAAACACTTAATGAGCGTAAAAAGTTACAAAATCATTCTTTTGAACAGGAGAGCTGTCTTGACAATTCCAAAATGATAACAACGCAGTAATTATGTATAAGGTAAAGGCAGAAGTGAGTGATTTTGAAGAGGAATTACATTCATCTTATGGTAGATATAATTTTTGTCAGTTATTTTTCGAGCGTCTACAACAGGCCTCCTTAATTGTTTGTATCGTATTTTATCTTCTTTTCCATGTCCTGTTTTCTTCCTGACATACTCCCATTCACCTACCCCAGGGTCCTCTTCGGCTCCCAACTTGAAAAAAGAAAATTATTCCCCGCAGAGCCTTCCCACTCTCTAACTTTTTCAAAGCTCTCTCTGTGGGGGTTAAAGTGACTTACTCTTTGCCTAGACTGAGAATTTTAGGAGACTAGGAACCAAACCTAGCTCAATCTTTAGCTCACGATAGAATACTGATAGTGGAGCAGGTGATTGGTAAATATTTGTGAAATTTATGGAAGAAACCCCAAAGTCAACCAGCTAGTGTCTAGCTCTGACTGGCTTACATAGAAAGCTGTGGCCACATATTGTCACTAAATAGTAACCATTTTCCAGTCCACCAGGAAAAGTGGACCTAATGATATTTCCAAGAGGATGTTAAGTGTCAGCACATCCCTGATAATTAAAGAACAAGACATGGCTGTGTGTTTCAGGATGCTTACAGTGTTTGGGGGCTTATTGTCTGTTCTGTTTGAAGAGTGGCTTAGCAAACCTAGGCTTTCAGTTATTGTGTCTCTTAGGTAAGGACCTGATATTAAAATGTTACTGATTTAAGTGGTATTCTTTTTAAACTAGGTTAATTGTGAGTTATTCATGCTTTGCCTGCTAGGAACACCTGGCTGTTTATAGTCCTTATGGTACAATAACTGAGTAATCATTACCCACTTTATGTTTAACACTTACTGCTTTAATTATTAAGCAAGGTGAGGCTGTTGAAATTATATAAGAAATTCGAATTAAATTTTATGGCCTAGTCGTGCTTCTGCATTTGGAGATTTGTTTTATTTTTAAGTAAGTAAAAATCTGTTGCTGTGTATATTCATTTTTCATTTTAAGAATCCATAACTAACTCTAATTAATGCGTTGTACACACAAAATAGAGGCAAATAACTTTAAATGAAGATAAAGCTGCAGTGAAAATGTGGAAACCTAGGTTCTAGTCCATGACCAGTTGAGAGACCTTGATCAGATCATTTTGGCCTTTTTGAACCTTGGTTCTGCTCCAGAAATGAGGGGACTTGACTAATACGTAAAGTAAGGTATCGGTTTCTTTTTCTTTATGAGAGTAATAGGCCTTATAGTTTTAAAAAGTTGAAAGCTGTAATTTTGCAAAGCAATGCACAAAGGACATCGTTGTGTCTTGTTTGAATGTCCTGTTTGATTTTTATTAAAATCAATCCTGGTGACCACAGGGACCACTACGTCTGAAAAATTCCAGTCATTCCAAAGATTGCAATCTGCATAGCAGTCAAGATGGTTTATCAATCCGGAAACTTCTGGGGAATGGGAAATTTAATAAACAAAACAAGACATACTTTCCCACTTTTCCTTAGCCCTTTTAGAGAAAATCATTGAAATGTTAGCTGGTCTAATAACTGTGACCTCGTAACTGTCATGTTTTGAGCTTGGGTCATTTTAGCTGTTTTCTCACATAGATGTGATTTTGTAGTCTGAATGTTTTCCTGTGGGTATACAGTGTTTTTTCTGCATTGTGCTGAAAGTCAACAATTGAATCTTGAAGAATTTAATGGAGTGACTTGTAGTGTATATAGTGCCCACAAGCATAGTAGAAACATGTAAGTGGAATTGGCTCTTAAAATTATTGTATATAAAAACAACTCTCTTAAAGGCCTGTTTTTTCAGTGCCAATATTGATTCAAGGTGGATATCGTAATAGTTTAGAAATTGACACCAAGATATTAGTTGAGTAAAGGCAAGGATAGTGGAGAATTGTGATATTGAGGAAAAAACAGAATAATAAATGGCTTAAAAGGAGAACACTCAGCCATCTCAGGAGCACCCAGCTGTGTCAGATTTGCCATGGTCCTGATAAAGGAGTGCACATGATTGAAAACATGGATGGTAAAAGCATCCAAGGTAGTGTGTTTAAAAGGTTCTGAAATACAGATTTTGTATGGATGCACAAGCCTTCTCCTGCCTTTTTCACTGGGGTAAATATCAGGTTTTAAGACTTACATTTGCAATAGGCTGAAAGTCTTAACAGTGCTGCAGTGTGGATGAAGGGGTTAGAAATGGACTAGTAGTAGAGTTGACAAGATTAAGGCCACTTTGCCAGGAGTAGAGGGCCAGAGGTTGTTGATGAAGTAGGTGTTCTTTATGGAGAGGAGATGTGATCTTTATTCTTGTTCTGTCTATGTGGATTTCCAAAGAGACTTTGATTCTTTTTCAGAAATTGTCATAGATTAATTTAGAAAATCATTTCAAAATAAGTTCAAGCTTTAGGAAAGTTATAAATGTGGGAAAGAGACCTCAAATATTCCCCTTATCCAGATTCCTCAACTACTACTATTTTATTACATTTTTATTTATTCTACTGACACCGTTAACCTTTTCTGACCCATTTGAGAATTGTAGATAGAATACTCCATTACTCCTAAAATCTCTAGTGACTATTCCCATAAAACAAATGTTATTGGGTAGTTCCTTTAGAAATGGTTTGCCAGTTAAAGGTATTCCAGGTCCTTCTTGGCATAAATGAAGAACTGAACAAGACAAGCCAAAAACAGTGCCAGAAGTGTATTTGAAAAGTGAAGAGTGAAGTGGTAAGGGAGAAATTGGCTCTGTAGAGCAAGCATGGGCAAAACAAGAGAAAGAGCAAAAATAAAAGTATAGTATACCCTAGTCTAGAAGACACTGGGTGGACTACCATGAGAGGAGTCACGATAGCGGGCTCCTGGTATCTGTGTCCTTCTGTGTTGTTCACACCTCATGGGAACCCATGAGAAGTTCCATATACAGGGTCCTGAGAATCACTTGGTGCTGTCCTGGGATCTTGTAAATGACAGGCCCTGCTTATTTCCCTAGCGCGCTTTCCACACCCTACCTCCTGTCTCACAAGGATGTGCTCACACACGATCCCCTTGCAGGATAAGTCTGGGTACACCAGTCTTCAGACCCATGTCACATTTCCAACTGTCCTAAACATGTTTCTTTTTCTTTCTGGCCCAAGGTCTCATCTCAGAACCCCAATTAGACTTTGTGTACCATGTTTCTTTTTTTTTTTTTTTTTTTGATTTTTCTCCGGTACCGGGAACCGAACTCACGACCTTGCACTTGCCAGGCAGGTGCTTTTGCCGCTGAGCTAAATCCCCAGCCCCTGTGTACCATGTTTCTTTAGTGTCCTGTAGTCTGGAACAGTTCCTCAGGCTTACCTTTTTCTTCATGCTCTGACAGTTGCATAGAGTTGAGCCTTATTCTAGATGGTTACTTGCAAGCTGGGTCCATCTCTTGGTTCCTTCAGAGCAGACTCCAGTCACACATTCCTGGCAAGAGTACTACAGAGACGAAGCGGTGTGTTGGCACACAAGTCATGGTGCATTGAAGTTTGTCTCTGCAGTTCAATGACAAATTGCTCACACTGCCCAGTCTTCGTTAATGAAGCACCCAACTGAGTATAAAACCTTTCAAGGGAAGAATGACTAATAAAAATTCCTAATGTGGATGCAGTTATACCATGTTTCCTTCATTTCTATTCTGAGTTCACAGTTACGAATAAGAAAGTAAACATCTGTGGGAAGCTATTGGTTAAACATGTGGTTTTATGATTATTTTCCTCTTTTTAACAGAGGCATTCCCCGGTGAAAAATAGATTGTGTTCCTCAAGCAGAGGTTCTGTGTTTGGTGTTCAATTTCACTTACCCATCAAAGAATTCTGGATAAATGGAAATTGCCATTTAATATTATGCTAAGGACAGAAACTTACTTAACTTGTATTATAGCTTCAGAGTGATTTGGGGGATTCTTTTCCTCAGTACTGGGGATTGAACCCAAGACCTTAGCACTGGGCTACATCCCCAGGCTTTCTTGTTATTCTTCTGGGACAGGTCTCGCTGAGTTGCCCAGGCTGGACTTGAACTTTCAATCCACCTGCCTCAGCCTCCCAGATTTCTGGGATTACAGGACTGCACCACTGTGCCCCAGTGGGATAATTTTTTCTTTTTTTATGGAAAACACTATAAAGGAAAACAGAAAAAACAGAGTATTCACAAAGGGAACTTTCTACAGGAGGCCGTCTCAAGATGACCTTCTGCCAGAGTCCTGATCTTTGTCTCACGGTCCTTGTTTAGTGTTTTTCTCTCGGAATGATGTGGCTTCTCTTATGGCGTTTAGTTAATGTTAACTTAGAAAAACAGTTGGGCTTCAGTGAGGTGAGCTGCCACTGAGTGGAGGTGGCAGATGGAGCCTTCCGTGGCTGCATCTTCTTAGGACCGTGGCTTCCCATGTATAGCCCTGCCCTGCTCCCCTAGCTCTTGGCTGCCTTGTTCCCTTTCTCCTACGTCTGACTGTGTCTCTTTATTCTTTCCACTCTGGAGGTCCTCGGTCTTTCACCTGAACACACTCAGCACTCACCTGAACATCACTGGTTGGCTGGTTACTCCTGAGTGCTAGTAGCAGAGGGGCAGAGTAACATTCCAGAGTTATAAAAGGAGAGACTGGAGTGTTAGGAGACCTGACCTTCATCAGATGAGAGGGAAGCCAGGGGTACACTTTGGCTGTGCCCAGGCCACTGGCTGGGGGCAGAGCGAGCCACCAGTCTTTAGTCCAGTGTGGCTCTGGGGAAGCTGGTATATAGGCCCACCACTTGAACGCCACCAGCTTGGAGAAACTGGCCCTATTTTACTCTACAGATTTATGTTGTTTTTGTCTGTCTTCCCCTGAAAGGTCACCTGCCTGAGGGGAGGTCTGCTGCAGCTTCTTCACCACTTTGGTCTCCAGGCCCAGAACAGCACCCAGCTTGTCCCAGGTGCTCTGGAAGTGCCTGCTGAGTGGTGAACACGCATCCAAGTCTTTCCCACTGCATTTCCCCCGTCCTTGGAGAATCTTGGGGTTTTACCTCCTATTGGGGTCTGTTTTGTTTTTCACTTCCCTAGTGATGTTTTTATGTTTTCGGTTCAAATGCATGTGGCATTTTCTGCTTCTTAGACCATGTGATTTTTTTAATATTTTATTTTATTGAAGAAAAGTAAAACAATTTCATAACAAAATAATAGGAGAATAACAGTAGTTAATACATTGCATATTGTCATCATCAAAGTACTTACTCAGAGTACAAGATATACACATAAAAAATTCTCTAATCAATATTAACACGAGTCTTCCTTTTCATTGTACTAAGAGACACTAATAGTATAGCTAGCTTGAATTTTTCTCACCTTTTCTTTCCTTCCTTGCCCCTTCCGCCCTCCTAGTTCCTTTGTCCTTTTCAGCAATTATTTCCCATTTCACAATATCTATTGTACATTCTAGACCTTATTTACCCTTTCAGTTTCTCGCACTTGGGAGATAATACAGTTTACACATGTGATTTTGATTTATTTCACTAAAGACTATGGTCTCAAGTTGCATCCACTTACCTACCTATTTTCTCTTCCAGTAAATTTATTGTTTCAGTTTTAGTATTTAGATCTTTGATCCATTTTGACTTTAGTGCATGGTAATAGACATGGGTCTGGTTTTAGTCTTTGGCATGTAGAGAGCCAGTTTTTCCAGGTTTTCCAGCACCATTTATTAAAGAGGCTATCTTTCTTCCAGTGAATGTGTTTGGTTCCTTTGTCAAAGATAAGGTGGATGAGTGTATAATTGTGTCTGCATCTTCTAATCTGTTCCACTGATCCTCAGGTCTGATTTTTTTTTTTTTCCAGTACCATGCTGATTTTATCATACTAGCTCTGTAGTATAATTTCAAGTCAGGGATTGTGATGCCTCCTGCCTTGCCTTTGTTGCCCAGGATTGCCTTTGCTATTCCAGGTCTCTTATGTTTCCAAATGAATTTCAGGAATGTTTTCTCTAGTTCTGTGAGGTATGCTCATAGTATTTTGATTGGGATTGCATTAAATCTGTATAACATTTTTGGGAGTATGGCCATTTTCACAATGTTTGTTATTCCTATCCATGAACAAGGGATATCTTTCCATTTTCTGATATCCTCTTCAATCTCGTTTTTTCAGATTACTGTAATTTTCAGTATATAGATCTTTTACCCTTTGTTAGATTGATTCCTAAGTATTTTATTTTTTTGGATGTTATTGTGAAGGGTGTGGTTTCCCTAATTTCTCTGTCAGTGAGTTTGTTGTGTTTATACAGAAATGCTATTTATTGATTTTTGAGGGTTGACTTTGTATCCAGCTATGCTACTGAATTTGCTTAGAAGTCTTTTGGAGTTTTTGGGGAGGAATGTGATTTTGAAAGAGATGATGGCCTAAATTCATCAGCTTATTACTTATCAATATGATGATTTATGAAATATTTCTTTTTGGATTACAGTGAAAAGAAGAGACTAGACCTGGAAAAGGAACTTTATGAGTATAATCAGTCTGACAAATACAGGTAAGCAGTGTGCTAGTGACAGTCTTCAAAGCACCTTGCATATGTGAACCAAATTTAAACCATGCTCTCAATTCTGTAGTTGGAATATTTTTACCATTCTCTTATTTCTAATATGTAATAATTTGAATTGGCTACTATAATTTAATATAATCATTGTCAAGAAATTTTTTTCATTATAGTTGATCTTTGAACAAACTACTATAGGCAGGGTTACCTGGTTTCTTATTTTTTATAGATGTATGAGAATGACTTTTAAAATTATTAAAGGTACAGTAATGGATAGTATATATATTAACCTTTCCTGGTTACTTACTATGATATTTTTTTTGGGGGGGGGGGTTTCTCCGGTACCAGGAACCGAACTCATGACCTTGCGCTTGCCAGGCAAGCGCTTTTGCTGCTGAGCTAAATCCCCAGCCCCTTACTATGATATTAAGAACAGATTTTAATATCCTAATTTCTGTTTTATAGAAACTGAACTTGATTCTTAAGCTAAAGGTATTCCATTACCTGTAACATTCATATGAAAAATTTCTGGCTATGATGGCATTAAATTGTGATTTATGCATGGAGCACCAAGAATGAGAAATGAAAATACTCCAGAAAGAGAGAAATGAGAATACTGTAAACCCAAATTACCTATTAAGCCTGTTTATTTCCTCATCTTCAGAATTACCCTTTAGTTTAAAATGAGTGTACTTCTAATGTTTCCAGTCAAGGTAGAAACCATATGCCCTAGCAGCTCCAAAGGAGGCAAGAAACAGCCATCTTGAGGTGCCCTGGCCTTAGGGTCAGCCCAAGTCAGAGGATGTCCGTGGCAACTCACTGCTGACAGGGCCAGGATGGCTGTAGGCTTCATGCAGCCTGTGGTTGGGCAGCTTCCTGTACCTTATGCTAACTAGGCTCTTTCCCCAAGAAGGCAGCGTCTGAGTCTAGGGTTTGTGTAGGTGGTGGTTAACTTGTGGAGGTGGTCACATAGCTGGAGAGTGAGGCTGGAAGGAAGGAAATGGGAGCTGCCTGGTTTGGCTCCTGCAGACCTTCAGAGGAGCAGAGTCAACTGCCCTCTCTCTGCTGAGCACCCTTACCCACTGTAAAGGTGGCCCAGTGGAGTGAACTAGTTGCACGCAGGCATTCATTCCCTGCTTCTAGCAAAGGGAGACCATGCCGGGAGAGCAGGAGACAGTGGGGAGCTGAGGCTGGTGCCACCAGGCTGCTGCAGCAATGACTGGCAGAAGGAAGGTGGCAGGAGATGGACTAGGGCCCTGGAGGTATCCCCACCATGGCCCACCAGATTCTCCATCATCAATACATCTTTCTATCTTCCCCCTAAAATTCTACATTGCCTGAAACTTCAGTTTCTTAGGTGCAACCATTCTTTTGAGTGTAGCACATAAGCACATAGGTCAGCACTTCAATTCTGTCTGAGACTCAGCAGCTCTCAGCCAAGTGGGCTTATGGCAGTTACTTCAATCGAGAATAATGAAAGTTATGGACAGACATGCAGTGAGTTAATGCATACTGAGCCTTCAAGCAGTGCTGACCCAAGTGAAGAATTGAGAACTTCTTAGGAGTAGTATTTTTATCAGTATTCTTGCTATTATTCTTATTTATTGCCTTTAAACTCTCTGGCATATGGTTTCTCCTACCCAGAAGTTTTCCCCTTATCTCTTTATTCTTGTTTTCTCCAATTTTGCTTAGCTTTTATCATTTTTCAGGCCTCAGGTGAAAAATATTTCCACTGGGAAGGTCTCTACTTCCCCTTCCCCAAGTCAGGGTTGCCTGGCCTATGAAAATGCCTTTCAGTCTCCTGCACAACCTTCATCACACTGTGTTTACTTAGTCGACTATTTTCCCTGTTGACTATACCTGATTGGTATCCATACTTGGATTGCACGGATGGGTGAATGTCTGACTTGTGTGACCAGCTTTGAAGGTTAATGGGTGGAGAAGGGAAGTGGAATATGGATGGAGAAGGCTTGGTTACTATGGTTCCTCTTTCAGCAGATACCAGACACCAGCATTGCTAAGTGCCTCAGTATGAAAGGCCCTGTGTTAGGTTTATCTCCATTTCTGTGTTTGTGTCTAACATGTAGATGAGGCAAAACAAAAACAGTGTAAATTCTTGTTGAGAAAGAAAAATGGTAACAGGTAACCACAATCAAAGCACGTAATTACTAGCACAATCGTTTCTTGAAAATTGTTGGCCTAGTGTTATAGGTTTAAGGTCTGTTACAGGTTTAAGTTGTCTGTCATATAAAAAAAAATGCCAATGTGCTATGCATCTAAATGTGGCTACATAGATGCTGCTCCTGAAATCACATTTTATTATGAGAAATAAATCCATATAAATCTTTACCATGTGAGTGTTACTGTGTGATCTTGTATACGTTTTTTGAGAGTGTTCTGCTGTGATATACCTCAAATGGCACCTCAGTGATGCTAATTAATTTGTCTCTTTGAAAATGTCTGTGAACTCTGTCCTTTGGGTTTTAGTCGCCTGGGTAAAATATCTTAGACATTATTGTCTTATTAACAATTTTGTTAAAGAAAATTCTTCTTAGGTTTGTCAAGTTTAACTCAACTGTTAAAAAAATCTAGTTTTATTTCTTTCTAGAGTTAAGCTGAAATATGTAAAACTAAAGAAATACCTGAAGGAAATATGTGAATCCGAAAAGAGGGCTCATACTAGAAACCAAGAATATTTAAATCAATTTGAGCGTGTCCAAGCTCACGTTGGACACTTTACCACGAGTACAGAGAAGCTTCAGGAACTAAAGGTAACACCTTGTATTATACTATGTTTTCTAAAAACCTATTTTCAGAAGAGTGGCAGTCATGAAAATTCAGGTGGTTGCATGTAACATTAAGTATAAGCTTTCTTTTGAATCACCGTGTGGCCAAATATGACCAGAGAACTTGAAATTGTGTTTCCTAACATTGCTACCACAGTTGAGGAGTTAATGGAGAATCTGTGTCCCAGGAAGGGTCACTAGGCAGCCCCGGGGGCACGGTCTGAACCTGGTATTTGTTGGTGGAATGATCAAATTTGAGCAGCGGTAGAGTTGCCTCTAGAAACTGCTTCTGTTCTTACAGGGTCCTTTTTCTGTGGCTGGGCTCTCCCCTTCTGGCCTAGCAGTACCTTGGGGGAGCGCTGAGGGATAGTAGTAGTCCTGGGAGTTCACCCTCATACTCCTGGGCTGTGCAGCCCAGAGCAACTGCTCTTCGAGGCCTGTGCCGTTGGTACCTCACTCTCCTCCAGGACTTAGTTACCACAAATCAGGGCAAGCGTGGAGGCTTTGCCTTTAGTTTTAAAATCTGATTTCATCTCCTGCCACTCTTCCTTTTATTCCCCATGACACAGATTTTGCAGGGGGTGGCCAGGTGTGGCAGTTCTGAGTTTGAGATCCCATTTACTGGGATGGCACCTGTAAACTAGAAATGCAATTAAGTCAGCACCACCCAGGGAATTCTGTAGTGATGCTTTGCTGACCAATTTACTACTATAGCTGCTGTTGAGCCTTGAAAATGTGGCTGTGACAACTGAGGACTGTGGTTTTTTTCTGTTAATTTGGAGGGAAATAATAACAGCTAAGGCTGCACTCCCACTGGCCTCTCCACAGCAGCCGTGCTGTCAGAGGGCCCTGGAGTGAGCCCCTTTTACAATGGTGATCTCTAGATGTCTCTGTCATACTGTTCCCCCTGCCTGTAAATTAGTAAATACCCATGGGGTGATAGTTTGGCATCACTGGAATACAGTGTTCCTCACTGGCGTTCTACCTAGTGGTTCTAGGATCCACTGATGAGCCTTACCTGAATTAGTTATTACAGTGGCAATTATGAAATGGCGATTTTCTGCTTTGTGTCCTGACTTTCTTCTATAACAAAAGCCATTTTCTTCTCTTCCCCTACTTTTTTTTTAATATCACAGTGGATTTAATTTTTATTTAGTCAGTGTGTTATCAGCTATAGTATTTTTTGTTGTTGTTCCCATTTTTCGTTCTTGGCTCATAGGAAGTCTTCTTGTCATTTAGGGTGCTAGGGTTAGAATCTAGGGCCTTGTGCATTATTTAGCTCACAGTTTGTAGAGGTTTCAGTTCATAGTCAGCTGGCTCCAAGACAGGGTGGCATGGCAGAGAGGCATTGCAGAAGAGAAACCGTCCATGGTGTGGCAAGCAGAAAGCAGCTTCCCTCTTTCATTTTATATTTCATCCAGGCTATAAGCCTGTTGGTGGGTGCCACCCACATCCAGGATGGGCCTTCCCATTATCTACACCCAGAATTATGCTAAACTTATTAGTGGACTGATTTAGTTATCACACACCCTTAATCCATATTCACGTACCCTAGATCCAGGTACCTCTGAAAAACCCCAACTATGTTCGTGTGAGGCTTTGGGGGGACATCTAGCTACAAAGCATAACAGGAATCTCTTTAACTCCCATATCCTTTTGTCATGACTCCATTTTTCTGAGCCTTCTTTGCTTTTCTGCATAGGAACATGTTCCAGGGATGTGTTATATTTTCCATGTCTCCAATATGGAATCAACCTTTCACCTCCAGAGCTGTGGTTGCTTTCTGATATTGAAAAGCTGAGATTTAGCTGTGCTCGAGCCATAGCAAGTTTTGGGTACAGCACTCCAGTTCTCTGTCTTAGTATTTAAGTAGAATGCCTAGAGTTCAAGAGCAGTTGTCACTATCTTATAAACCACTTTTCAGGGATTTCACAGAGAATATAAAAGTGGTGAACAAAGCACAAAATTTTGCTTGAGGACATAATAGAAAATTTTCTGTTATTTTCATATTGGGGCTTTATTTAAATTTTTTTTTTTTCTGGTACCGGGAATTGAACTCACGACCTTGTGCTTGCCAGGCAGACGCTGTGCCGCTGAACTAAATCCCCAGCCCCCTTTATTTAATTATTGATTTCTTAAAGCCAAATGTGGGAGCAAGGAGTTTGAAAGGAAGAATCATCTTTTGTAAATACTTTTATATTGAGAGCATTTGTTGTATGTAATTAGGACTTGTGTATTCAGCTACAAAAGAGCATCACCATAGGGGATCATTTTAAAGAAAGACTAACAAACTGTTTACAGAAATAGGAAAAGCTTGACCCATCTATATGGTTCAAATACTATATACATGTTGCTTTTTAGAATTTTGGTTAAGAAGTAACTCTTAAAAGCAGTCTGCTTATGGCGTAGAAGAGTAGATCAGGTAGCTACAGTGGGAAAGACGTGAGTTGCACGAAGAACTGTCCTGTCACGGCCCCTCCAAGTCTTTAGTTCTGTGCTTGCTGTGTGCCCACAAGCCCAGACCATGGCATCAGAACCCAGTGGGCCATGCTGTGGATTCCGCAGAGTTCTGCATAGGGAAGTTGCTCTTTTGAGTCTTCTCATTGTTCTGTGCCACTTCCTCTTGTGCCAGTGTTGAGTGTGGCTGTAGGTGTGAGAACCACTGTCTCTTCCCAGTGTTCCCCATTCCGGTGTCTGAACTTTGCCTTCTGTGTTGCCTGACCCCAAGCAAATCTCAGGACTGAGGTGCCCGTGGGGTGCTGCCTGTACATCTGCAATGCCAGGGCTGTTTCCTTCTGATAGAGTGCAGCTCCTGCTGAGGCAAGAAAGTGAATGCGAGTGAGGCAGTGTGGGCGAAGTGGGATTCTGCCCAAATTATGCTGAGTAGCTCTCTCCTCTATGGAGATGTGCTGGGCCCGTCTTATTATGCATGTACTGTTAAAATCTTTTAAGGTGGGCATCAAAGCTAAAACAGAGTTTCAACTGATTTTACTAGTCATACATACTGTGTTATTTGGAGACCAAAGACAATTTTCAGGGCTTTTAAGAATATTGATGTGTTACGTGGTTTTGAAAATATAGTATTGGGCCTGGAGGGCTGTATTGCCACTTGTCAGTATTGGATGAAGAAGTTGATAAACTCGGTGTCAGAGTGTAAGGATGAGCGAGAGTCCAGTGAGGAGCGTGGCCTCTCTCGCTCTGCTCCCTGAACCTGGCATTGGCTGTTGTCTGCAGAGGTCCAAGCCCTAGGTAGTCCTCATCTAGATCCGTTTTTCCAGAATCTCTTTGTCTTATCTCAGACAGATTGGGTTTTCCCCAAAGCAGCCCCCAAGAAGGGACTCAGCTGGGAGAAGAAGGAACATCAGGCGGCTGGGCAGGGAGACAAAGTGGAGAGGGGCACAGCAGGTATCACCAAGCTGCCTTCTGCAGTTGGCCGCTCCTGCTTCCTTGCACAGAGAAACTCTGGCAAGTGGTTGGGAGCATCTGGGCTGTGTATCCCGGCCACTGCCTGGCATGGATGAAGAACTGGTGGGCAGAGGCACAGGTGGTGGGGTTAACCAGGCCCTCTGTGGCCAGAGCAGCTCCCTGGTCCTGAGGAGTCTTAGGCACAGAGACTCTGATGGTGGAATTTGGAGCACCCAGAGCACAATGGGACAAGTGTAGAGCATCACCAGCATCTGCATAGCCCCCCACAGCAGCAGTGCCTTGTGCAGAGTCCCAATGCTGGGCACGTTGTCACTGGTTATGTTTTGGCTGGAAGTGCTTGCCCACACTTTCATAACAAAGGCTAGACGCTGGTCTCTGCCTGGTCCCAGCCCTAACTGCATAAACACACCCCTCACACACATGCATACACACACATACACACTGTCACACACAACAGACATGCACATTTGCTCCGCTCCTCTTCTTCCTGTCCTGTCCTACCCACTTGCTCCCCTCATCTCTGTCTGTCCCTCGTGTCTCTCCCCCTTCCCTATTCCTGGCTTCCTGCCTTTGCCTATCCCCAACTCCTGCCGTTTTGTCCCGCAAAAGCCTTTATGTCTCCCACTCCTTATCTTCCCACTGCTATTCTACATCTTCCTGTCCTGCACACGTGCTCTCCTCACACACTCACTTGCTCACTCACACGCACCCACAGCACTTCAAACCTGCTGAACAATTTGCATCTCCTCCAGAGCTCTGCATTATCTCCTCTTTCCCTCCCTCCAGCAGGCCCCTCCCTGCCCTGCTCTAGGTCTGTGTCACATTATCTGGGGAAGCACTTCCTGTGTGGGATTGGAACTGTTTACATGTCTGTCTTCCCCCTTCACTGTGAGCTCCTTGTCTTCCAGTTTCAGTGCTCAATATGGCACACGGTAAGTACTCAGGAAGCACTGAGGAACCACCCCTCCAGAGACAATTAATTCTTCCATATTTTTTGTCTTGTCTTTTATGGACTATGAACAGTGGTATTGACAATTGGTATTGATTATACCCTATGTCAGTGATGGTGAACCATTTAGAGCTGTCAGTGATAACAAATAACCCGCTGTGGCACGTGTACCATAGGTTACACACCAGTGCCCTATGTTATACCTTTGCAAGAGGCATTTGGGTTTAATAGCAGAGGCATTCTGAAGTTATAATATCATTATGTAAAGACTGATTGTCCTTAGAAATGCTGTCATTAGGTTATATATGCCATAAGGTACTAAGATTTGAGAACAAATAGTTTGAACTGTTATTCCCATTCCTAGTAAGCATTTTGACAGACACTGTGGGCAGGGCATAACCTTCAGACTATGACATACAAAATCTGTAGCAAAGTCCATTTTTATCAACCTGAGTGCCTTACTCATTAATATTTATTAGTTGAATAAATAAATGTTCTCTATACTTTTGATGAAAGTTCACCATGTAGGGGGAAGTGTGTATATTGGAAAAAATAGGGGAAGGGAAAATAGAAGACTGTGAATCTGAGTTACATGTCTTATATTCACCTGGGAATCAAGTCAGACAATTCATGTGACCCTGCACCCATTTCTTCAACTATAATATGAAAGGCAAGGCTGGCCGACCTTCAGTGTCTGTTCATGTCAGCGGTTCCCCTGTTCTGAAACGGACAGTCTGCTGTGCAATCCCAACACCAGGGAAAGAAGGAAACTCGCATAGCAAACGGCAGTGGTGGCAAGGTCAGGAGAACAGCACTGAGACAGAAGGGACACTGAGGGTGTGAGCATGAGGACTCAGAGGAAGTAAGCATGACAGAATGCAGGGAGGGTGTGTGCTGAGCATGGAGAGGTGCCAGAGACCTGAGGCATCTGCAGGTACCTGCCGCTCCCCTTCCCATGCCCTGCGTCTCGTTAATAGATCTCAGTGAGTGAGCTGAAAGAATGCATGTGTGTGTGTATGGAGCAAGTGAATGGAACGGTCTCTTCAGTTTGGTTGCATAGCATCAAACCAGTGCCATGAAGGAAACAGTAACAGACACAGTGAGTTACCAGATGCTTGGACTCAGTGCCCTCAGTTTATCACCCAAGACCAGATTTCCCAGCTGGAGCAGAGGATGAGGGGATTGTTGTAGAGCAGCTCTGTACCAGGCCATGCTACTGGGTATGAGTTACACAGTCCCTAAGGGAGCAAGTCTAACTGTGAAAAGTCTAGGCCACATGGCTGAAGAAAACGGGGCTGGGAGTCTGCAGCAGCATGAAGGGATGCATTCTAAGCCCTGGTGTGGAAACAGAAGAAACACTGAGGCCCGATGGGAGAAGTCAGGAGCAACATGGGAAAGACCAGCCGTTGGAGATGGAGATGAAAAGAAGACATGTACTCTGACATTGACTTATGTATTTCTAGCAGGGGAAGTCTTGGAAAGAGTCATCTGTACAGTATTTTACAGACTTTCAAAATACTTTTAAAAGTAACTGAATCCTTAAGGAGGTGGGACTGGGAAGCCTCAGGGAACTGTAGAGCACAGCTGAAAGCCCCTGTTCACCCATGTTCCGGGATGGATTTGATGGGTAATAACCAAGTGTCATATGTAAAAATGAAAAGTAAAGAAAGATCAAAGCCCTTTTAGGTGTCAGTCTGTCACCCAGGTGATGTAGAGTTACTTTGTATCAGTATTGATTTATAAGAGTACCATTCTCATTTCAAAATACAGTGTATAGTTTTTCTTTGCATCAGTAATTTTGAAAAGAGACCTGTAGTTCAGTAACTTTTTCAGATGTGTTGAAAACATCCTAAATTGAGCTCTTGAAAATACCTTTGTTACTGTTCTTCAGAAGACCCTTGTGCGGTTATCACTTCCATTTTGCTGCAACAAAATGAATTGAATAAAACTCTTTTGCTTTCATGGAAGTGCTGTCTTTGTAAGGTACGGCTTTGACCCCAGGTGATAAGATCAGGGACAGTGCCCACCGATCTCAAAGAGCGAAAGAAAACATTTGTAGTCATAGAAAAAAGAATGTTTGTTTAACTTCTAATTATGTATTCTAATCCATCTCCTATTACTTTTTAAAGACAATTTCTCATGGAATCTGTAAATTATGCCTGCTTAAAACTCTTAGAATTAAAAGTGAAATATCTCTAAATTCAAAGACCTAGATATAGAACAGAGAGTTGTAAATTGTGTTTTCATAATTGCTTTGTCTTCATCTTTTCTATTTTATCATTATTATCATGACCTTTAAAACTTTAATTATCTATTTAGAGCATTACTGCCCTCCATCATGTTAATAGCATACTGCTACAGGAAAAATAAATCCCTGTTATTAATATATGGGGCAGCATATAACACCTTTTAAAATATTATGAGGGAAACACATCAGTTTTGGTTATTATTGCCTGTGCATTTTGTGCGTTTGTCAATACAAACCCAGGCCTGTGTCATATTCGAGCTGAAAGCTAAGGAAACAGCTTCCTAAGTCCATGATTCCATAGGTGTGTATCTAGTTGCAGTGCATAACTGCCTAATTTAGAAAATGTTTTGATACTGTACTTCTCTGTAATGGACCACAATCAGTGACTTTTTAAGCTTTGACTACTAATGTACTGAATTAAAATGCTTTTTATGCCTTGCATTTAAGAAAAAGGTCATTTTATGATTGGAGCACTTTCATCAGTTATAGTGGGGTAATGATCCAGACAGCTTTATATAGTTTTTAATTCCAAAGTAAAGTTGATTTTTATAGTACAGATGAATATCTACAGAGTATTTTTATTCCTAGAAAATGGAGCTGCTTTAAATTGATGATCTAGGGGATAGTACTCTCAATTGCTGTGACTATTAGGATGATTAGGTTATGGGGATGGCACATAAACAAGAAGTCAGTAGGACTGATTTTTTTCCTTTGTTTTAGGACAAAACTTTTTAAAGAAAACATTAATATTTTACTTTCATATTCAAGTAACTGGATTGTTACAATAACTTTATGATTGTCAAACTGTATATGTATATATCCATGTCAAGATTTTATTCTGTAAATAGATGAAATGTTAAAAAGTCCATCAAACCATGTTTTATTTAACAGCATATCTAATGTTTTATAAAATTTCAACATTTGCTATGTGTTATTTATGAAATTGTATAAGATAAGTTGAATTTCTTGGCAATATCAGCTTTTACTGTCTGCTTCATTTTTCCTTTTATGTTGTAAATACTGCAAGATATGGACATTTTCTAGTAGTAATGAAATTTACTACAAAATCAAACTTTGTTTCTATTTAGATTGAATATGAGACTCAAATTAAGAAGATGCAGCTATTCTCAAAAGATAGTCTGGGAATAGAAGATGAACTGAAAGATGAAGGCAGAGAAAAGGTAATAAATTAAAATAATAAACTTCCTGTTGGTAGGTGATTTCTGGAATGTTCATATTTTAAGATATTTTAATAAAATCACCTTATTGTACAGATTGTTTTGATTAAATCTTAAGTGATTCAAGATTTTTGCTTATAGAGTGTTGCTTTAATGTCTAATTAAATTTACTGAACGGCAGTCACTTTTGGGTTAAAATTTAGATTCCAAAGGAAAACCTCGGTGTTGTTAGTAGGTAAGATTGTGTTTTTCTAAATAATGCTTTGTAGCTACTTTTCGTCTTTCTTTGAGAAATGTTTTAAATGAAAAGTAAACAAAATGTAGCATTTGACTTCTTTCTTTTCTGTGTAATTTTGTACATTTTAACCTTTTCACAGAGAAAGTGGAAAGAAAGATTGCACATCTAAGCAATAGACAAAAAGACTGGCAAGGAATACTTAAATAAATTCTGCTATGTATCTGCTGTAATGCAGGCTTCTAATCCTCCCGCCTATCTCCATATAAATGATTCTGTTCAAGACCATAGATGTTTTCTTCACTAAAAGCAGTAAAGCTCTTTTAGATGAAATGTCTAAAAACATCTTGTAATAACTTGGAGCATGCTGGCAAGAGTAGTCACTTGTGACTATGTGTGAAACCCCCTCAGCCGGTCGATATTGTAATAAGCAGAAATGTTCGCATCACTCCATTATTCAGAAAAGCCAGCAGCGTGCTTGTTCCTTAGGCTGCAGCATTCATTAAGAAAAGCTTACTGGGCTGAAAGCTGGGAACTGATGATAACGGGATATGATTTTCATATTTAATGCTTTCCTTGGAAGAGTGTGTGTGCTACAGATTGATAGAAGAATCAACTGCTACTTTACTAAAAGACTTTCAGGTTTGCCCTATAGCTACCGATGGAATCATTCAGCCAAGAAATTAACTTTTTCTCCTTTTACCTGCTTTATATATCTGCTAAGCAGGCTGCCTGGCTGCCAGTAAATGTTATTATGCAGTTAACTGTTTGGTATTTAAGACTCTTATCAGAAAAGAAACAGAGGCCACACTATTTTGTTTTTATAGTAGGAGGAAGGTTTTAGTTTTTCTTTCTTCCATGCATTAGCAGGCATTAATCTGAGTTTATAGGAAGTTTTAGTTTTCTTTCTCATAGATTAGAAAGTTTAAAAAAAACTAGAATTTAGAGCATTCTTTAAACTGTAAGATAAAAAACACCAAGCCCCAGCAACCTTGACCTATATAAAAAGGCCTTTAATGATAAATGATCTATATACCATTAGATGTAGGCCCAGTATGGGATGATGTGATAGACTTCTAAACCATATGGTTTTTCTGTTTGACATCTGGTCATGAAATAATTGACGTGCTTTTAATCTATAAACCGGTTTGTTCTTTCTGTGCCACTCCTGATAGACACATTGTTAGTACAGTGGTATCAATGGTACTTAAGTAAAATGGGACACTTTCTTTTTCTATTTGCACTACTGATTCCTTACCTTGCATATGGTTATGGAGTGTTCTTTTAAGTCATACTTAAATAGAGACACAAGATATACTGCTGACAATTCCTTAAAATGTTTCACTTAATAATTAGAAGTGTTTTCCCTTATTCTAAAAGGTGTTATCTTCTGGGAAGCTTTGACTATTGTCTCCAGCTAAGAATCAATTAAGTAACATTTTGAGAAACTCGTATCTTGCCTTTTCCAATTTTCCATTGATCTTCAGTCAATTAAAAGATAAATATATTGCAACAAAATCATGACTTAACCCTTACTTTAGACTTAACTCCAGAGCAGTTCCATATCACTTGAGTTCTCTTTGTTACCAGAAATCTGAGCACCTCATCTTCGGCCAGCCACATGAATTCATCTCTACCCCAAGTTGTTTGTTTCCAGGGACTTTCCTAATTCAGGATCTAGTTGTTAAGCAGCTGTTCTGTTTGAGAAGCGCAATAGGCCCCTCTGTGAATGTGGCAACTGTTGTCCTCAAGGTGCTTCTAAGGAAGCACTGTTCTTTCTAGGGCACAGGAGTGTGTGATGTGAGATGGTTACAGACAGGTGTGGCTGCATGGGGACAGCCAGGACCACTTTCTCCACCATGAGTGGGTGACCCAGACTTTGGGGGAGGAGGTGTTAGAGGAGGATTAGGCTCTGGCTGATGAGGATGTATAGACAGGCAATGCGATGGCTAATGGAGTAGAAGCTGGAAAGTCCAGAGTGTAGATGCCATCTGGCAGAAATCTAAAGAGCTTAATGGGAACATTGTAGAAATGACTTTCAACGCGGGCATCCTAAGACCTGGCACTTGGAGTGCAGGCTCAGTCTAAGAAGAGCTGCCTCCTCCTAGGATTAACACTTGCACATGTGTGGTGGGCAGGCGAAGGACTTGTGCACAGAGCAGTTGGGTCCAGGGGAGCAGCTGCAGGAGGTGAGGCTGGCAGTGCAGCTCAGGGTAGACTGGGAAGGATACATGGAGCTGAGGTGTGGGGGCCAACTACGCAGGAGTTGCTCCACAGTGCCTGTGCCAGGGACTCACGGAAGGGAGAAGCTTCATCAAGTCAGAATTCTGAATCATAAAAAGATAGCTTTAAAAAATGGTTGTAAAGCAAGTACTGGAAGTGTGGTTGTACCCTATATAGTAATTTCAGTGTCAAGAGGAGTCATCAGGTAGGTGGTGGTTGTGTTTTTCATGTAAAACCTTGGCTCAGTTCTGCATTAAGGCATCCACTGTGTGCAAGCATCTAGGGTTGTGTTCTCACAAAGGGTAGAAAACTAGTCTGCTCGCTCTCTCAGCTTGTTTCAACTCTTACTTTACTTAGTAAACTTTTAAAAAAATGACAACAAAAAAATAAAATTCAGGCCCTGTGTGAATCCTCACCAGTTTTACTGTCTTAGTCCTTTCCCTCTATTATATATTGCCATTTTTATTTTGGTATGATCCCTGATTCCATTTTTAGACATGTCTGTCTGCTTGCTTAGTCGTGTTGTATAAGCAATGACTAGAGAATATGTGTAAAACACACACCAAAACATATGTACTAGGCATTTGTGGATGAGAGTTTCCATTTTCCCATGGGGGCTCTGAGGTTTTTTTGAACTGTTGTATTGTAAACTATTTTCCAGTAGAAGCAGAAGGGACTGGCAGCACCCTGCCAGGACTGAGAACCAGGGAGGCCAGGAGATCTCATCACAGGACTGGAGGCTGCTGGAGCAGTGTCACCTGCGCTGCTGTAACCTTCCCCACCTGCTTCCAGTGTCACCTCCCTGCATGCTTGCAGTACTTGCAGTACTTAGTGGTGACAGTGGGCAATGACCCCTGCCTGCATATGAACTGCTGCTCTCAGAATCTGAGCAGTGCTTGCCAGACCAGGGCAGCCACCTAGGCCCAGGTCCTCTCCAAGGGTAAAGGGATAGACAGGTGGTATAGCAGAAACTTGGTGGAGGTCAATATCACTGAGGGACAAGGAAGTCCTAGCACTGGTGCCCTGCTTAAAGAGCAGATGACTTAGCTGGAATCCCCCAGAAGTCCATTCTAGCACAAGGATTTGTGTACATGCTGTCACTTGGTTGGGAGGTGGTCCAGAGAAGCACAGCTGAGGAATGAGCGAACAAGCGAGTGAGGAAAGTGACATAAAGAGGGGAAAGCGGCCCATGAGAATGCAACATTGATCACCTGGCGCCCAAGCCCCTGGGAACTTCGGAAGACTGCAGAACAGGCCTCAAAGGAGACCTGCCCCAGGGAAGGAGAGGAAGGTCCTTCCCCTCTATCTCAGCCACCTGCAATTGCACCGGACTCTGCATTCTGGCTGCTGCACACCAGCCAAGAGACAAGAGCTCTTGGAGACCCTGGGCATGTACAGCATGATGAGGTCCAGGTCTGGGCCTAGCCCTCCCTGCTGCACTGGACAGCAGGTGGAGGAGGAGAGGGTGGGCTGTCACGTAGAGTTCTCTGTCCTGCCTTACAGCATGCTGTAGTGTGCATGTACGCACATGTCCATTACAACTCTTTACAAAATAGGAACTATTTTTACATTCATCTTACACATTAAGGAAGGGGTGCTTAGAGAAGTTACATGACTTGTCTCCAGCTCACATAACTGGTAAGTGGTAGAACAAAGGTTTGGATCCCAGGAAACTGGTCTGGAGTCTTGTTTCATTTTCTATGTTTTTCCTTTTTCCTTTTTTCTTAAATTTGTTTTGGTCTAGGGTGTTAATATATGCATGTTTGTGAACTCACACTACTTTTAAGTTTATATAATTTTTGATGAGAATATAAAATAGTGCCACCACTTTGGAAAACAGTGTGACAGTTCCTGAAGAAGTTAAACATGTTGTTACTATATGACACAGCAATTCCATACTTAGATAGATGTTTGAGAGGGAAAACATGCACACAACAATCTTTTACAGATGCTCATAACGGCGTTATTCACAATAGGCAAGAAGTAGAGACACCTTGCGTGTCAGCTACTAAAAGGAACAAAGCACTGACATAGGCTCAAAATGAATACATCTTGAGAACATTATTCTGAATAAATGGAACCAGTCACCAAAGCTGTGTGTTGTGACTTATGTAAAATCCAGAATGGGGAAATCTACAGAGGGAGTCAGTGGTTGCCCAGGCCTGGGAACTGATGGGGGAAGATAGGGAGTGGTTTCCTTTTGGGATAATAAAGTTCAAACTGATTGTAGTGTTGGCTGTGCAATTCTGAGACATAGCAAATACTTTTTAAAAAGATGTGTTTTATGATGTGTGGATTATATCTCAGTAAAAACAAGTTTGAAAGGCTTAAATCAAGTTGAATCTATTAAATTAGAAAAAAGAACAGACAAGAATAGCAATATTCTTATTCCTGACATACTCTTACATGGACATATTTTGGTGAACTTCTTTTTCCTGTCCTCCCTTTCTCCTGCCCACCCACCCTACCCACCTCTCCCTTCCTTCCTGCCTGCCTTCATTCCCTCCTTCCTTCTTTCCTTCCTTCCTTTCTCTCTCTCTCTCTCTCTCTCTCTCTTTCTTTTTGTGGTGTTGGAGATTGAACCCAAGGTCTTGTGTATGCAAGGCAAGAGCTCTACCACTGAGCCACATCTCCCGTCCAAGAAAGGTCTGTGTTTTGATTTATCTTTTCATAGGTCTGTTTTGTTTTCCTGTTTTCATTACCATATCCAGACCTTTCTTTCATTTGTAACATTCATTTGCCTTATTTTTGCAGTCATACAGGTTGTTGTAACTCTTCCTGATTGTATGTAACACTGTAAATGAACTCATTTGTCTATACAGCTATTTTTTTTCCTGTTAGGCTTAATTCCTAAAGGTGGATTTCCATGCAGAATTACTTAATCAAAGACAACAACTGGGTTAGGACTCTTCTTGGTGCTCAAATCCTTTTCCAAGAGGATTCTGCCCATTTATTCTTTTTTGTTTTGTTTGTTTTTGAGCTCGGTTCTCACTTATGTAGCCCAAGATGGCCTTAAGCTCACTATGTAGCCCAGCTGGCCTCAGTGTGGATTTGAGCTACTCTGAAGTGGCTTTTCATTTCAGCCTGAAGTATTTCTTCTCTGTAGTATTTCTTGCATGACAGGTATGGTACTCATAAACTCATTCTCTCATTCTTTATCTAGGAATGTCTTAATTTCTCCGTCATTTTTAAAGGCAACTTTCAGTAGATATACAATTCCTGGTTGATAGTCATTCTTTCAACATGTTTAGTATGTCTTCCCAGTGCCTGCTGAGCAGGCATGGTTTCTGATAAGAAATGACCTTTGATCCTACTTAAGTTCTCATGGATATGAGAGCATCATTTCTGTACAGTTATTCCTCATTTAACAACCTACCTGTTTATCGACTGCTCGGACTTACTACCTGCTGCTTGGACTTATGACCTGTCTTTGTGTGTGTGTGTGTGTGTGTGTGTGTGTGTGTGTGTGTGTGCAGTTCTGTACATCTTGTTTATAGAGCCTCAATGTCTTTTGTTGTATAACCTATCTTGTTTATACAGTACTGTAATTTTGCTAATTGTACTGTACAGTATTATAGTATTATGTTCTGTTATACTTCACAGTACCACATGTAAGAATTGTGCAAATAAAAGCAAAGTCATCAAGTTGGAGTTTCCTTTAACCATTGCTTTGTTTTGAATATTGTAATGTACACACTACATACAGTTCCTTCTTCAGTGACCCAACTCATTTAATGACCCAGTTGTAGGAATTTAACTTGGCTGTTAAACAAGGAATGTCTGTGTGCTGCCAAAGCAAGCTGGCTCTATTTTCTTTTTCAATAATTTCTGTCTCTTGTTCTTTTGTTTCTTGCAGTGCTGGGGATGGAACCCCGGGACTCATGCATGCTAGGCAGACCTTTTACCACTGAGACACAACCCAGCCTCTATGTCTTTATTGATGGACTGCACATGGACATAATTCCTATACTTTGCATTACTTTCAAAGATGCAATTTCCTTTAAATCTTTGTGCATATTTAGTACAGCTAATTCAATGTCTTTGTCTGCTATATTCAGTACCTGGGTTTCCCCATGGAAAGTTTCTCTTGCTGCTTTTTTTTCCCTTTGTGAATAGAAGTCAAAGTTTCTTGTAATTTTTCATAATTTTTTGTTGAAATTTATACATTTTACATAATAAAATGTGTTAACTCTATGATCAGATTCTCCTCTCACTGAATGTGTTGCTGTTGTTTGTCTTGGTGTTATTTGGTGACTTTTTGAACTCATTACTCATTGTATAAAGTCCATATTCTTCTTCATGTGTGGTCACTAAAGTTACTGTCTAGTTGACTCAGTGATCAGCCAATGACCAGACAGGATGTGATGAGTGTCTTAACATAGCATAATGTTACCAGTACCTTGGCATAAGCACCTCCATCTTGAAACGTCACCACACACCTATGTTATGAGCAACACACATGCACTGCTGCTGAATGACTGGGAACACCCAGAACTGCTAACTCCAGAACATCTGCAAACTCCAGATGATTTGATGCTGAGCCACTCAGCATATGACACCTCTGTTTATAGCCTGCCTTAACCTAGGAAAAGGGGTGTAAAACCCAAGCATTTCTAGCCCCAGGGTCCTTCTGGGGACCACCATGAATAGCATGGACTCTGTGTAGAAATAGCACTGGCTACTCATTTGATCAGCTTGTATGGTAATGCTGGGCTAAGACACATTGGTTCTTCCTGTCTGCCTGGGAAAAGTGGTGTCCATTTGTGTGATGAGCTCAGCAGCTTTGCAGCTCAGGAAGGCATGGCATTGGCCACACAGACTCTACACAGGAAGGAGGGGCATGGGCTCCAGCAGCAGCACCTGTGTAGATAAGACCAGTCTCCAGACACTAAGTGTGGGCTTTAGCTCCAGAGTGTTGCTGGTAGCTGATGAGAGCAAGAAGCTTGGGCACAGACTCTAAACCTACAACTGCTTGTGGAATCAGCTTGCATAGCAGCAGCACAGTGCAGATAGAAAAGGACACTTGTAGTATCACCCTGTGTCCTAGCATGGCCGAGTAAGCAAGGATGTTCCTGGCACCCACATTCATCTTGGGTTGCTGGTGTGTTCTGCTCACCAGGCCACCCTCAGTCATTAGCAGTGTTTCTTCAGCTCATCCTGGGCCTCCACCCGGGTGATGAACTTGCTATGCTAAGGCACTGGTCTTTGTGGGAATCCTCTAAAAAAAAACCCTCTAAAAAAATAGAGAAAGAAAAGAAAAGAAAAGAGAAAAGGGAGGGGCATACAAAGAACTACTGGAGGTTTCAAACACATCTCCCATCTATCCCATATGTCTCTCTGAAATAAATGTTCATATGTGTGGAAGTGCTTTTGTCCCTTTTGAAGAAAAACACTTAATTTTCTGAACACTTTAGGCTTATTATTTCTGGTTTTGCTTCCCACTATGTATCCTTGATCAAGCCACTGAGCCAATCCCTCTGCTTCTGTCTCAATCTCTGTGCCCTTCTCAGTAAGAAACTGTTCACTTTTGCCAGTAAATTTGAAATGCTTGAAGCTAGGCATGGTGGTACACACCTGTAATCCTAGCACTTGGGAGGGTCACAAATTTGAGGCCACCCTGAGTTCAGGTGAGTTCAAGCCTGGCCTGAACTGCATAATGAGACTTTCTAAAAAAAACAATAAAACAAAGTTACTTGAAGATATTTTTTAAAAACTGATGTTACTTATAGTTTAGCTATAAGTTACAAGTATTTTGTGGAGGTTGCAGTATATTTTTTTGGTTTTTTTTTTGGTTTTTTTTTTTTCTCCGGTACCGGGAACTGAACTCACGACCTTGTGCTTGCCAGGCAGGCACTTTTGCCGCTGAGCTAAATCCCCAGCCCCATGCAGTATATTTTAATGCCATCCTGAAGGATGATTGTTGGAAGTATTTATAGTACATGTAATGCTGGAAATAATTTTGAAACCTCCAGTAGTTCTTTGTATGCCCCTCCCTTTTCTCTTTTCTTTTCTTTTCTTTCTCTATTTTTTGATCAAGTTCATTAAATCTGAACTCTGAAGAACTCTTAGAACTCACGGCTTTTTTGTTTTGGTTTGGTAAGCATGCAGTTCAGTTAAGTATGTGCTTTTCTTTTTCAAAATTATACATTCCATATTCTCTGGCCATAATTGCTTTATGAATCAGCACTGTTACTAAAATTAAGTAGTATGGACTGTATAATTTTTGCTCATTTGTTGTGTGGAAAGACATGCATTTCATAAAAGATGGTAAATGGTGACCTGCATGGCCATACTTCCCTTATCTCCCTCCATTTCTGAAAGCAAGCTCATTGTTTCTGTGCACTATGCTTAACTTACACTTCTCATTGCAGATTGCAGTACCAGCCGGAATTAACTCCAGTACGTCCATGTCAAGAGGGTTGTATCAACCAGCAACAATCTTTATGGGCCTCCAAATGTCAACCCTCTCAAGCTTTGGCGATTTCAGCACAGAGCAGGAATCTGCCCAGCCCACAAAGAACTTCTCAATTCCTAACCCACATTCATACCGACAGACAGCCCCAAGCAGCAGAGTGACAGACAGCTGTGTAGTACAAACTCCTAGTGACATGCAGTGCTTAACTAAGTCTGACAAAGTAGATGGCAAGACATCTCTTCAGAATGGTGAGAAGACGCCAGTCACAGCCCAGGCACTGTCTGAGGAGGAACAAACTCATTGCCTGGAGATAGGAAGCAGCCCAAGGCACAGCGAGAGTAATTTATCTGAAGGCAGAAAGTCCGCGGAACTCCATTCCTTGCCACAGCAAAGATTAAATCCCAAGAACAGAACCAGTGATTTAAAGTGTGACAGTTGCAGCAGATCAGAGGGATCAGAGGGGGAAAGACTGACACAAGAGCATATCGAAGTTGAGGAAGAAAGCGCCAACCTGCCTGTCTCTGCCCTATCAGTTTCCAAGCACTGTACATCTGAAAATAAGAGGTCTCCAGAGATGTGTTCTGCTGGGGCCGCTTCCCCAGGTGGGATAAGAGGCAGTGCTCACTTGCTGGTTTTTGTTGGTATTTATTTTTTCTGGGTGGGGAGTAATCTTAAGGATGGACAAAATATACCCCATTTTATCTCTTTCGTTAAGAACCCAAACGGTAATGTTGTCAATAAATTACATTCTGATGAGTTCTTTATAGTGTGTACCTGGACATTGTTTTGAAAGTGAATTTGCTGATTTTTTAACTCAATGATTTTTAAAAAACATTAAGTATTTTTGAGGGCTGGGAGTGTGGCTTAGTAGTAGAGCATTATGTGCTTAACATACACATGGCCCTCTACTTGATCTCGAGCACCACACATTTTTAGTTTTCTTATTAAAATTAAAACAGTTTCGAATTTTTAACTCCTATGATTAACTGTGGATTGTTTCTATGTGTTCTTAATTGAGGGGTCGTTCTGCTCTGTGTTACCTTGATTCTCTGTGACATTAGTGACCATTGATCTGTGTGGTGTCCCCCGTGCAGGTCTCCTCACCCACAGGGACACAGAGTCGTGCAGGCCCTTGGAGCATGTGCAGGAAAAGCAGGAGGAGGGAAGTAGGAGCAGTAGCAGCAGCAGCCTCACGGTCTCCATCAGCGAAGATGACCTGATATTAGAGAGCCCAGAACCACAGCCAAATCTGGGCGCCCACATGGAGGGAGAAGGTGTGATACAGGCCTTCACCCTAATCCATGCTGAGCAGGAAGGTGTCCTAGCCACTGGAAAAAATGATGGTGTTTTGCAAACCCTGAGCTCTCTTGATTCAAAAAAGGCATCCTGCACTACCTCGCCGAGACAGTAAGCCATCCTTTTTTCTTCTTTCTTACTGTTCTATTCTTAATTGTAGACAGTTTCGGAGACCATTTCCCTAAGAATGTATCGTTGAACACTCAACTGCAAATGTATACATTTCTTAATCTCGTAAGTAGTCTTTTAAGATAAAATCTAATTTTTCTTTTCCTTTCTTTTTGAAACTAGCTTTTTAAAATAATGCTCATTGAGTCACTGTGATTGACATCTTATATTTATCCAGATAGTCACTGTTTAATTCATAAATCACCCTACCTACTCTCAAGCCTTTTAAAAAATAAATCCATTTTGGAATTTTGTTACCATAGAAGACGACAGGTAAATGTACAAGCAATTCAACTTTAAGAAATTAGTAGCTAATTAATTACTTAATCTTTTTTAACTTGCTATAGTGTCGCCTTTCTGATATAATTAAGTGAATTAAGTTCTCATTATATATCAAAGTGAGATTTCCTTTTCCGAGTGTAAATGTGAGGACATTCAAATTTCTAGTGTCAAATAGGAATATCAGTAGCACACATTTTCAACACTTACAATACTCAACTCATTAAAGCTAATGTATGCTTTTTTACTATTGATTGGAGATACTAGGTGCAGAAAACTATTAAAAGTTTTTGTATATCTACTATGTAGAAAACTCAGCTGTTTAACACTGATTCTATGATGTTTAAAAAATAGTGCTAATAAAATCAAATCTATTTTGGGGGAAGAAGGAAGTGAAGATCCTCAGGTAGATTCACATTTTACAAATGAAGAAACGAAGGGCAGGACACAGAAGTGGCACAGTGGTCTTTGGGCCAGAGCCCTCCTTACAGCCCGCCTCCCTGACCTGTGTGCCCGCACAGTCTGCAGTTACTTGGTGGCTGGTCAGCGTCCTTCCAGCATCCCTGGTAGCATTGAATGTGCACCACCTTGTACATGCTCCATATGAAGTTGAGAAGAAACAGCGTTTTGTATTGTTGGATGAAGTATTCTGTGTTGCTTGGATCTAATTGATCAATGGACCTGTTTCATTACTGCTTGCTTACTGGATCTGTCAGTTACTGATAGAGATATGTTCAAATCTACATCTATAATGGTGGATTTGTCTACCTTTCTACAGGTCTGCTTGTTTATGCCTGTGTGTTTTGATGGCCCTGTTGGGGATGTACACATTAAGGATTTTTATGATATTCCTAGGTATACAGTTTTGCTTATTTATGCCTGGTATGCTCTGAGCTTTCCTGATTATGGTTTTGGGTCTGTAATTAATTACTGCTTCAAATGCTTCTTCTGCTCCTTTCTCTTTTTGTTCTTTCCAGTATTCCCATTATATGTATGTTATATCCTTTATAGTCCCATAGTTCTGGGATATTCTATTCCATGTTTTCCCTCTTTCTCTTTACACTTCAGTTTGAGAGGTTTATATTGACAGCATCTTCAAGTCATTGATTCTCTTTTCTTCTGCTTTTTTTCTTATACTACTATTTCTTCTTCTTTTCCTTGTCCCCTGCTGCTGCTGCTTTTCCTCTTTCTCCTTCTTATTCTTTTGCTTCTCTCTGTCTCTGTCTCTGTCTTTCTCTCTTTCTCTGTCTTTCTCTCCCGTGCTCTTGCTACATTGTCCCGGCTGGTCCCTAAATGCTTGGGCCCAACGAGGGTCAAGGGACCTCAGCCTCCTGAGTAGCTGGGACTACAGGCTGTGTGCCCGGCTAATGATTCTTCTCTTAACTGTGTCCAGTCTTTGGGTTTGGCATGTTCTGGTGAGTTTGATGTTTTCTTTTTTTTTTGAGTTTGAGTTATATAGGTCATTTAAAATTAATTGTTCTGGGGCTGGGGATGTAGCTCAGTGGCACAGCGCCTGCCTGGCAAGCACAAGGTCATGCGTTTGATTCCCGGTACTTTATAGTAAAAAAAAGTAATGTACTGTAAAAAAAAACCACAACCAAAATACATAAATAAATAAAATTAATTGTTCTTTCTAAGCCCACATGTTAAAGAATTAAGCTGTTTTTTTTCCTTCCAATTATAGTACCATAATTAAAAACATTATGATATATTTCCATTTGGATTCAACCAAAGTTTTCTGAACACCTGCTAGTCACAAAGTTCTGTTCCTCGAACTGTGAGATTATGACAGTTTAAAATGTGGCTCCAGGGCTGGGGATTTAGCTCAGCGGCAAAAGCGCCTGCCTGGCAAGCGCAAGGTCGTGAGTTCGGTTTCTGGTACCGGAGAAAAACCAAAAAAAAAAAAAAAAAAAACAAATAAAATGTGGCTCCAAATTCTTCAGCATTCCTCTTGTCCTTCCTTTGAATCTTGGTGGGCTTATGACTGCTTCCAATACATAGAGCATGGTGGAATTGATGCCACATGACTTCTGAGGTTGAGTTACAAAAGGCCATGCTATTTTTACCCTATTTGCTGGAACACTCACAGAAGCACCTATATAAGAAGGCTGGCTGTTCTGAGGCTGCTGAAGAAGTTACATGTAGGTGCCTGGCCTGTCATCCCCGCCAAGCCTCTTCCCTGTAGCCATCCCTACCAAGGAGCCCACCAAGTAAGTGCAGCCTTCTTGAACTCCCCAGAAAAGTCTGTCCACCACTATCACCAAGTGATCTCTCCTGATAACATGTGAAACACAGGCATCGCCAAGCAAGCCCTGCCTGATGTCCTGATTTACAGCATCATGAGCTATAATACCTTGGCTGTTGCTTGAAGATGCTAGGTTTTGGGGGTAATTTGTTAGGAATCTACAGATAAGGAGGGAAGGAGAGCATTCACCTAACAGTAAGTGTTGAGCATCTGCACCGGTCCTGCTCTAATGGTGCTTGTGATTGTGTTCATATCTAGGCAATAAGCAATCATGCAAAAAGTGTGATGGTGAAGAACAGTTACAGGAGAGAGAAGGTATGGGTGTGACTTATTGTAAGATAGGGAAAGTCTCTTTCTTAAGATGGAATTTGAGTGGAGGCCTGAAGAAGTGAGGGCAGTGCCTCATTACACCATGCCACTCCCTTCTCTGTCCACAGAGACTGCTCTGTGCTTTGCCATTTACTTCTCAGTGGCTCTTCCGTATCTGGGAGTCAGATGAGATACGTCTGGAAGAATAGCATAGCTGGCAGAGGGAGCCACAGGGCATATTCTGTGCCATGGAAGCGTGGCTGGTGCTTCCACTGTGGGGAGGTGAGTGCCACAGATGGGGAAGGAAGTGCAGGGAGATGTCGGCACTCTGAGGTCACTAGAGAGTAACCAGAACTAGGAAAATGGCCCAAGGCTGGACTACACATGTTCAAGGGCAAGAGCGTCAGAAGGAACCAGCAAAGTGAAAAGCTGCAAGGAAGTACAGGCTGTGCTACAGATGCAGGTCGTGTTCTGAGTGGTGTTTGGAAAGATGAAACAACCTTCCCAGGTGAAAAAGCTGGCTCAGACTGATGGTCTTGTGGCAGAATTCATGCTCTTAATTTCTTCTCTCCTTCTACCCAACCCAGCCCTAGTGGTAATATGCCCTGTGGTAGCACTGGCTCTGTGTCAGGCTCTAACTAGTATAGCACTGAACCTTTACCACTTTACAGAAGAGGAAGTTGAAGTATGGAAGTGGGGTAACATGCTCCGACTCATGAGGTGGCTCATTGTGCCTTGAACTTGGCCATTGTGGTCCAGAGTTGCGTTCCAGGTTGCTATCTGCTGTTGTCTCTCAGCAGCTCACTCCTGCGAAGATAGCTGGAGTAGCATCAAGGATAATATTTTATAGAGCTAAATAAGGAAGCTCAAGAAGCAAATTAGATTCTTTAATTAAAAAAAGAAAAAAGAAAGGAAAACTAAGCGGTGGCAATTTGGCCTTTTGCTCCATCCACATTGATTTTTGTGCCTCCCAGTCTCAAATAGGCTGATGAAGTGCTGTGTGCTTTCTTCAAGCCTGAACAAAGTGCTCACAAAGTTGCTTTGTTCTCTCTCTCCTGGAGTGTGACTGAAAGCAGAATGGAATGCTGCCTTTTAAACTAAGTAAAATGAAAGCCTTGGTTTCTCAAGGTCATAAAAATGTAATCACACAGATTGAATCCTATCCCGTGATTTTTAATTTAACCCCTCTTCCAAGTTAAATATAGGAAAGAAGTTACTGCATCTGAGGAAGGTTTGCTGCTGGAAATCATATCACCTAGAATGTTAGAGCAAAATGACCTCTTAGAGTTTACCCTAAATTCATCTTACAAGGGACTGTAAGTATATTTCAAATACAGCATTTCTTCAAATATGATAGTGCCTTCAGGTGTCTGTTCCTAGAGGCTATTTTCATCAAAAGTTCCTCATTTTTCTGGGACATGACCCCTGACCTTTCAATACAGGTAGCCCATGTGCCTTTTCTTGCCATCCTACAGATTCTGGGGATGGCAAGAAAAGGATTCTGGCCAGATTCCTTGTTCCCAGAGTAAGGTTGTGCATCACACCTGTTGCGAAAATAACCCAGTGCCATTAAATGTGGTTACCAGGGCATCTCCTTTGTGTTCTGCCTGCCACTTCATTCCCTACTCTTGCCTGTATCTCTCCTGTTAGCGCACCTGTTTTTATCTGAACACTCTAAGACTTTCCTTATCCTTATTTTGGTTTAAATTTTCAAAAGTTCAGAATGACATTTACAGTGAAGTAGTTCTAAGACCTCATCAGCAGCAAAGTAAGTGGTAATCAGTGTCACTACACAGAAAATACTAAAGGACTCCATTGTCAACTTCCACCCCACCTTTGCCAGCCATTCCATTGTAGGCTGTGGGCCTTTGTCAGAGCCTGGGTGACCTAGAACAAGAGAGATAGGCACTGAGAAGCACTTATAAAGGTGCTCAGGAGTATAGGTAACTAAAAGACTAAAATCTAATCATAGGACTCCAGGATATCCCCAACACACAGACACACACACACACACACACACCCTTATCACATCATCATGGCTTCTGTGTAATAATGGGAATTTAGCTGCAAGAACTGTGCACACAGGCCTTATTTAAGAAGCTTCTAGGGAAGCTCATTGACAGGAGGGAGACAAAAACAAAGGCATGCAAGGAAATATTAGCCTCTGCTACCTGCACTCTAGCTAGCCAGATTCTCCTTGCAGGCCTACCCTAAAGGATAAATACCTAATACCTCATGTCTGGTTTTAACAGAAAATTATAAGGTGTACTAAAAGAAAAGAATGCATAGTTTATTTATTTATTTATTTTTCATTCTTTTCCTGTACTGGGAATCGAACTCACAACCTCGTGCTTGCCAGTCAGGAGCTGTGCTGCTGAGCTAAATCCCCAGCCCCAAGAATGCATAGTTTAACTAGACAAGTACCAGAACTAGACTCAGGTATGGCATATGTTGGAATTATCAGACTGGGAACTTAAAATATTTGTGATTAATATAGTAGAACTGTAATATAAAAAGTGGACAATATGTGAAACCAGTAGGTGTTATAAGCAGGAAAATAGAAATAAAGAATTGGTCCCAGGTGTAGCTCAAAGGTAAGACACATGCTTAGCAGTGCTTAATATCTTCCTGCGTTGAATCCCCAGGACCATAAAGGAAAGAAAGAATCAAAAGGAGGTGCTGGAACTGAACCATAGTAACAGAAATGAAGAATACCTTTGGTTGGCTTATCAGTAGTTTGGATACTAGAGGAATCACCAATTTTCTATTGATGATGAGTCTAAAAATTTCTATGTCTGTCTTACTTCACTTAGCATAATGTGTTCAGAGTTCTTCCATATTATAGCATGTATCAGAATTTCCCTCTTTTTCAAGACTAAGTAGTAGTCTAATGTAGGTACACAACATTTCCTTTAACTATTCACGGGCATTGGAGAGCTGATATAGCCTTGAGATCCTGATTTCACTTCTTTTGGATAAATACCCAGAAGTTGGACTGCTAGAACATATGGTAATTCTATTTTTAATGTTTTTGAAGGCTCTCCATATTGTTTACCACAGCATCAGCTCTAGTTCAGACTCCCAACAGTGTACAAAGGTTCCAATTCTACCACATCCCTGTCAACACTTGCTATCTGTTGTCTCTGCTAATCGCCATCCTCACAGGTAGAAAATGACATCTCATGATTTTGATACGCATTTTCCTTATGATAGTGATGCTGAGTATCCTCTCGTGTACCTATTATGTGCTTTATGGAGACATTGGAAAACTGTCTATTCAAATCGGTAGCCCGTTTTTTTTGTTTTGTTGTGTTTTTTTGTTTTTTTTCCTCCGGTACCGGGAACTGAACTCACGACCTTGCGCTTGCCAGGCAGGCGCTTTTGCCGCTGAGCTAAATCCCCAGCCCCCGGTGGCCCATTTTTAAATTGGTTAGTTTTTTGCTGTGGGGTTATAGGAGTTCCTTATATATTTTGGAAATTAGCCCCTTTTCTCACCTTTGTCTTGCAAACATTTGTCCTATTCAGTAGGTTGCCTTTTCTCTCTGTTGACTGATTCCTTTGCTGTGCGGAAGATGTTTTGTTTGAGTCAGACCTACTTGTCTATTTTGCTTTTGTTGCCTGTGATTTTGATGTTATATCCCTGAAATCATTGCTAAGACCACTGTCATAAAGCCTTTCCCCTATGTTCTGTTCTAGGGTTTTTTCAGATTCAGATTTTACTTTTAAATCTTTAATCCATTTTGAGCTGATTTTAATGTGTGGTGTAAGATTAGTCCAACTTCAGAAAGTGGGTATCCACTTTTCTCAACAGCATTTGTTAAAGAGACTATCCTTTTCCCGTTGTGTATTCTTAGTATCCTTCTCAAAGATCAGTTGTCTGTATATAGATAGACAGATTTCTGGCTTTCTACCCTGACATATATGTCTGTCTAGAGGAATCACCAAGGGATTTGATTTGATTACTTTAGCTTTGTAATATATTTTGAAACCAGAAATTATGAAGCTTCAAACTTTATTTTTTCTCAAGATTGCTTTGACTGTTTGGGGTCTTTAGTGGTACCATGTAAATTTTAGTACTGTTTTTCTGCTTCTGTTTTTTAAAAATGCTTTGGAATTTTGGTTGGGATTTCATTGAATGTGGAGGTCACTTTGGGAAGTATAGATATTTTAAAACAACATTAAATTTTCCAATCTATGACCACAAATACCTCTCTGTTTGTGTTCTCTTCAATTTCTTTCATCAGTGTTTTGCAGTTTGCAATAAAGCCTCTTGCCTACTTAGTTTATTCCTTAGTTAAGTTTATTCCCAGTATTTTATTATTTTCATGCTATCATAAATAGGATTATCATTCTGATTTCCTTTTCAGATAGCCGTTAGTATATAAAAATACAACTAATTTTGTATGTTGATTATGTGTCTAACTTTACTCAATTTGTTATTAGTTACAACAGCATGTTTGAGTATGTGTGTGTGCGTAGTCTAGTTTTCGATGAATATGTCATTTGCCAACAGGAACAGTTTTACTTCTGACTTTGCTGGCTTTTATTTTTGTTGCCTAATCCCTCTGGCAAGGACTTCCAGTGCTTACTGAATAGGAATGGCAAGTGTGGGCCTCTTTGCCTTGTTTCTGATCTTAAAGGAAAGCTTTCAGTTCTTCACCATTGAGTATGATATCAGCTTTGGGCTTTGCATCCATGACCTTTACTATTGTGGAGGTAATTTCCTTCCAGTCCTGCTTTATTGAAAGTTTTTTATCATGAAATGATGTTGGGTTTTGTTAGATAGTTTTTTACTTCTGTAAAAATGATCCTGTGAATTTTATCCTTCATTCTGTTAATGTGATATATCACATTGTTTGATTTTTTTTGTATGTTGATTTATCCTTGTATCCCAAGCATAAATCCCACTTTGGCCTGGCATATGAGCTTTTTAATATGCCCTTGAATTTTGTTTGCTAGTATTTTGCAGACATTTTCATATCTATAGTCACTGATGATGCTAACTTACAGTTTTTACTTTTTGTGGTGTCTTTGTCTAGCTTTGGTATCAGGGTAATGCTGAGTTTAAAAAATGAGCTTTAAAGGGTTCTCTTTGAGAAGAATTTGAAAAGGGTCAATGTTACTTCTTTAAATGTTTTAATAAAAATCGTCCCCAGTGAAGCCATCTTGTCCTGGGCTTTCATTTGAGGATAAAATTTTTATTACAAACTCACTCTTCTTACTAGGTATATTTGTGTTCAGACTTTATATTTCTTCATGATTTATTTTGGTTGTGTTTTTGTGTTATATGAGTAATGTATAAATAGACAAAAGAGAAGGTGGGATCATACTAGTTTCTTGTGGTCTTTTATTTCTGTTATTCATTGTAATGTTTCCTCATTCATTTCTGATTTTCCTTTTCTTCATTTTTTTAAGTGTAGTATTGTTATATTTAAAATATTTTCATGAATTCAACAGTTGTTAATGATTTTGAGTATTTTTATTTTAATTGGCATATAATGTATGTATGGGGTAAGGTATAATATTTTCATAAATGTATTCACAATATAGTGATCATACAAAGTTATTTGGCATAACTATCACTTCAGACATCTCACTTTTCTTAGTCTAGGTAACAATTTGTCAATTTTGTTTTTTTAAAGTTGCTGTTTCGTTAATTTGTTTTCTATTCTTTCTGTCATTTATTTCTGCTCTAATTTTTACTATTTCCTTCTGTGTACTAACCTCAGGTTTAGGTTATTGTTTTGAGTGTTCCCTCTTTTTTTAACATAGGTTTTTATTACTATAAAGTTTCCTTAATACTGTTTTTGCTGTATTCTGTAAATTTTGATTTGTTACATTTTTTTGTTAGTCTCAGAATATTTTCTGATTTCCCTTTTGATTTCTTCTATATTGATTGGTGGTTCCACATTTGAATTTTCCAGTTTTCTTTCAGCTGCTGATTTTTAATTTCATTGCATTTGGTCAGAAATATTCTTGGTTATGATTTCAGGCTTCACAAAGTTGTTATGATTTGTTTTCCTACCTGATAATGTGTTCTATCCTAGAGAATATTCTGTACATACTTGAGAAAATATGTACGTACTCCGCTGCTGTTGAGGGGGCTGTTCTGTATTAGTCCGTGAGACCTATTTGATCTGTGGTGTTGTTCAGGTCCTTGACTTCTTTGTTGATTTTCTGTCCAGTTGTTCTGTCCATTATTGAAAGTGGGAGAGTGAAATCTTCTGTTACTGCTTTCCGATGGTTGGCACTTGGCAACATTTTTCCCCGTGCTTTTGATCATGCCTCGTAAAGACATGAACAAGGACTTCCAGAACTGCCTAAGAAAGTGGCAGGAACAATGCAGTAAGTGTGTTTAAGGTGTTCAAGCTAATTTTCAAACTCAAAAGCCCATGAGATTCTGGTTTGCTCTTGGGATGCTCACTCTTGGGCGCTCCTACGCACAATGCATGGAGACTCTTAAAAATGAAGATGATAGTGACAACTTGGCTACCACTGTTTTTCTAGAATTCCTTTTGTCATTTGATTTCGAAGTAAATTCCACCATTTTGTAGAGATGTCACAAAGGAGTGGTCAGGTGCTCCCTGCCAGCATTCTGGGGCCAACAGTGGCAGGGTGGGGAGGGGAGGAGGACAGAAGAATGAAGGGGAAGCAGACACCAGGGTGCCAGGGAGAGAGCACAGAGGACTTCTGCCCCTGCTGGGGAGAAGCCAGACAGGCCAGGGCTGTAGCAAAATAGACTCCCTGCAAACCACACTTGAGATCTGATACAACCGATTCTGAGTGGAGCAGGTTTACCCAGGATTTTATAATGTAGGGAAGAGACTCTGGGAATCAGGTTGTGAGTGTTCCAAGCCCCAGATAAGACAGAATAGAGCAGAACATGGGTAGGTTTTAAGAAAATAAGCCTGCGTAGCAGTAGGCCTCAAGGAGAGGCCACGGATAGGCGCGCTAGTCACTTGTCCCAGCTAAGTCTGAAGTCACCCAAGCCCAGTCCTCAAATGCACTTCAAGCTCCTTCCCAGATGTTCAAATTAAGGCCTCAGACATTGTAGAACAGGAAGCAGGCCACCTATACTGTGCCCTGACTGTGCCCAAATTCCTGACCCACAGAAGTCATGAGCATTATACAGAATCATTAGTTGTCTATACCACTAAATTTGGGCTATGATCTAACTAGTTATATAATAACCAGAACAGCCGTGATGGTGGTTTGGCTGTTGTAGCTGATCAGCCATGGTGGATTCTTGAGGGGGTGGGTTGCACTGTGAGCAGAGGCCTGGAGACAGCCAGCAGGGCCTGCATCTAGCAGCTGCTGGCTGTGGTGCACCAGCATGGGGCCCCCCTGCAGGCTGGAGCTGCATTCAGAGTGTGCACAGGTCCTCCTGACCTTCAGGCCCACCAAGTGAGCAGCCTGGTCCTGCTTCCTGCTAGCCAAGCCATGCTGCCGAGGGCAAGGATTCTGCTGTTAACATCTGTTTAAAAAAACAAAACAAAACATAAAACCAGGAGACATCATGGTAGAAGAACAGGGAAACAGGGAGACAGAGCAGATGCGCATTTGTCATTTTATGAACCTCTTCAGTTCTTTTCAAAGACACAGATAAAGTATGATCAGAATATACCGTGAGTGCTTAAACTTATGGAATTTGTTAAAGTAAAGGACCCCACAAATCCTCCCCTTCCCTTAACACACTTATCCCATTGTTCTTGCCACATTCTGAAGCAGTTCCTGAAGTCTGTGTGTCTTTGCGAGGTGTGGTCAAAAGTACAGTGAATGCTGCTGCCGAATGTCAGCAAACAGAAATGCAGGCTTCTAAAACCGTGACACCATAGCCGGGCATGGTGTCACACACCTGTAATCCCAGCACTTGGGAGGCTGAGGCGGGAGGAATGCCATGAATTTGAGCCCATCCTGAGCTACATAAGTGAGTTCAAGGCCAGCCTTCACTACAGAGAAAGACTGTCCTTAAAAAAAAAAAATGACACCATGTTCTCACCCACCTTGGTGACCAGATCTGATACTGTGTGACTCCTGGCTCTTCCCCAAAGTCAAAATGACCATGAAAGATCAGTATTTTGAATCCATTGAGGCAGCCAGGACAGTGCTGCTGAAGACTGTCAGGAAAGAGGACTTCAGAGCTGCTTCAGAAAGTGTCAAGAACAATGGGATAAGTATGTTTGAAGTGAAGGGAAAGATTTGGGGTGGGGGGGACTCATGGCAATATGTATTTTATGGTAAAATGCTTCTTTTAATTTAAACATTCACCATACTTTTGATTACACCTTATAAATTTGAGTTACTGAAAAGCTTCCCTCAGTTTTTTTCCAAACTTAGCTTTTTAGTCCAGAACATTCAACTGTTAGATTGATGGTTTGCTGACTCTTGCTGAGCCTGTCCATGCCCTTCTGTACCAGGCCAAACTTTACTTCCCTCTGTGTAACACAGGGAGAGGTGGGGTTCCTTGCAGAGGATGAAGGGAGAGGGATGCTGAGGAGAGAAACGCAGTGTTGCTAAATTCGGTCAAAATAAGAGTTTGGGGGCTGAGGGTGAAGCTTAGTGGCAGAGCAGGAGCTTAGCAGGCCTGAGGCCCTGGACTCCATCCCCAGAGCTGCTGGATGTGCTGTGCAGGCACACTGAATACAAGAGTTTGGGGTGTAGGAAATAGCCAGGGGAGCTGTTGTTGGCATAGGACTCTGCTGTCTTTAAAGTGAGGCCATGTTAAAATGTTCCTGAAATGAAAACATACTACCTTTATAACTAGGAAAAAAAAGCCCTTAGAACCATCTTTCAGGACTAGGGATATAACTCAGTTGTAGGGTGCTTGCCTAGCATACACAAGGCCTTTGGTGTCCCCCTACCCCACAAAAAAATACCTTTTAGAACATCCTGAAATTAGAGTATGTGATGGTTGCACAACTGTGAGTTGCTAATAAAAATCATTGACATGTACATGTTAGTGAATCTATAATGTGTGAATTGTGCCTTAGTAAGGCTGGGGGTTTTTTCTTTAAGTCTCCTGGCTTCCATGGCCTGAGCACCATGTCCTGTGGTACATGCGTAGGGGCAGGGCACCTTTGGTTGTGTGGCTGGTGTCACAGCTCCCTATAATGAGAATGCTTCAGATGACCATTTTTAAAAACATAAACCAAATATTATTCATGCCATACAAAATATTTTATAGTTTATGATTAAATGTTTAGCATGTTTACAATAAAAATAAAACTAGTACAGAAGCAGTAAACTATTGAATATTTTTGTCCTTTTCACCTCATTTTAAAATTCATTTTTTCTTTGTTTCCATTAGGACTCTTTACCAATTTGAATTGCAACATATCAGGGAAGCCCAGGCCCACAGCCTTCCTGCCAGCTTTGCCAGAGGCTCTGCTTGTGCCCACAGGCTCTGAGTTCTCTTTCTTGGCCCCATTCCCTGTGGATTGGCTTGGTTCTCAGGCCCAGCAGCCAGAAGTCTTGGTCCTGGCCATCTGAGTCTCTTGTGTCAGCTGATTGCACAAGTCAGCTGTTACCACAGATTGTACCCACTCTGCCTCTTTGCTGTCTCCGTAGCTAAGGAGTTAGTCAGTGGTTTCCACCTGGACCTTGTGCTCACCTGTGAGACTTAGCCAGTGTATCTGAGTACCCGTGGGGAGGGTGGCTCATCAGAGGAAAGGTAGGCTGTGGTGCTGGGTGAGAGCACAGCATTTTCCTTCTCCCCATCGCTGATGGTGACTTCCCTTCTCCCTTTTGCTGCCCCTTTTATTCCTCCTCCTTCAGTCCCATCTTCCCTTTTAGTCTTTTTATAACTTTCAGTTCTTACCCAAAGTGATCAGTGCAGGCTTCTGGAAAGCCCTGATCCATTTTAAGATGGGTTTGAATAAGAACTTCGGACTTGCTTCTGGAGTGGGGAACTACCCTCCAGGAGGGAGGAAGATATGTACATAGGCCATGTGGACAAGTCCCACTACAACTCAAAAGCTAAGCCAAAGCGAGGCCTTCCTGTGTCCTCTGGACTTTTGTACTGAATCTCACTGTTTCAGTCTTTGTGGGAGACAGACTCTTACTTAACCCACAAGAGACCTGTGAGGAGCAGTTCTGAAGCCCCTGTATTTTGTCACTTTTAAAAGTTGTCTTTTTTCTGTTTTCCTTTGTCAGTGTAAATTCATTCTCATTTGCTTAGCACTTTGGTGGACTGTGTTTCAATCTACCAAGAACAATACTAAATTTGAGTATTTTCTTTATTGCAGTGATTCTTAAATATATTCTAATAGTAGAATTAATTATCTTACAATTGAGCAAAGTAGTCTTTCCCACATGTATAAGAAAACGAATTTTTATAATTTTGAGAATTTTCCCAAAATCATTCTACTAAAACTTTATTACCTGCTGCTATAGCTTACATACTGAAAGATACATGAAATGAATGAGAAAACCAAGTGGAAAATAGTAAATTTAGAAACAGCTGATCTTGTGAGCTTGAATAGTTCTTCTCTTAATATTATGCACATATGTGTCAGTGATTTGATTTTTATATTATGTACATATATTCATCATCTGTTACTAAGACGTTTTTGTAACTTTTGTGTAATAAAATGGAGTATCTCATGCCTCATGGGATTTTGCAAAACATTCTATGAATTCAGGTGTTCTGCCGCTTGAGACAGGAAAAGGACTGCTGTCCAGCACAGTGGGATCCCCTTCTAGTCCTAGCTTGTGGGTGTTGATGTTCCTTCCTGATCTGCTGGCCTGTGTGTTACACGGACTGTGCTGGCTGTGGCCATCTCTCTGCCAGCTGCAACCATGAGCATACTTAGAATTGGTGTCTGCTGTTTTGAAAAGTGCACCTCACCCAAATTGGAAGGTCCTTGTCTGACTCCCCCTGAACTCTGCCACAGATGCAAGGAGCCCTGTCACTTGATTCCTGGGTAGCCCCCGGGAGCCTGTGAGCTCTGGTCATTTTCTTGTATGCATTCTGCCTGCTGTCTTCATAATCCATCCATTTATTGATCTATAATGATTTATGGTCCACTTCCTTGTTTCTTCTTCTTTTTTTTTTTTTTTATGTCTTTAATGTTATCTTAGCAGCTTATGTGAATGAACATTTGACTAAAATAAGTCAATTTAGTTTCTTCAGTTTGATACAATATTGACTCTTTGGAGGGCCAGCTGTTAACCAGCATTATTTTTTCAGCAGCCCTGTATTTGATTTCTGCCACACTCAGACAATAGGAGTCAAGTGTGAACAGCCACACATTTCTACCTTTGGAAGGCACCTTCCCTATGTATTGCCACTCCCATTTCATTATTATCTTAGGAGTGGACCTTGGCAGAGTCGGAACATGAGGGGCCTTCCCCTGCCCGCCTGACACCACTCAGTGCATGATGGCTGTGCACTGGGCCCTGTTCTCACTTGTCAGAGTTAATTGTTCTCTGGAGACTCACTGATCCTGGAGCAGTGATGCACTAACTTATTTGAAGGTCTGAGATATTGCCCAAACCCTAGTAAGCCTTTGTACCATCCATCATACCTCCATACCATCATCTACCATCCACCATCCCACCATTCACCATCCCACCATCCACTGCCCACCATCCACCATCCCACCATTCACCATCCCACCATCCACTGCTCACCATCCACCATCCAACCATCCACCATCCCACCATCCTGCCATCCTACCATCCACTACCCCACCATCCAGCACACCCACTGGCTTCCCTTCTCCCTGTGTACACTCAAAGTCTGACTCTCACCATCCCAGTCAGTCTCCTTATCTCCTCACCCCCCCCAACATACATGCATGGATATGTTTGTTTCTGTGTACAGACAGACAGACCTGTAACAGCACAGCACAGTCTGACGCTTTATGTTCCTGTATTGATTATTAAGCCCCAGCAAAGATGATTCTATTTTGACAATATCAGGTGCCTTTTTACTACAAGCACCCTCTAGAGTTTAACTATAGAACTGACAGAATAATGTCTAATGAATGTTAGGTTAGTATCCCGTGAGGGTATTTTTTAACTTTTCTAAAGGACAGAGTCTGATTACATTATGCTTGTGGAAGACATAAAGTTATCTGAGAATAAGACATTTACACTCCAACCTGGTTTTTTTAGCAGATGGTTAAATCATGCTCACTGTAAGCTCTGTCCAGCCTAGAGATGGATTTTTGTGAGTTAAGTCTAAGGTCCCTAGAGATTTATCAGAGAGAGACCGGGCTGAGACCACTTATCGTTCCCTACAGGGCATCTGCAGCTATCACTAATGATTCCTGCTGCTCTAAATGTGTGATGAGTTCCGGCTGGTTATCTCTGCTGAAGGATGGAGGGAAGCATCTATTATAAATTCTCCCAGGCCTTCCAGCTCCTCATTAAGAAACTTTTTAAAAAGTGGCATGGGAGGGGCTCGTTTCTGACAGTGAAAATGGAACAGAATGATGAGGTCTGTTTGGAGGCCAAAGCAGGGAGAGGCCAGGGCTTTGCTTGTGCTTCTCTGCTACAATGAAGAGGACCTCAGTGCAGACGGACAGTACCGACAAAATGTAGCCTATAGTTCAAGCTGTCAGCTTAATCATGCCGTTTCCAGGTAGAGAGAAGGAGCCCTTGTTTCCTGGGTAAAGAGAAGCAGCCTTGTTTGCTGACCCCTGGTCTGCAGCCTGCCCAGACCGCCCTGTGCTGCTGGCCTTTGTGTCTCGATCCCCTCCTCCCCTCCCTGGGGCATTGTGCTCCCTTCAAGTGGACCCCTGGAAGGGACCACCCAGGGGGCTGCACAATGGGGGCCGAGGTAGCCACCAAAACATAGGTTTTGTAAGACAGCCCCTTAAAAGAAAAATACTGTTTAACTATGTGTTTATCCTTTCTGCTACTGTTTTGTGTGGAAAACAAAACCCCGTATACAAACTTCTCTGTGGCCTCTGCTACAGCTGTTCCACCCCATTGGGGGTCAGGCTTGAGATAGTCACGTCCAGTTTATTTTCCCAGGGCACTAATTCTTGATGTGGTTTATGTTTACATGCTTGGATTTATGGCCAGGAAATTTGATATCAAAACAAGTTGCACTGGCTTTATGAAACTATTTTATCAGTAGTCAGCAGAGTTGGTGGCTGGTATTGCTCTTGGGTGAAATTTGTTTGCAGTGCTACTTAACAAAAGCTGGCAGCCGGAATTCAGTTCTCAATAGCTATTTACACCTCTGTAAAAGGATTAGCTCCAGCCCATTGTTGCACTGTTTAAATTTTAATTTGCATCCTTATGGAGGTAGCAGACCCCTCTGTGGTCTCCTTGTGCTCTGTACCTGTGTGTAGGAGGTCACTAGAGGTTTTCTCTAACTGGTGAAGGTACTAAATGGCCTCAGATGATCAGTACACCACGCAGATTGAGTTAGTGTCCACACTTTTGATGGACAAGACAATGATTGGCTTTGGTTCATTAGTTGTATTTTATAGTAGTTGTAAACCTCGGGGTCTAGTATGTGGGTGCTGTGTATTTTAAAACCCAGTTCTGCTGCATATGTATAAACCCAAGGACCTTCACGTGTCTTGAGAGGACTTTAAACGTTGCTAATTGTAATCAACACATTTTGGGGGAGAATTAAATATAAAAAAGAGCCTGAACTAAATAAGATGATCATTTTAAAAGTAATCCTTTCTGTCCAGACTGTATATTCGCAGCTTAAGGCTGAAAGGCCTCTGTCGTTTAGATTGCCCCATAGACCGCAGAAGCAGCTGTCCTTTTGCTGGGTTAAAGCTGGAACGATATGTCAGAGTTTCAGATAGAGAGCTCTGGCTATAGCAAGTTCTAAACACAGTATACAGATGTAAGCCAGCAGGGCAAGGGCAGCAGAGGAAGCTAGGAGGGCACAAGTATGGGGGAAAGAAGGGTTGTGATTTAACTCTTAATAACAAAAATGAAAGTTGGTAGAATGTTTGGTTGAAATGGAAATAGAAAATCTGGGATATTTTAATGACCCCCTCATCACTAATTCCAGCTGCTTTCCATCATAAAGCCTTTGTTCATGAACTCACTAGATATTTATTACATCCACGCTGGGACCTGTGCTACCCATGGAATCAGTGATATTGTATGGGGAGTGGAAAGAATTATAGTGGTTGCTGAGACTAGGCAGGAGAGAAAATGTCATTTAAAAGGACCTCACTCACCTGCAAGGTGCCCATAGAACAGGTGTGCCAGGCTCAGGGAGGTGAACATCCTGCTTATAATGCCGCCCTTTCAGGGCGTGCTCACAGGAGTGGATTGTGGGGCTGAGGAGCTTCTCCCCAGGAAATGACAGCAGCATCCTGGAGGCATTCCAGGGCAGGTGGGCCATGGCAGAAAGCAACCGCAATCACGTTATTTTTTGTTTCCTAACCTTGAAGAATTCTGAGACAGTGACTGGATTTGCTAGTTCAGCCTCATAAAGGCAAAAAGAATTATGATTTCAAAATTAAAATTATTAGCTGGGAGTGGTAGTTCACACCTGTAATACCAGCACTCACAGAGCTAAGACAGGGGTATTGCCATGAATTCAAGGCCACATTGGGCTATGTAGTGAGACCTCAACTCAAAAAAAAAAAAAGAAAAGAAAATCATAAATAAGAAAGTTTGTTCATTTTACTGTTTTGTTTCTGTGAACAGGTGCCAAGAGAGAACAAAAGGGGCATTCAGAAAACTCACCTTTGATTTACACCTGAAAAGGGTTTTTAGTATATCACTTTGACTAACAAGTTTGTTTCTTTTTTTGGGGGGGTGGTGGTTTTCTCCGGTACCGGGAACCGAACTCACGACCTTGCGCTTGCCAGGCAGGCGCTTTTGCCGCTGAGCTAAATCCCCAGCCCCACAAGTTTGTTTCTTTTAAAAAATAAAAAATAAAAACAGACCAAGGGAGTGTGGTGTGAGAAAGCAGTCAAGCTCCCCAGAGCTCCCCCAGAGGGACCCCACCCTGCAGGCTGGGGAAGAATACTGGGTTGGACGGAGGGAAGAGGCTCCAGAACAGGACTAGAAGGAGAATGGGGCTGGACCCATGAGAGAGTGGACAGTGAGTGACCAAGCAGGTTTCAGCAAGTACCGGGTTTGGGAATGCAGGTCACTGGTCCTGCGCCCTTCCCACCTCTGTGCATTTGGCTTGTTCCCCAGTTAACTACCAAATGAGGTGAGCTCAAGTAAGCCTGACTCAGAGCAGCTGTGTTGAAGAGAACAAGGTTGAACTGGACATTTGTCTTACAGTGACAGTCAAGCATCCCCAGAACTGACCTGCCCCGGTGGTAGTGAGGGGGCTTAGGGTCTCGGATGCAGGCAATGGGGCGGGGGTGTGTTTGCAGTGGAGAATTTCAAAAGAGTGATGAAACTGCTGGTCATTCGGCCTTCTCTTAGCACAGTTCCTAGGACTGGCAGCTCCCTCTGGGGGCTGTGTCGCCGAACTCTGCCCCCCAGCACTGTTGCCAGCCTGCCAGCTCCCACAATTGGTTCCCGCTTGTAGAGAATGTAAAGCCTCTCATGCCTTCCAAATGTCCAGCCTGGCCAAGAAGGGGGACAGAGGCTGTCTGAGCGGGAAACTCCAGCTCTGTCCTAGGCCACATATGACACCTGAGTAGCTACTGTGGTGTTTACCCTTTTTGAATGAATTGCCACGTTTATAAATTGGGAGATACCACATATAAATAAATCTTGCAGTTGTAAATTCTTCTCTTAAAAGCTGGGAAGGTCTGGCCTTCTGTACATATGTTTCATCGTAGCAGCTAGAGGGTAGCTGGCCCTTTGCTGAAGCCCTTGCCCCTGGCTCTGCAGCCCCAACCAAGCCCCCCTGGGCATCACCCCTGGGCTAGGCGGCCGCTCTGTGCACTGCCTGTGCCGCAGCCAGCAATCTACTGTGCTCCTTGTGTCCCTCTCACACTTACCAAGTTCAGTGCCCATGCCCCAGGCCACTCACCAACTCTGTCCATGCAGGCTTTGCTTTCCAGGAACCACTGACAGTTCAGAAAGCCAGGAGTTGTATTCTTTCCCGAGTTTCCCATGAATTTAATTTCATTACCAGCTGATTACCATGAGCACCAACCCCACCTGGCCAAACTTGTCTCCTTCACTAGTCCACACACCCCTCTTACCCTGCCATTTCTGCTGCCAGTGCCACTCCATAGCATCAGATGCCATCTGCCCTTCCCCTCTGCCCCCAGGCTAGAACCTGGCTGCTGAAGTTCCTCCCTCAATTCCTCTGTCCCACTTCCTGGTTCCTGATGGTCCAAGGGCCTGCTGGGGCCCCTTACCATGACCATGTGTTCTTTCTCCCGAGCCAACTGGCTTCCTTCTCAGAGATCATCTCCCTTTCTTACAAGCAGGTATTCTGGGAATTGAGTGGCAGGAAGAAAATGAAGATCGTTTGCAGAAGCAGTGTGTTCATTTGCAAAGTCTTTCTCACTGGACTAGGACTGCAGGTGGGGAAGTTCCTGAGTCTGCTTGCTGGCCACATGACTGATACCATATGGAGGAAGGTGAGGAGTCTTGCAGGAAGAATCAGGTCAGACTGTGCCTAGACAGACATGGGTTCAATGAGCCAGACAGACCTGGGCCCCAGAAGGGTTAAAGCAGCAGAGCTGCAGGGTGAAGGGCCCAGCATAAGATGTGGCCACAAAGACTAGCAGTTCAGCTAGAAGCCTGGGCCTTGGAGCTAGAGCATCAGGAGGGAAGACCAGAGTCAGAGCAGGGCTGGAATCCAGTGGGCCCATTTGTATTTCCTGACACACAGAGGCCTGATTCGGCTAGAGCAGGGAGAAAGGGTAGGCAGAGGCTGTAGTTCCACGCCTTCCAGTAGACTGACTCCTCCCTCCTGGGTATCAGGCATTGACCAGCATAGGGACTCAGGAACTCACCCAACCACACTGCTGTTACCCGTGAGAAAGACTGCAAATGGATGATGATTGCACGCTATCTTCATTTTCTTTGGGGTTATGTTTTGAATATTCTCAACAATGAATGTAATTAGGGCTTCTACCTAGAAACACTGTCTGTCTTTGATAACTTCTCCCTTAGCTAAATAGATTCTCCTCAAAAAGGTATTTCTTTAAAGCCAGTCACTACCCCAGCCTGTTCAGAGACTGTCATCCCACAGTGACATGGTCTAATCTGGAACAGTGGCCACATCCTTAGGTTCTCCCACTTGGTGTACACCTGCCCCATTCCCACACCCTCCTATTAGTAAGAATAAATAAAATATTGCTGAGATAGGATCTGAATAGAAAAACAATAGTCATTTCTTTGCATTTAGAAATAGAGGATATAAGCTATACCTCAGCCCTAAGCTTTCAACTTCTTAGCAGTGACAATTTAAGTAAATTTCATACGAGTTGTAGATATCTGCATTTGTTATGATTGACAATATAAAATTAGCCTTTTCTGCTGTTAAGATTGCTAGATTCTTGTCAGTGATGTGGGAGGTGGAGTGAGATTGCCCATCTATGGATTTGAGCATCAGTAAAGTCATCAAAGGGTTAAAAGCTACTTCCTTGGGTGGATTTAAAACTGCCACAAACACACAAGCAAGTTTTCAAACTGCCTTGTTTTACATCTTCATTCAGAGACAGTATAGTTGCTGCATTTTTATGTCTAGATTATATTACAGATATATTTCAATAAACCAGGAAGAACCAGCGTAGATGCTCGAAGCTGATGCTCTGCGCTTAAATAAACATCTCCGGCAGCACCTGTTTTATTTTATAGGCTCTGTAATCACAGTGACATTCCTGGAGAAGGAGACCTTGAGGCTTGCAAAGCAGCTGTCCTTCCTAGCTTCCCAGACTCCTAGCTGCGGTGACGGCAATAAAAAGCTGGTCTCTGTCACTGGCGTGAAATTGCTGCTGTGTTTAGACCATTCTTGCTCCCAGTACTTCCAGATCAAAAAGAATTGCAATGTGGCAGAACTTTGTCTACACTGCCAGCATGGGGTAGACACTTACAGTCATCAGTGTAACTTTTTTTGTGGGCTGTCCCATCTGTCTTTCTGTAAATATACAGTATTTGTTTCTAATTGTTAGGTGGACTCATCTGCCTGTCTGCCATAGTGATGTTTGAGAGATGTAGATTGTGCTTACACTAAGAGTTGGGTGGGGAGAGACAGGGGTAGTAGCCTTTGGTGTGTTAATCCTTCCCACTGAGCAGCCCAGGTTATGTTCAGCCGAGCCACAAGCCAAAAAAGTCCTCAGTGGTAGGTTCAGGACCAGATGGGTTCTCAGATTTCCAAGGTTACACTAGATATGTACCCCAGCCTAAAGCTGGTTCAAGAGTGATCTCTAGACCCAGAGGCAGGTTATGGCAGCTTGCTAGAAACATGTTCTCAAATCTACTCTAGCCCCTACTTGAGACCCCTCTGGATCCCTTCCAGACCCCTTCCAGACCTCCTGACTCAGGGACTGTGAAGGTGGGGTCAAGTATCTGGGTGTCCATGAGCCCTGAGGGGACTCTGCACCTGATAGTTTGAGAACGACCAGTCCAGGCTGTACCTCAAGTGTCTGCAAAGCTGGGGTGAGCGATGGCTAGTGGTTTTCAGGGTAGCTGGTGCCTATGAGCCAAGGCACTTGGACACCTTCCTGGGCCAGTCAGAAATCAGTTCACGTCCTCCACCCACCTATAAGTGACCTGAGTTTCTCATCATGGCCTCAGAAGCTTTGTGGCATCTGGGCAGTTCAGTTACTCAGCAGAGTGTATGGTGGTTTGTCCAGTGCTGGGACCTTCTAGGTGCCGAGGTCATGTTGCACAGATGCACTGGTGTCCTTACTTTGGCTATTTGAGCCATGCATTTTACTAACTTCAACCACCTGGCTTATTAGCAGGAAGCCAACTGTCCCCATAGTCAGGAGACACTTCTGTGAGAAAGCCTATCTGACAGGGCCTTGCCTGGCTGAGTGCACAGCCCCGGGTCTGCTCAGCTTATGTCCTCAGCACCCATCTACCTTTCATGTCAGTGATGTAAGTAGGGAGGGCCACTGTCTTCCTTCAGAGTCGAATTCAGCTTATGTCTGGTATTTAGTGGAGTCCCATTGTGAGGTGTGTAGGAATTGGGACCAGTCTCTAAACAGAGACCTTGACACAAGCAAATTTACTGGCTTAGGTGGTTCCTTATTTATTTATTCATTCATTCATTTACTCATTTATGTATGCAGTACTGGGGTTGAACCCAGGGCCTCTCCCCTGAGCTACATTCCCAGCCCTTTTAAAAGAACCCTTTTGAGACATGATCTTACTAAGATCCCCAGGCCGATTGGAACTTGAAATCCTCCTGTCTGAGCCTCACAGGGCGCTAGGATTACAGGCATGTGCCACCAGGCCCTGCAAGTGGTTGCAGTTTGCATAACCACTTTCATCCGCGCAGATGATCTCTGAACCCTGGAGGACGCTGGAAATGTCCTTTTTAGTCAGAAGCTTCTCAACTTCTCCCCTGTTTCTTGTCATGCAGAATCAAAACGACAGTTTTAAGCTACTCCTTTGTGAGGTCGGGGAGGAATCTTCCGGAGCTGCATTGGTCTTTTGGTGATTCCATGTTACAAGACTCTTTAAAACAATCTCCTATTTCTTTCTCAGTGTTCTGTCTGCTTATATACTGTTCGGCATAAGCCACAGTTGCGGTATGTGCTCAAAAGCATAAATACACTTGGAATTCTAGGCGTAAACTCATTTGTTGTACTGGATAATTGTTCGTGCAACTCTTAGCCCAGGCTGCCCAACCGAGACTGTGGGTGATAAGATGTGATGTCTGCACTTGCTTCACTAACAGTCGTTGGAGTCTCTCACCGTTCATAACCAAGCATTGATTTCTGTCATGGAAGGTAGCATTTTACATGCTGTTGACCTACAGTTATGAACAAATCAGCCTTCCATTAGAAATGATCCTTTGCTATGACCAATGAAAATTTTAAAATTAGTAATCTAGGTCTTTAATACCATTTCTTTACCACAGTTGTTTTTTAAACCTAAAAAGAAGTCAGATAGAGAAGTCAGGAGTGACATCTAATCTGCGCTATGCTCTGTTATGATGAGAATTGCTTTGTGTGTAGTCACCAGAGATGCTGTTGTGTATAAGCACACTGTTTGCCACTGGTTCACTTTCTGCCCTGGAAGAAGTGTCAAATGTTTGTGGTCTCCGGGAGAAAGCACTCAGGTTTTGAGATATGAATTCTCTGAATGGAGTTTAATCACCAGTGCCCTCCCCGCTTGCACCAGGAGCTGCTACACCTCTCAGCATTGGAGTTCTTGCTGGGAACTGTCCCAAGGGAAATAGTCCTCTATGCTGTTTGGCCTTCCTGAACCCAAGAGCTCCACTGGCAACTTGATAAACCATTCTAGAAACACTGGCTTGGAGACAATGGCCTCCTTTTTTCTTCAGTAGTTAATAACTCTGATGACATAGAATCCTGAGCCCAGCCATGTGGGGAGACTGGAGCAAGTGAGCCTGTGGCATAGGGGCATGTGTGGTACTGCAGCCCCCTGTCCACTCCTGAGGCAACCCTGGCAGCCACAGCTGTCTGCTCACCTTAGCTGTGCAGTCGGATGTCTGCCCCAGTCTGTGCTCGCCTAGAAAATAATCCGAGCACTTCTCCACTCTTGTTCACAAAATGGAGCATCTTCAGAGAAAAAAGGAGAAACCCACTGCTGACAGCAGTATTGATTTATGTTACACCGAGGATTAAGTGTTCTGAGACCTTCGTAGGAAGAGCATGCTATTATTAGGTGGGAGACTTATTGTTTTAGACAATGATGAGTTATTAAAATATGACTCATGTCATTTAGGTAGTTGATTAAAAAGTTTTGTTCATTATTGCTTTCAGGAAAACATTTAACATTAAGTAGTTTTATCATATATGAAAAACATAATAAAACTACTTATCATTTGTTACATTTTTTCCAGGTGCAACTAATTATCTCTATTGGTGGCGATTTTCAGAAATAATTATGCTCTTATACTCATGCAGAAAAATTGAATTAGCTTTATATTGTTCAAAATACAGTATGTAAAAACTTTACTTTATTCTGCCTATATTCAGGACATTTATTACTTTGATTTAAAACATTGATCAAATTATCAGTCTGTGGTAAATCAGCTGTAGTTAGTAAATGCTAATACATTTAAGTTGTAGTTTCTGGTAGAAACCATTTCAGGTGTATAAAATTAATTATGACTTAAAAGTACTTTATATATTAAATTACACGAGTATATAAATTACCTGACACCAACTTTGTTTTTTCTGTGATATTGATGTTATAGGTTTTTCCAATGGTAAAATCAACAAGAGAAAAAAGCTCCTTTAAATCTTTTACCCCTTTGCTGATTTTCTGATTTGTTGCGTTTCCAGAGCCGCGGGTGAGACCCCGTTCCAGGACATTCCTGCCTGGGAAGCTGAGCTCTGTCCAGTGTGGCATGGGCTTAGCTGCACAGCCCTCACAAATCCTAAATGCGGTGCCTTCTTTACCTCTTGGCTATCAAGTTTGCTCTTTTGTGGGAAATAGACACAGTAATTAGAGAAAACCTAAACTAGTTCTCTCAGGCCAGGACCCAAAGGGCCGTTGCTATTGGCTGGAGTAATAATAATGAGAGTCCCACCTTGGCTCTGTCTCTTCAGCACATCGATTGTATTCGTCACCAGAGACTGTTCTCTCATCAGTTCATTCACCTAACTAATTTTAATCATTTAATCTCTACTAATCTGGCTTCCCAGCTAGAAACACAATTGATTTACCTACTAAAGAAATAAACCCACTGAACTGACTAGAATTTACTGGCAAGCAGCTGGGGCTTTTTCCCTAGGGAGATCTAGTGAGACCTGAGTAGTGGATGCAGAGTCAGAACAGAGGACCCAGGCATTGGTGTTGACATCACTGTAGAATGGTAGGAAACAGGAAAGGCAAGTTGTTACAGGGCTTTTTATCAAAGGAGTCAGAAGCCTTAGAATCGTTCTTGGAAGCTTTTGAATAAGGTCAGGAACTCCAGTGACATACCCACTTTATTCAGATCTTGGGAAAAACTAGGATTGGGTCAGGCAAATATTACAGAAATTAAGATTTATTGAAGAAGATTCTGAATTGCACCTAGGCTTACTTTTTTCCCTGAGCATTTAATGTTTTTTGCTTTTTTTTTTCTTATTCCCGGGGATCCATATGCTAGGCAAGTTCTCTACCACGGAGCTACATCTCTAGCCGTTCCAAACATTTTATTTCAAAAAATGTGAAAGACTAAGACAATCAAAAGGAACCATACCATGAATATCTACTGCCCAGAAGATTCCCCCATGGGTGTTTTACTCCCCTCCTATATGTGTGTCTGTCTGTCCTTCCTCCATCTCTCATTCTAGGTGTCAAAGTGGCAGACATTAATGCATTTTTTTCAACTTTTTACTTTCAAGTTCTTTCATATTTTGAAGATTTTTAAATGTTTGAAACCCTGTTTCAACCTGTACACTTTCCTTGGGTGGTTTAAATCAGTCACCATACCATTTTGCTTACAAGTACTTGTATCTCCAATATATAAAGTTTTAATATAATGCCTTTTTACAGAATTCTTTAGATATTTTTATCTAATTAGATATTAATTAGTTTATCTAACACCTAATTCATGTCCTTTTACATTTTTTTTGTTTGAATCAGGATCCAAATAAGGTCCACATAATATAGTTAGTCAGTGGGTCTCCTAAAATCTCTGTTTTACGGCATTACTATGCTCCATTTCTTCGGTTTGAAGAAGTTGGAGCACCTTCCTGGAGCATTCTCTGCTGAATTGTAGCCACGTGGCATTGTTTGACCAGTTCTTCTCTCCCATTTGGTACTATAGCCTGCTGGTTAGATCCAGATGTGTGGTACTGTTCCAGGCTAGGTTTTTGGCAGTAGAATGTCACAGTGGTGCTGATGTCCACTGGCATCTGCTCAAACAGCATATGGAATATGATCAACCTGAGGTTGGTGATACCAAGACTGCCTGTAGGTCATGCCTTAGAGTCAGGCACCTCCTGCGTAAGGTATTCTCTTATCTACTTTTCACAAATGGAAACATTTCCTAGACCTGTTCATTAATCTGGCTTTCTCAGCTTGACTATTCTTCTACACTTCTTGGAGGAACTTTTACTCATCAGCTATTTATAACTCTGCAGTACAGGGGTATTTTTTTGAACTACAGTTAGTACAAATGCTCGATTTAATCCCTTGGCAGACCATTTTTCAGAATAACAAGTTTTTACCGAAACAGCTTCCAAAAGTTTTGCCTTAGTAGTGTCCAAAAGTTTGTTTTAAATTATTTTGTTTTTGTGATAAACACATAACAAAATGTACTATTTAACCTTTTTCGTTGTTGTTTTGTGTATGTGTGTATACATGTGTTGGTACTGGGGATTCAATCCAAGTCTGCACTGAGCTACATCCACAGTCCCTTTTTATTTCTTATTTTGAGGCGGGACTCACTAAGAAGCTAAGTTGCACAGACTGGACTCGAACTTGCTATCCTACCTCAGCCACCACCATCCTAACCATTATTAGCTGTGCAGTTCAGTAATGTTAAGTATATTCACTTTGTTGTTCAGCAAATCAGTAAAATCATCTTAGGAAACTGAAATTCTGCCCATTAAGCATCTTCCTATTTTTCTCTCCCCAGCCCCACTTCCCTTTTCTGTCTCCATAAACTTCCTACTCTGGGGTCTTCGTATGGTATCTTCTTCTTTTGTCTTTGGCTACTTCACATAGCATAATGTCATCAAGATTCATCCATGTTATAATGTGTAACAAGGTTTTTTTCCTTTTTAAGGCTGTATGCAAGTTTTTATTTTTTAAGTTTTATTTATTATTCATTTTAAATGAACTCAAACTTGTAGATTTTTATAAATGAGTTGTGTTTTAGTCCCTTGCAGTTATCATTGTTATTGTCGTTATTTTGCTGCTCAGATTGCCCCATCTGTAGTTAGAATTCCTTTTATGATAGCCCCCAGGTCCATTTGAGAGGACTCAGTAATTCTGGAGCCCTTCCTTCTTTTCAGGTTCAGTGAATGTTCCAGGCTCATCTTATATATTTCCTGCAACCAGGAAATTTTTCCTCTAAGTATAATAAATATCAAAGTCTGAATAGCAATCCAAACTTACTTTTCAACTCTTTCCTATATTATTTTAATTTTTTAAAATTGTAAGTAGGTTATTGTAAAGGGGTAATAAAAATCGTGTGTTTCAGATGAAGATGTGATTTTTTTTCTTAAGTTTAGGGGGCTGACCATGTGTACTATGCTTCCCAGGTACCCCGCTGCACTTGAGATTCACTGTGCTTCTTGAAAACACACCAGTTCCGGGCTGCCCTCCCATGAGCCGCTCATTGAGGGTTAGGCACCCAGGCGTCACAAAGCTCCCCAGGGGGTTCTGTGTGCAGCCAAAGTGGAAAATGCCCATCCAGTAAGGAAATTATTACCAAAAAATATTTAAAAGCTTAAAAAATGATATTTGGGCTCAAATTTTCTTTAGTCCAGGATATGTTAGGTTGCAGACTTCTCTGGGTAAGCTTTCTTCTTCCAATTAGGCTGTAAGTCCTTTAGAAATGTGGGACTGTTGTAAGTCACCCAGTACTGTAAACATGTGACACATCTCCTGTTCGTGTCTCACAGATCTGAACAGGCGCCAGACCTGAGCTTCCACAGTGCACCGTCTGTCCAGCCTGCCGCCAGCCTGAAGAAACTTAGCCAGTCTCTCCACAAAGAGGTAGGTGGCTCAGCTCTCTATTCTCAGTTCAAAACGTGGACAAGGGGTCAAAGGTCAGAAATATTTATTTTTAAAAGAATAAATTTCAAGATTATATGTTATCCAGTTGAGGAATAACATATTCTCAAAAATGATTAACGTATTTGAGAAAGTGATAAGGGAAGTAATAAGTAAGGCTTTGGGATTGGTTTAACTTTCTGATCTTAGGCCTTTTGCCTAATTTTTTGTGTGGAAATCCTGACAATGTTAATTCAGATCCCAGCGGTGACCTGATTGAATGTACCTACCAAGCATTTTCTGGGGAACTTGGAAACATACGGTTTTCTGTATACTCTAAACAGTACCACAAAATACTGTAAGGTCCTTCACGTTATTTCAGCAAATATATATACATCCATCACCCTACACAGATACCAGCCCAGAGCCATTTAAAGGAAAGAAATTCAGTTATACCCTGGTACTCAGCTTCTTTAATACTCATTAATTTGTCCTTGATGTATTTCGATGTGACAGTTTTGTCGTGGTACTTGTCCTTTGCTTGGTACTTGATGCACAAGTTAGAACTTGTGGATGTCGATTGCCTCAGGACTTCCTCCCCATTCCAGCCAAAACAATTTATTTTTTACTCATCATTTTTGTACTTATCCTGCCTCCCAGAACCAATCAGCAATAAGTGTGGATGTGGTCCCTTCTTCCTAGGGATGGCACAGCAGGTGCTTGGAATGAAGGAGCACCAAAGAGCGTGAGTCCTGCAGAAAAGGGGCCCAGGCCACCTGAGAAGCAGTGAGGCAGGCATTAGGGTGGAGGGAGCACAGAGACACAGACATTTGACAGAGTAAGAGTTGGGGGCCCTGGGGCAACAAGGATGGGCAGTTAAGAGCCAGAGAGCAGGCTGGGAATCACAGTGCATATCAAGGCAACAGAGCTGTGCTGGAGGCAGCAGGGCAGGCTGTAGTCCTGTTGGTGGGAAAGAGCCCAAGGCAGTCTTGGGCCCTGCTGGGGATCCTGCTGGCCCTGGGCTGGGGACACTGTTTAGTCTGGTAGGTTTTGGAAAGCTGCTGGACTTGAGTGCTGCAGTCCTTAGGGAGTGCCATCTCTGGTTAGGAGGAGCCAGCCCTGCCATGGATCCGGCAAGGGGAAGGGACACTCTGACTCGAGCTGGTGCAGGAGGAGAGTTTGAATGTGCTAAACAGGAAAGGAAACAGTGGGGCAGATTCCCAAGGAAGGCACAGGAGAGCGGTCAGCAGCCCCCACTGAGAGTTTTTGTCTTAGTGCTCGCTGGCCCTGGGAGAAAGGGTGTGCAGAGTAGAGGAAATGAACCATTGAAGACACAGATGCCATTCCCCTGCCTCCCATGATCCCACCCCTCTTCAGGCAGGCTTGTGTCGTTCTCCCAAGCATTTTCATTTTGTCACATTGTATGTGACTCAATAAATAGCCCATCTTTTTGTTTTCTTAAGATATGGGGCCATTTTCAAATAATGTGCTTTAGGAAGAAAGAATTTCTGGTTTTTTTTAGATCTGTTGCATGTTTGTGGACTAATACAGATCCTAAGGAGACTGTTTCAGGTTTTATTGTCCATTTTCTTTAACACTCTTTTGCAACATTCTTTTCTATTCTCATTCATTCTGAGTGCACCATGTCTCAGCATTGTGAAGGAGGGAGTAAGTGTTAGTTGACTGTCAGTTGCTCTCTGGTCATCTTTTTCTTCCTTTAGGGTATTTATAACTTAGAGAACATGTTCCAAGTTCTAAACGACCAGCCTAGTCACAGTTTCTCAAATTAGAGGTATTTCTCAAATACCTCTATTTTTAGTCAGGAGGAAAGCTGCCCAGTGAATAACTAATGAGCCAAATGATGTGCTGCCTCCCCCAGTAGAGTGACAGTAGTAAAAATTACCAATACTGGTGGCAAAATCTATACTTCAGAATGGAAGCAAATGTGCTTTCTCACCCATTTAGGCGAGGCTGAGGAAAACCCAGGCACAAAACACAGTGTTACCAAACTGAGAGAGGTAGGGCCAGCCATGTGCACCTTGGGATCAAATGCTTTTGTGGGTTCTAAAACCACCATCGTGTGTGTGTGTGTGTGTGTGTGTGTGTGTGTGTGTACATGCATGCGTGAACCCAGGGTCTCGCACATGCTAAGCACAAGCTCAGCTGCAAAGCAAGCAGCCCCAGCCCACATCGTCCTTGTATGATGAGCAAAATAAAGTATCTTTGAGTTGTTTCTGTGTTTTGAAAAGATACTGATTTTTAGTAAAGAGTGCAGGTTAAATATCTCTTTTTAGATAAACTCTTAAAAGTAAGTGATTTTCAGAATTTAAGAAATTTCTATTATGAGTCCGTTGGTTCAGAGTCTCATGAAGCTCAGAAATATTTACTTTGGTCTCTCAAGTAAATGGCTAATTAAACATCCACATGTAGATGATGTTTACCTGTGGGCCCTGCTGCTGTCAGCCCCTTCTCTTGGGTAAACACATCATCAAAGCTGCCGAAACTCAGAATATGTCCCCTTGAGACAGATGAGAGCCAGCAGCGCCCGCATAACCTGTTATGCAATTATATAATTGAGCCGCATGCTTTTAATTGAGAAAAATTTGTAATTACTTTATGTGAAAAAAATTAGTTGGGTGCTTTATTAAAATAAAAGTGGCTTCATATTCCCTTTCTCCCAAGTCCTGTCTGTTTCCAGCCGGCAGAACTCGGACACAGCGAGCAGCCTGCTAATGTCACTCAGAGTGGGCCGGGCCTGTCCCCCCATCATAAGCACACTGGTTTTGTTCACCAGGAAGCCTGTCCCCTAATGGTCAGCTGTCTTATTAGTTTCTAAATACTCATTTGCTGGCTCATAGCAGCGTGTTCTCCTTTCTTTTAATTACTTCATGGATTGAAATCCCTTCCTCTCCTTCACTTAGCATGTGGCCTTTAATATTTGTCTGCTGAGAAACATGCACTGCACTCTTGTGTACATAATCTCCTCTTCCCTGCTTGTAGCAAAGAGTTTTTTCTTCCCTGCCATTGTGTGTCCCTCCCTCGTTTCCAGTGGGTTTAGGCACTCTCAATTCAACTGTGCAATTCACTTTTCCAAGTATCTGTGGTATTTCCTCAGAGTGAGTTCCCAGGTATAGAATTATTAGGTCAAAAGGTATCTACATCTTTCAGGTTTTTGTTATGCACCACCAAATCTCACCCTGCAAGGGTCATCAGAGTTAGCAGTAATGGATGAAAATGTCATTTCTCTGAGTTCTTCATAAAACTAAATACTACTGACTTTTAAAAAACCAATTTGAGAGGTGAAAATGACATCCAGTCTTTTTTGTTCATTTGGCCTTTTTGTTACAATTCAGGTCAAACTTGTTTCCTACCTATTCGTGAGCCATTTGTGTTTCTTCTTTCATGATTTAGCAGTTCTATTAGATAAGTCATAGTTTTTTATTGATTTATAAGAACTTCTCAAATTTATATGTTTTGTTGCAGCTTTTTAAACAGCTTAACTGTGACTTTCATTTTTCTTAATAGTGTTTTAGGCACAATATCTTTTCCATTAATAGCTCCATCTGTCTATGCATTTAAATATCATAATTGATAAGTGCCTGGATATAAATTAAGAGCCTAGATGTCTCATGGTTCTATATGTAATAGGATCCATATTTAAACTGAACTGTAAGGGAAATTCTTGTGGAGTCTAGGAATACTACTAAGTCTAGGAATACTACTAAGTCTAGGAATACTCATTTGCTGGCTCATAGCAGCATGTTCTCCTTTCTTTTATTTTTTTTATTTTTTTTATTTTTTTTGGTTTTTCTCCGGTACCAGGAACCGAACTCCCGACCTTGCGCTTGCCAGGCAGGCGCTTTTGCCGCTGAGCTAAATCCCCAGCCCCTCTCCTTTCTTTTAATTACTTCATGGATTGAAATCCCTTCCTCTCCTTCACTTAGCATGTGGCCTTTAATATTTGTCTGCTGACAAACATGCACTGCACTCTTGTGTGCATACTACTACTGAGTCTAGGAATACTACTAAGTATAAATTGTAGAGTGGCCTACCTGCCATCAGTGTTAAGTACGGGAGTGCCAGCATCAGCCCTTCTGCAGATTGTGTGTGCCCTGGCAGCTGTTTCTGTGCCCTATCTCCTGGTCCTAGAGTGGCAGAACAGTGAGGAGTTCTTTGTTGATCTCGATGGGGCTTCACACTGCTGAGAACAGTGAAATATTCTCATTTGCCTTCCTAGGTTCCAAATGTTTGTGGTTCCAAGGGTACTTTTATTCCTAACAGGCAAGTTAAGACTGGTCCATTCATAAGCACTGTCCAAAGCCCATGGAAAGTTAGCACCTGGAGGTATTTTTCAGAGACTGAGCTCTTTTTGCAGTGTGTGATGTATAAGAGAGCTTGTTAACTCCTCTGTACTTTGCAGGTGGAATTAGTGCCTGAACTCTTAGGTAAGTCTCTTCAGCTTGGGGTTTCCTTAGAAATACTGAGTCCTGGAGCATTTACAAACAGTGCATCCTGAGGATATGTCACCAATGTTTTTCCTGACTCTGCAGAAGTAGTTTTTGACTAAAACCTTATTTGACAGGTCCTTATGTGAGGCTGACTTGTTTCTGTGTCACTTGTCCATTGTCTGCTGCTTGCTGGGGATGTATATTGTGAATTCCTTCTCAGAGGGTCCCTGGAAAGACCCACTGCCCTCTCTGTGGGCTCTATGGTCCAGAAGAGTTGAGCCAACCATTCTCATGCTGCAATTTGACCGTCTACCACACTTTATATATATGAAGTCCTCATCTTTGAAAAATTGTCTATAGAATTATCTTAAGAAATGAGTTCATTTATGATGTTTCTATAAAAAAAGAAAAAGAAATCCTAGAGGTGAATATTGAATAATAAAGATAAATGGGGGGAAATGTACAAAATAAGTGAAAGTGGTGGAGCTGTCTGCTTACTGGGTTCCACACCTCATGATGGAAAAAGAGTGCTCAGCACAGAACAAGTAGCAGTAGTGGGATGATGTTTGCAGGATTATTGTAGCATTGTATTCTGTGTTCTTCATTCTGTGAAGCTCAATTTACATTCAACTCAAGTACAAGTGGATCCGATAGGAAATGGATATACAGTAGAGTAAGATTAATTGTGTGTCATTGGTGAAAGTGTCAGTCTAAAACAAGAAGTGGAGACCAGCTGTCCCACACCATGAGTTTATTTGGGACTAGTAGTGACTAGCAGTCCTGGATATGTGTGCTTGGTGGACCATCGGGGCCTCCAGGGGCTGGGGGCAAAGGAGAAGCTTTCAGAACAGGGGAACATTAACAAAAGGAGGAGTCCAGGCCAGCTACCTTGAAACAGAGACACTTGGTACAGGATCATGTTGTAGGCCTTGCCCTTGGCTCAGGCACCACTGTTAGACAAGTGTGCCTGTGCAGGCAACTCCTGTGGAAAGTTGGGCAAGTGCCTTATCTGGAGAAGTGCAACTTTGGAGAATTTCTTGCTCAGATCCTGTTGTAGGCATTCATGCAGGAGGGCTCTTCCTTCATGGCCTCCTGACTTCAACTTGTTGTCTTGGTGTAAGTGACTCCAGTTTGGTCCTGGTTAACTTGCACAGGGCACTAGGAAACGTGATCTGAGTCACTGATAATCCAAAACAGTTTCAGCGTTCAGAGGAGGAAAGTTGTTTATTTTAAATTGCTTACAAACCTATGAATCTTTACATTATCTGCAAATTCAGTGGTAGAAAGTACAAAGAACTTTGGTCTTTTAACAGTTTTATTCTTTAAAAAGTTGTTAAAGCAGTCATTAAAATGGCATGTCAAGAAATTATTTGTTACATTAAGATGGTATAAGTTTAGAAATATATTTTTAAAGGTCTCTCAGGATGTGTGAATTAGTGCTAAACCTCAGAAAAATGAAAATTACAGCTTTCACTGTGGGATTTAGGTCAGTTCTTTTTGTTCATATTATAAAATGCTTTTCATATACCCACGATTATTGGGCACACACAGACTGGACTAGAAGAGAGACACCACTCCCCTAGGACAGTGCAGAGAGCACACTGGCAATTGAAGGTTGGCATTTCAAGGGGCCCTGTCTACATTACTCTCTCTCCCTGGGCAGCGTTCAGGAGTAGGCACAGTGCAGAGTTGTACGTAGGCAGCAGGGAGGGGTAGAATGAGAGCTGTGGTGAGAGCCAGCCTTGGCCTGCGCTCCAGGAGGCAGCCTCTGTATGCGAGTCCAGTCTGCAGGAATGGGGAAACATAGCAGGTCATCTCAACAGAGTCATCGCCACTAGGCTGCAAAAGACCCAGCCTGAAGGGCTAACTTGATGCCAATCCTTTGGCCAGTGGTTAAAACTCTTAACCCCCACCACCATTGCTAAACCAGCTGCTCCAGCTGCTAGCATGGGCCATGGGGCCCACAGGCAGTCAGCCCCAGGGAGGGGAGAGGGCAAGCGCCTGAGGGAGCTGCAAAGCCACACGTACCAAGCCAGGTCTCCCACACCCAGCCTCAGTGCCTCTTCCTCAGAGCGTGTCCACCCTCTCTCATGTGAATCACAAGCAAGGCGCTCCTTCTTCCTGTCACTGAGTCATTCAAGCAATAAAGGATTGCAGGCTGCCCCTGGGCTTTGCTGTACCACCTTATCTTGTGTGCCTAGCTCCCAGGGTGGGCTGGTTGCTGCCCCATATGTGCCACCATTGTCAATAACTTTGTCTTCTCTAGCTCCACTTCTGAACGGGAACTGAGAGGAAGATATACTCTGGTAGTGGGATGGTGTGGTTGGTGGCTGTCTGCTAACCATTTAATCCTCGTTTTCTGGCTATTTTTATGTCCTGAGGGAAAAGCACTGACCTGGAAATTGAAGGACCTAGGTACTCAGCCTATGTGAGAAGTGACACTGTTTCCTCACCTCTCAAGTTGGCTGTGATGCATCTCTGCTGCCCTGCATATAGGTCAGGACAGGCCAGTCCGGTGTGCTATGAAAAGGATAGGCAGTGTGCCAGCTCACCATGGACGTAAAAGCGGAGCATAGATTGCCTTAATCCTTGCCTGAAGAGTAGGGTTCAGAAACACAGCAGCCGTGGTTTTGTGCCATGCATCCTTCTCAGCCACCAAGTTTTTCTGCAGTCTTCCCTTTTGGGGGAACCTCAGAGATCATTTCTAGGAGGTTAGAGTATTGCAAGATCACATCTTCACAGATTTTTCTTAGTCACAACCAACTCTATGTTACACACCCGGAAAATAGAATTCATGCTCCTTCAGAAAGGAGATCTGGGGACCTGACTTCTGTTTATATTGGAAGGAGGTAAACCAGCCCAGATAAATAGAGCTGATCACCACACATACACATACTTCTCTAAGTTTAGTCCTCAAAAAATATGTTTTTATGAGTTTAAAGTGTTATAAAGAATTAAAATATGCTAGGCCATAGCCAGATGGTATTTTATCTTGAGGACATTTTTATTTCAGTTAATGTTAGGAAGCAAACTAAATCTTAAGTAAAGCTTAACCTAAAATTATATTTGAAGTCTGGATCTTTGAGACCATGGAGAACGTGCTTATGATTTGGTTTCTTTGTTTTGGTTTCTTTGTATTTCCTTTTAAACACTGTAGACAGCAGCAGCATTGAGCAAAGGTCTCCCAGCAGAGTGTGAGGCCAGGTCAGCCATCCACAGTGATGAATCATCGTGCAGCATGCCGTCTATTCTGCAGGAGGGTACGGGGATAAAGGAAGCAAAACCTGCGTTCCGGCTCAGCAGCCTTCGCATGAGGGACCAAGGTAACTACAGAGTCTGTCCACCGTGAGGGGGCTTCCAGAGTCATTGTGATATCCTGTGTCATGGTGCATTTCTAAATACCGCTGGCTGCAGGACATCGTTGGTTTTAATGCACATGTGTTACCTGTTTTATACCACCTCCCGATAAATACATAGTGTGTTCTTGTTCAGTCTAACAGGAATGAGAAGCCTAACAGTAGGTCTGTACTTCTTGTCAGTTTCTAATGAAATAGGTGTTTCAGTTGTGAAAGTTAAACTTAATCACTTGGCAGGAGATCATTTTGAGCCCACAGTTCAGAGATACATCAATTAAAATGATTCCATAATGTACTGTGAGGTTTTTGAAATTACTTAATAGAATTTACCCTTAATTTTGTATATGCTTTTTAATTTTAATAGAACCTTATCAAAGTCTAAATAATGAGTGTATGCCACAAAATTCAACAGTCAATATTAGTACCCAGAAATTGTGTTTTAACCTTACTGCTACACATGCCAGTCTCATGTGCATTTCTCACAGGATGGTCGCTGCCCTGTAACTTCCAGGACAGCTGTGAGGTGCTCACAGAAAGTACTGAGAAGTTAGTTGGTTGATGCGCCCAGCATTTGAGGCTCACTTGCCTCACCTGTATTTACAATAACAACGATCTGTTTCATAACTTTGAAATATGTTTTTGTTATAATGTGTTTGGTTTTTAGAAGAAGATGAGAGTGAACAAGAAAGCATGTGTGCAAAGGTGCCAGTTACAGGTAAGGTGTCAGCCACCTCAACAGCTCCCAGCCCAGGTTCAGTCTTATATAATCCGGACCTTCCAGGTGAGCAGCTTATGGCCCTCAGAGATTAAGCATATTCCACTGCCTCTCACTGGAGCAGAGGGCAGGCAGAAGAACACAGTGCATCCCATGAATAAGGTGGCAGATGACCGCATCCAGGGAGCTCCTTCTGAGGCTCTTATGCATCCACGTCTGCAGCCTGCTGTTGAACACCCCCTGGCCAGCTCCCAGGATACCCAGTCATTAGCCTGCAGGCTGAAGATGCTTCTGGCTTTACTCCTTTCTTTGCTGTAGTAGTTGAAGGTACATCATTAAAACAAGAGCAGGAAAAAAGCCAGACAGGAAGCTTGCCTGTGCCTCCCTTATAAAGCTCATCTGGTAATTTAAAAATTTCAGCAGTCAGGCTTTGTAGCAAGACCTGTTAAGATTTCAGAACATGTGTTAGGTGTGTTTAGATGGAATCTGAATGATACCATTATAATTTTTAGGTTTAGAATATCAACAGCAGCAATTAGTATTCTGAACAGAGCCCTGTTTTTTGTACATCTAAATTTACTAGTACCTTGTTTTGTAAAGTGGTGCCTGGCTTCATTATAAATGCAAAGGTCTGACTTTAAATATTTATACAAGCGACTCCGCCCTCGCCCTGAGGAGCCAAGGCATGCATCTGCATATGTGCTGTGTTGTTCTTGTTCTTGAGCAGAAAGGAGCGGCTTACTTTGTGCAATACATGGCATGACAATTCATTCTTTCAACTCATGTTTCTCTAATGAACTCTGATTTTGAAAAAAGAGTTTATAGTGGGGCAATGATTATATATTTTATGTGTCAGATAATATATCACTCCAAAATTTAGAGATTTTCTTTTCTTTTAAACATTTTCCTGCAGCAATATTCATTGTGTTTTTTATTCTTCATTTTGAGAAAACTCTCTGGGGGCCTGTTGATTATTTTGATTAATAGCAGAAATGTAGACAGTCTCCAACTGCAGATAACCAGGAAGTCACTCACATGCCTTCTTGCATTTACCTTTGAATGCAGAAGTATCCAGTGGCCTCTGCATTTATTCCAGTTAAGATTATAAATTCTTACTGAAGAGAAACCAGGAAATGACCCAGTGCCCATTCTTTTCTGGTCTCCCTTGCTGTGAATACAGGTGACACTTTCCAAAATTAATACATATGTCATTTACTTTCTTTTCTCCTTGCCGAAGAAGTACTATGTGCCTAGGGGTAGTAATTGGGGCTACTCATCATTAAGATTTGTGTATCCATGTGTGTGTCTGTGTCTTTTTGAGACAGGGTTTCACTATGCAGTTCAGGCTGATCTCGAACTCAGTGATCCTCCTGCCTCAGCCTCCCAAGCACTACCATTATGATTTTAAAAAGGATTCATAATCCCAGAAACCTGTCATAAACCCATCAGTAGCTAGAAGTTTAACTTTGTCCTGTTATATGGCAAAGTAAGAAATTTAGTGAACTTGCTGGAGCCTTGGTGCTCTGTCCTTGCAGCCCGGTTTGTCCTTCTGTGCCACTCCTCAGAGTCCCACCAAGCTGATATTTGAGGGCCCCCTGCAGTGCTGCTCAGCTCGCCATAGTGCTGCTGCTGTGTCAGCCATTGCAGCTGCTTTGGTCTCTCAGTTCTTGACCATCATCCCCTTACTAAATTTTTGTATCTGGCATAGTTATTTGGAGAAGAGATGGGCTTTTGGTAGAGTAGGACAATTGTAGAGGTCAATTTAAGATATAATCTGCTTATCCCCTCCTAATAGTTCTCTTGGATTTCCTGTTTTTGTAGCTGCATGTTTGTTGTACTTTCATGAGCTGTATTCCTTCTAGAATATTCCAAAGAAAAGGAATATGGCAGAGCCTGTCCCCTGGGATTCAGGAGATACAGCAGTTGAGCTTGGATTTGGCATCTGCCAGCACTGTCCCCTCCTATCTGTTCCTTCAGACCATGGTCCTCTGTACAAGGAAAGCAAGTGTTCTGCCTATCAGGATCGTGTGTGCAAGTGCCGAGCAGATACTAGACACTCGATACATGCCATCTGTGACACTAGACACTTAGTACATGGCATCGGTACCTGCCATCTGTGATGTGTAATACCACTCCTGTGCATGTTGGAGGCATGTTTGGTCTTCTGTGCTGGTTCCCAAGTCATTACCGTCTCCACAGTGGGACATCTTGGTGAAAGGAACTTCATGAAACAAACTCAAAGAAGAGAAGCAGGGGATGGAGATGCAGTTGAAGGAGTCCAGGCTCCCAGTGTGGTGCTGCGGCTGAGAGAGGGAGCCACACGAACCAGGGCCAGGCGTATGCGCTTCCCAGTGGTGCCGCTTAGTTCCTGTCAGCATTTTCCATGTGAGCACATAATTGATGGTTTGAGTCCAGAAGGAGGTGTACCTACCAGTCTTGAAGAAGTTTCAGGACATGTTTGGAACTTCTAATTAATCTTGTGAGGAAACACTAGAGGAGTCCTAGAAAGCTAAAGGAGCAGCTCTGGAATCCCATTGGGCAAGGCTGGCCATCTCTGCCTGGGAGGCCTTATGCCCTCAGCAACCGGTATGTGCTCCCAGCTGGGAATGTTGCAGGCCACCCAGCAGCAGGCCTCCCTCAGGTGCTGCCTCTTCAGTGCCGCTGGGCAGTGCAGCATTTCCCAGAATGTGTACTGTGTGGTGCTCCACCCAGGAAATAGTTGAATGAATACACGGTTTATGCTAGCCCTGGGTGATCTTGCTGACCCCCTGCAGCATACAGCATATCTGAGAGGTGCCACACACTTGGCAGAGCATCTGCCAAGCATAATTACAGCATGAGGTCAGAAACAAAAGAGCTGTGGACTCCTCATTGCACCAGAACGAGGCACAGTGTCTCCAGCTATGAGCGTTTGTGCTGGGTGTGGGAAACCCTCTAAAAAGGGCTGGGGAGCATTCTTGTTTCTGGGTCCTCCAGGGTTCCTTCTGTTGCCGAGGCCGCGATCTCATTTTGTGCTGAGGGAATCACATGTGCCAGTGTTCTTGTATCTGTATTTCCCCTTCTTACGTGCTTATCACCCCAAAATTGTGGTCTTTTGGGGAGGGGGGCTCACTCTTAAAGTGCCTGCTTCTAAGGCATCTATAAGCATGCTGGGCTAAGATTCACAAAGCACTGGCTCCTGTCACACATCCACGCCTGCAGCCAGCGTGTGTGCTCCTACACTTGTACCTCAGGGCCGGCTTCATTACCATCATCTACTGCTTTTGTCTGGCTGTTCTCACTAAGGTGTCCAGCTAGAAATCAAGATCAACTCTGATGTCTGTGAATCTGTAGTCTTGTGTTTAATAACTTGACATATCATTCACCTGACATCACCCCTTTTCTTGGGCTGCATTCTGGGGTACCAGGGTCAGAAGAGACCTGGTCACTACTCTCAGGAAACCCCCAGCCCCAGAGTGCACCCCCCACCACCACCAGCACTCTCCCACCCCACGTGCCCATCCTGGCAAAACTCATCTCCTTAGCCCCATGTGAAAAGGACCCTCGGCTTTTATCTCAAGAGGATTAAGCCTCTAAGAATGTCCATTCAGCTTTCGCTCTCTGACACCAATCCTCCTGGTCAAGCTGTGTTGAAAGTGCTTGCGCACTAGGCATTCATTCCTCACAGACAGTCTGGAAGCTGAAGCACTGCGAGTCATGCACAGTCTGAGGGTCAGCCTGCATTTGCAGGGTGCTGCTTCGAGGGTTCATAGACACTGCCTCCCAGGACTAGTGGTTGAGTTTTACACCATTGGAAAAGGATCATCATTAGTGACTGGGTTTATCCTGGGAGAGAAAACTGCAGTGAGGACTGAAGAAGAGCAGTGCATCACCTCCAATACCAAGACTGCTAACAGTATGCTTCACCTGTCCTGTCCCTGGAGTGCTTACTGATGACTCAGTGGTGACACAGGGAACCCCACACTTGTGTGAAACCAGGAGCCAATGTGTGCTGTTCGGTTGTCCATCCAAGACCTCATGGCCTGGTTTCCAGGGCAGGGGTTGGCCATGGTGCCTGTGACCTACTGCTAGTAATAGCACGCACTCCCTGTTACACTGTGTGTGGGGGCCAAGTCAGGGTGTTACTTAGTGTGGGATTAAAGAGTTAAGGGCACCTTTATGAGGAGAGCTGCTGACTAGATGGTTCTGCATCCAAGGATCTGAACCTCTGGTGCCAAGAGAGTCTCCCAAGCCTCCATAATGGCTGCACAGTAGAGTCATAGGTGGAATCCCCATGACACTGCCACATCCTTGACCATCAGCACCCCTGGGTGGGGACCCAGGCATAGGCCTCTTGTAACACATCCAGATGAATTCCCAGGCTTGAGAACCACAGAGCAGGAGGAGCAAATTATGAGAGGAGATGTTTAGCTGTTCTGATAGAATTAGAGTCCTTTTTCTAGGATGCCTTAACAAGGTGTCAGATATGTAGCCAGGTGCAGTGACATGCTTATTGTCCCTGCTACTTAGGAGGTTGAGGCAAGAGGAAGGTTTGAGCCTAGGTATTCAAGAGTAGCCTGAGCTATATAATGATACTGTCTCCAAAAGAAAAGAAAAGAAAAGAAAAGAAAATGATTTAAAGCTGAAGAGTGTAGCTCCAAGATAGAATATGCACTTCGCGTGTACAGGCCCCAGGTTCAGTCCCCAGCTTGGAGGAGTGTGGGAACTGTTCACTATAAAATAAGGGGATTACGTCAGCAGTGAAGGGTCCTGTTAGTCTGAGAATTGAAAATACACCTCCGGTTATTAAACAGCACATGGTGTTTGTCAGAGGTGCAGTGGTTCCTTGGTACACCCAGAGGACTGACCCCAGGATCCCTGTGGACACAGAACCCACATACTGAAGTCTCTTATATGAAATATCTTGGTATTTGCTTCGAATCCAGAACACATCCTCTGTAAGCTTTGAAATCATCTCTAGATTACTTGTGATACCTAATGCAGTGTAAACATTACATAACTAGTTGCTAATGTTGTATTGTTTTGGCAGTGACAAGGAAAAATGTCTGAACATATTTAGTATACAGATTAATTTTTCCTTAATACTTTCAGTGGAGTTTGGTTGGATCTGTGGATGCAGAACCTGGGGACACAGAGGGCCAAGTGTGGTCCCCCAGACCTTCACGAAGGGCCAAGTATGGTCCCCTAGACTTGCACTTCAGCTCGGGAGTGTTTTAGTTTAGGTGCAAGCCTGCACTTGTTTTGGGGTTTAGTTGTTTCATTGCTGCGATTATAACACAAGCCTGCAAATCTCTATTTGTGACGCAGCCTGAGCAGTTCTGTGAGCTAGGAGCTCACTTCCCAGTCGCCAGGTGTCTGGACGAGGCCAAGGAAAGAAAACTGGCAAGAGCTGCCAGCCCAGGGCTACTGGTAGAGTTGAGTTTATACAGCAAATCTGGAGGTGAAAAGTAATCCTCATTATGGATAAAACATGTGTCTCACATTCACGTAGACTTACGACCTATAAAAAGAAAGTTTTAAAAATAGATGAATTTTCTGTGTCTTTTCAGAATTTCAAAAGCACCTATACCCTAACATTTTCTTATTTTCATTTATGCACGTTACTGAGATAAATATTTTCTGGATTTCCAGTGATAATAGTTGTCTTTGGAATTAATTTTTACAAAATATATCTTTATTTTTATTTCATTTTGCAAAAGCAACTAACTGGGTTTGCCACATCATCAACACACTAGTGGAATATTAAAAAAATACGTTTTTAACGTGTAGAGATGTGGAAAGCAATAGCACTAGGAGACTCTGAACAGAAAGTATTCCTCAAATTAAATTTTAAAATTTCTACCCACTTCGCACAGGAGCAGGCACTTTCTTTCTTCGTGGGTTCAAGGTCATTTTCCCAGCTCCAGTGATGGCATTGTTTGTCTCCCTTTGTCCCTCCCTCTCCAGCCCAAGTCTTCTTTTTCATGAAGGATTTCTACAAAAGCAATGGGCAGATCCTCTGCCTCAGACACCCCTTAGAGGCTGGTGAGCCCGCATTTATCTGGCTCTTGTAATGGGTTGTTAAAAGCCTTGTTCATCAGATATTTTCTTTTTCTTTTTATTTGTAGATTTAGAAGTATTTTAGCAGGTGTACATTTGCATATAAAAGAGAATAAAAGATAAGAAGTTGAGGCTTTTTCTTTCTCCTCTTTTTAACATCATCTCTCTCCTACCTCCCTGTGTTTAGTGTGTTTTCACTCTTTTTCTAGCCATTTCTAATTTTTAGATACAAAGTGCGTATCAAAAAGAAAGCAAGAGCCTTAGTGATCTTCCGCACACTGCAGGATGGTGGGGCCCAGCAGCGCATGTACCCATAGGGGAAGTAGGTTTACTGGTAGTGTCATTCGTGTGGACTTACAGGGTAGATTTTAATCTCCTGGAGCTGGACACTGCACAAGGTGGGGTCCCTGCTTTGTTTCATGTTTTCAACTGTAATATTTGTTACTTTTAAACTAAACCCTGACACAGATTTGAATAGCAGAGATGCTTGATGGAGATTTAGAACTGAAAGCTATAGCTGTGATCGTGAGTGTGTTGTTTCTGTGTCTGAGAGACTGTTCCAGTTGAACAGAAGTGAATGCTTTAGAAACGTTTGTTTAAAGTAATCATTTGCACATTCAGTAATTTTCTGAGAGTTAACATTGCTAATGGGAGGAAGTGTTTCTCTGGAGTTCTGAGTCACAGGCTGGAAGGCGAATAATGGCCACCCTGTCCTCAAATTTTCAAATTGTGGCTGAGAAGACTGAATTCTTTTCCCTTTGGAAATATATAAACCATGTCCCTTTGTCATTCATAGCAGGCTAACTTGAACTGTGTGATTTGTAACTTTTGTTCCTTGTTCATAAATTTAATAACTGTGATTGTGTGTAAGGCAACACAGGATAGCTTTTCGTTTTCTTTTTTTTCTTTTCTTTTTCATTTCATTTTGTTTCTTTTCTTTTCTTTTCTTTTCTTTTGTGTGTAGCCCAGGTTGGCTTCAAACTTATGATCCTTCTGCCTTAGCCTCCCATGTGCTGGGATTACAGGCGTGCACCACTCTAGAGCAGCTTAGAACTGCTTGATTTGTTCTTTTTCTTCCAGAAAAGCCTGGGCCTGAGTTGCCCTGAAACTTGTGTCCATTGCCTTTCTTGTGTTACACCATGAAGTTGGCATCCTGGCTAAGCCTCCCAGGCTATTGCAGGAGAGTGTCTGAATTGTTTGAGAGCCCCTAGCAAGAAGTATATTCTTGCCACCAAAGAGTGGGAAACCTGGTCCTTTGCTACAGACAGCTAATCTCAGCCAGCTCTGCAGCCTCCCTTTATGTGGGTCCAGGTCACAGGTCTTTCATCGAGAACCCAGTGTCCAGCTTGGCTCCTTTTGCTGTAGAGTCCCCTACATATTCCTGTGCCACTTTTAGTAAACATAAATATTGCTTGCTGATATCTGGTTTCCAGGTTGTAAATGTGTTCTGTTTAGATCCTGTAGTGGCTTGGTATTTTTAAAACAAAGAAAAGACCAGAGTCTCATGAGACCAGGCTCACTTTCCCACCTGGCAGCCATGGCTGTGGACAGGGGGCAGCTGTCCCTAGTGGATGGGGTGTGCACTCCAGCTGCACCTAGCCAGAGTCACCTCTGTGCGGTGCCATCACTCACAGCCCCACCGAGCGCTTGTGGCTGGTTATCAGAACTGTGTCCTTGAACTATCCTCCATGTGTCAACCTGTGTCGCCTTTAACTGCACCTTATTTTTTAAATCAAGCCCCATTCATCTTGCTTTCTCTATGTTGATGGTCTCCCAGAGCAACGGTTCTGACTTCAGGTGTGACCCACACTGGAGAGGATGATTCCAGTCCTGGTGCATCTGCCATGGTTACATGTCTGTGGTGTGCCTCAGTTACTGTTGATTTCTGCAAGGGTTGACACTTTATCCTCGAACTTTTTACACTTGCCTCTGTCTGGAGGCTGCCTGTGCTGGGGCTCCTGGTGGTGCTATGCCCACCAGTCCTTAGCCTCATGTTGCCAGCCCTGACTCCGAGCAGAACAGCTGCATCCCACATGGAAATTGCTTTACTCCAGGTGGCCTTCAGTGGCCGTAGCAGGCCCGTGAGGCCACGTCACTGTGAGGCAGGGGTGGAAAGGCCCGAAAGTGAGCTGTCTCCCCACTGCCCACCAAGCCTGCTGGTCAGCAGCAGCACACTCAGCCATGACAGGAAAGCCAGTGACTGGCCCTGGCCATGCAGGAGGATGGGAAGGAGACCGGGACAGGGAACACAGAGTGTTACTCAGTTCCCTGAATGTTGGTGATTTGCTCCCTTGCTAGATTGAAACCATCGCAGTGTCAGCCCTGTCTCACGCCCTGACTGAAATCACCTTGGGCACTGGCTTGATGTTTCTCCTTCCTTCCTGTTGACCAGTAGCTGCTCTGTTTTTATTCTTATTTTGCTTCTATCTTTGCTATCTTTCCCTTGACCGAGTAAGTTTAATTGAATCTAGAAATGACATGTGGTCATTATCCTAAAAGCTGAAAAACCTTGTGGTTGATACTTATGAAACAAAGTCATTGTCATGTCTAATGGTTCTTTACCTTTAGGGGTTCAGACACCCCAAGTTCACTGCTGTCTCCTCTGCCCAGGTCACCTTTCAGCAAGTCACGTGATCCTGCCAGGAGGGTTGGTAATGATATCACCACACCAGCCTGGAGAAAGCACTTTCTCACTTGGCACAGACACACGCACGTGTGTGTGTGTGTGTACATATTATACACATGGTACAGACATGCACATGCACAGACATGCCACAGACACGTTACACATGTGCACATGTTATATACATGGCACACATACGCATGTTAGACCAGTCCTTGTCCTTCTGCATGTACTACATTTGGTATTTTCTTTGTTAAATTTTAAAAAATACTAGTTTCATCACACCAAACTGATTTCACAGATCAGTGATGTTAAAAAGTGCTGCTTTGGAACTTCCTGTCTTCAGAGTTAAGAGTTCCTGATCCAGGTGTATTTTAATCATACAGCATTTAATATTCCTATGTACAATTTTCATTTCAAATACTCATTTTGACCTGACTAATTTTCAGTAGAGGAAGATGAGTTATGCTTTCTTCTTCAGCCTAATAGTAGTTTTAATCCAGTAATAAGAGACTCGCAGTTAGGGTCTTAAACTGAGCCAGAAAAAGCAGGAACCCAACCAGTAGCCGATGTCCACAGCAAGAATCCTTTTGGGGCCACATTAAAGATGTGGACATCGATGCTGTTCTGTTTTGTCTTTGCTTGAACAGATTCCTCATCCTCTGTTTCATTGACATGTCCTTGAGACCTGGGGGACCAGGCTGCCTGTGTGGCTTGGGCCCTTGTGTAGTGTTTGTCTGCTGTCTTCCCTACAGCCTTCCCAAGGTGCTAAGTGCCTGCTGCACCAGACCAGGCTGGGTGGGCTCTGCCCCCTGCACACATCCCTCTCCTCCCTGTGGGTTCCATTCCTAGGTTGGGACCCTGTGCTCATCTTCCGTCACCGGCTCTGACACTCACCACTTAGCAGCCTCTCCAGGACCCTGTCCCCCATGGGAGAGCCTGAGAGTTCAGGGCCATCCCTGGCACTGACCACCTAGGGTGTTGGCACTAGCTTCACTGCCGCTGCTCCTGCGAGCCTGGAAGGGAAAGAAACTGAGCTTCATGACGCCTCTGCCCCAGGAAATCAATTTCCTGCTGCAGATGAACTACAACTCAACTCTTCTTTGGGTCTCGAAGCCTGAGTTCAACTAAATTGTGTTTTGTTTGTTTGCAGAATCTCTGAAAAATTAAAAAAAATAATTTGCATGCATTTGAAAAGTGTTAACCTAATAGGAAGAATTTATGAAACCTCTCTGAGCAGCAGGAAGTTCAGTATTCTGTGCTTTCCTTAATCTGTAGAAACAAAAGCCTACCAGTTGCTGAAGAAGTCCACCCTGCAGGAACATACAGATCAGATGGAAGACGGACGCCGAGGGGCGCATGCCTCGGTAGCACAGTTTTCAGGTAAGGACGGGGGATTTGGCACTCAAGGCTGTGTCAGGCTGGGGAGGGTGGACACTCTGAGGGCTTGGGGAGTTTGCAGTGTACAAAGCTGTCACTGGGCCCAAGTGGGTGCACGAAAACTGTCCCTTCTCAGCACACGACCTCTGGAAGAGCCCTCTATGGGGCTTGTGCTGGCCCCACGCCACCACAGTCTGAGCACGGCCTGTCCTGTCTCAGTAGTCACTTGTCCTCAGCTACTGCAGGAGTGGTCCCAGTTCTTCCCCTTCCCTGGCTCCCAGCTGCTCAGTCGTCAGAGGGCAGAGTGATGCTGGCTGGCCCTCCTGCAGTGTTGGGAGGGCTGCACTGCTTTTCCTGGGAGGACCACAGATCTTAGGAGAGCTAAATTTTAGGCTTAAATGTAGTTCCATTAATCTAGAGTATGTTTGAATTATAATTTTGTTTTCTTGTACTTTCTTATTATACCTTTATTATTTGCAGTCATTTTTCTTTTATTATACTGTACCTTCTTTTTAAAATATTAGTCACCTCACCCCCTTCATAAAAGTATGTGGATTAATACAGAGGGAAATATGCATGAATGGCTTAATTAATGTCATGGTGCCACGGTTTTCCCCTTAAGCATGGAAAGTGCTCTCTTAATGTCATGTAATTCCTGGTTCACATTTGATGTCTCCTTCAGACAGATGTGTTTAAGGGATAGACTTAGGGTGCGTCAGAATCACCTGTCTCTGGAGGGGAATGCTTGGGCAGTATTAGTGGTAGACTGGTTGTGGAAAAGCCCAGCTTCACTGGTGGTTCTGAGTTTTTAGCAGGCACTGCAGGCTAAAGGCCCAGCGCAGCGCCTGGGTTGAGAGGCCTGATGAGAGCCAGCCCTGGGGGTGGTGATGTGCGCTCCACAGAGTAGGATTTGCTGAGCTGTTGAGTAGAAAGCAGGCCTGTGTTCTGCAGGAGGTCCTCGAAACTTTGGTGAGATGAACACTGGCTGACTCTTAGCTGCTTGCTGTCATCACCTTCTTCACATGAGAGCCACCAAATTAGAATCCGCAGACACCTTAAAAGGTATTTACCCGCCCACATTTACACACATGGTCCCAAGACTAAGACCTTACTCAGCACTGTGCAGGTACAAACAGATACACATCATGGGACATCAGCGCCACGAAGGCTTTTGCTAAGTGCATTTGGTACCTAACTGGACAGGTAAGGTGAGTAACTCTGGTTTAAACTGTAGCCCCTTGGATGTGCATCAAAAATTATGGCATTGTTAAGCATACCGATAACACGTGTTAATTCATTCACAGGTGAAATGACACTGTCTAAATTATATAGTCAGAATTATATAGTCACCCCTAGGTTTAACTCCCTCAGTCCATACTCAGAATTACCATCTCTGCTTTTCAAGCTGAGCATTTTCCCAAAATAAAAGGATGCAAATGCTCCTGCTAGTATGGCTGTCGCTGTAGTTAGCACCTCTAACCACCTCTCCGCTGCACTTTCCCTCTCCCCGGGGACATGTGAGAGCTACAGAGAGAAGCAGAAGCCGCCTGGGAAACCCCACCACCAGGGAACCCAAGAGCCCCCGATCAGGGGACCCCGGCAGGCTGGGAGTGTTGGGACAGCCAATTCCCCCAGCCCAGGGAAGGGGCAGCATGCCTCCTCTTTTAGCCCTTCTGCCCTTTTCAGTGAAGAATCGCTGCCCTCGGTGGGGGTTTGGCAGAGGGGCTGGAGAGCGGGTGGGGTGGGTGCTATGATCCAGGGTGATGGTTATTCCTGAGAACTGGTTGCCAGCGCCTATTCTGTGTGAGCCATCACTGCCGGCGTCCCATACAGTGTGTCTTGTCCAGTACATGTGTCATCAGAGAGGCTGATGTGCGTATACATGCACCCTGCCCAGTTAGAGTAGAGCTCTTTGAGGTGTTTGTATTTTTTAGGCATCACAGGGGAAAACCCCCATCTCCATTTCCTTCCCCACACTGGTCTTCCTGTGGTGGCATCGGTTTTTCCAGAGTTCCCAGAGGCCTCTCCATTCCTGTCTCTCTCCGTGCAGGCCCCTGACGCTCTCCCTCTTCTTCCATGCCGTCACAGGTCTGAACACGGGCAGCAGTGCACTCCAGATGAAGGCAGCTCACGAAGTTGCTTCAGAAGCTACTTTCTCATCGTGCAAAGGAAGTCCTTTGTCAAGGTAAATGGTGAGAGCCTTTCTGAATAGCGGCACAAGATGCGAAGTGTCACTCCACAATGAATTCAGCTCCGGCTGCATATTATTTTGTCGTGTGACTTGATGGAGAGTTATGGTTTGCGTTTTTGTTTATCTAAAATCACAGTCAAAACTTCAGTCTACCTTTAAAAATATTTGCCCCACAGCCAAGTATTGTTTTGCAGCTGTTGTTTCCTTGCTTTAAGACTCAATTGACACCTCGGTGAACCACAAATTAGCGCCTCCAGCTGCTTGCAGTAGGGCTGCTTAGAGACCACACAATGGGGGCTGTCAGGAAAAGGGCAGAGAGAAAACATCAGGCCTTGAAAGAAAGAAATGTGACCTGTTTTTCCTTTCTGAGCTGGCTCTAGATATTAGTTTTTATATTCTTTTTTACCAAGTATTTAGGCTACATTACTCTTTCCATCTCTGATAACTTTACTTTTTCTTGAAAATACAAAATTTATCTTTTTATATTTGTTAAACTGTAGCACTTCTCGTAAGATTTTTTGAGCAATGAATTATGTGCAGAATTTGTCATCAACGTAAAATACTAATCATGCAGCAGGTATAAGTGATCATCTGACAGAACACCTACCCTCTTACTTCAGGCTGAATATCATTTCAAACAGCACAGCAAGTTTCCTTTTTAATAGCACTGTTTTAAAAAGTGTCCTTTTCATGACTGCATTACATTTGAATGTAATGTCTACTTGACCCTGATAAAATTTTTAAACAGGAACTTTACATTTCTAATGTTATATCTGCTGTCCTATTACCTAAAATGATATGCCCCACAAATACCATATTGAAATGAAAATGAAAAAATTCTACTTTCATTTATATTTTATAAGAATATTACAGCATTTTAGTACCTGGAGTATATTAAAATGAAGTTAGTTTTCTAAAATTCTTTTAAAAACTTGACAAGCATCCAAAATGATCATTTAATTATGAGAAATTATTATTTTTAGTGCCTAGGTTTTCATCCATATTATGGAAGGGAATGTCAGATAACTGGTAAGGAAGAGTGTTGAAGTATTAGATTGTTATGATGGTACATTGTTATATGGTACTATAAATTTGAGCCCTACATCTTTTATATGAATTGTAAAGAATAAATTCTGTAGATAGTTTTTAGGTCTTAAAGTTACCATTTGGCTTAATCATATACCCCTTTACTTTTTAATGGTTAGAAGTGTTTCAGTTGTATTTCAGAGGCATTAAGAAGACAAATTCTCCTTAAATGTTTCTTTATAAATGTCCATTAGGCAATTTTTAAATACATTCAGAAACAGGTGGACTTTGTAGAACATTTTCTCAACTTGACAATTTCACATCTTCTGTGTATGTCACCAAACTAAACTGGAACATTTTTCTCCTCCAAATGAAGACAGAGGCCTTTGGTTAATATTATTGTTTCTTCATGAAATTAATTTCCTAACAAGTGACGAGGGATCTCATCACCCGCTTTAAAGGGAAGAAAAGCACACAAAGATCTGCGAGGAACCTTGTTTCTGGACACTCGCTGACAACCCTGTGACACAGGGCTGGGCATCAAACACATGGGTCCGGTGAGCATTCCGTGCTTCGGGCCTTGGGCTGGGTCTGGTACTGGGAGTTCCCACCCTGGCATTGGAGAGACCGCTTTGAGCCTGGAGTCCTCGCTGATATTTCTTCGAGGCTTACATTTAAGGATCCCACTTACTGCACTCACTCCTTGTGCTTTATTGCTTTTACAAGTGGTCTCGAAACCCAGTACTTGAGAATAAACATAACAGTGCAGCGCTGCTGTAGCACTTTTAAAAATTCTTCTTTGCTCTGTTTTGTCAGTGAGCTGATGAGCAACCTGAAAAAAAAAAAAAAAAAAAAAAAAAGGCCCTGCTGGACCTTAAAAAAAATGGCTTCCTCTGATGTCCTAGAGACAATAATTATGATGTGCTAGTTAAGCCCGAACTACAGCTGAGGGATTTTACTTTAAAGCAGAGGCTTGGGCGCAAAAATGCATTTATAGCTCTTTGTCTGCACCTCATTATGTGTGGGCCTGATTCATTAAGTAATTGGTTTGCAGTTGTTTACATGAGTATTAAGGCCTTCTTTTCAGCAGCCTTTGAGAGATACATTGTGCAAATGTTGGCTGTGATGAATGCGGAATGAGGGCCAGAGGGCCCGTCCTATTGGCTAAACAGTGCACTCTGCTGAAAAGCCAGAGAAAAGGATTGGGTGCTGCTTTGCATAGCAATGACTTTCTTAATAAGCGTTACAGATTAATACACACAGCTATAAAAGATGCAAAGAGATACTCTTAGCACATTTATCCACGCTCATTTCATCGTGATGGTGGTGGGCTCTGGCCGCTTTCGTGCTCCGTTTTTCAGAGCAGCGGCTTCAGAGCATGAGCCGTAATAGAATCCGATGTTTATTGTATTATAAATCACGGGCAAGTAGGCAGATCAGCAACAGTTTATTATTAAAGATTCTTTCAGTGTAAATCTTTTTCTACCATTGTATTTGCTTCAGCAAAATCATTTTGTGGTTGAGTGGGGATGAAAGGCATAATGTTTGAAGGAGTGAGCCCTAATAGGAAGCCGCTCTCTGAGTAAAGACCACTTGTTCTCTTTTGTTCGGGGGTGCATGCCAGAGCTTCCTCTCCTCCGCAGACATTGTCTCGCTTTACCTTCCCCAGGAAGCGGTCTCCCCTCTGCCAGTCTGGCTATTCAATGGGGAGCGTATCTTAACAGCCTTCCGTGGAACTAACTTCAGCCTGCTGCTTCCTGCCTCGTAACTTCAGCTTACTGGTGCATCGAGATAGTGCTTTTGCTAAAAGAAAAGGGTGTGTGCTTGCCACATAATTGCTAGTGGGAAGGTAACAAATCACCCAGGCGCCCACTCCAGGGTCGCTGTGGGTGGCATCCCCTGCCAGTCCTGCAGCCACGGGAGCGGCCAGCGGAGGGCGCCAGCACGCAGCTGATGTTGGAGTGGGGCCTGACATGGCTCTCCTTGCCCTGTCACGGTGCCGTTTCCCCTGGGATAATATCACGGTCACAAGGACTCAGTTGTCCAGGGAAGTCATGACAAGTTTTTCTTGGAACTCCTTTAGGTGTTCTTATAAAAGTGTCCGTCCCTATCGCCAGCTTAGAAAATCTGTGTTCTCCTTCAATCCCAATTAGCAGCTTCCCAAGTGTTCTTCATTCCCTTTCATAAACCCACATCTTTATTTTCTGCACGGAGAACTTGTGCATAAGAAAATCATTTATTCACAAATTGACCGCTAACAGTTAAAAGCGGCATCTGTTGTAGGGCCCTCGACTAACCATCAGGGGGCGCTCCGACTTTGTCAAATTACCACCACCTATGGGCCTCTGAAATTTCAAATTAGGCTTTACAGAGTTGCTGGTGTAGCTACTGGGATTTTTTTTCTTTTATTCTGAATCATTTTTTGCCTCCTGTTTTTCAAAATATATATCTGTTTTGAGGAAAATTCCAGCTGAAGATAGTACATGAGAAATGTCAATACTGATTTTATCTAGCAGTCAAAAATCATTAAAAGTTTCAACTCTGGAACCCAGAGACCACACCTTGTCATAGGGTGGTCATTTCCAGCCTCACAGTAGGCCTGGAACTAAAAGGCCACCCCAAGGCCCAGACCAGGCTCTCGAAGGGAGGCAGAGTCTCAGTCACATTGCAGGACTCTCTCTCTTGGATGGCTTCCGAGGTTCAAGTCAGCATGTCTTTCCTCTGCGGGTCCCCAGATTCCTCCCGCTGCAGGCCGAGGCCCACATCCCAGCCTCACGACTGCTGCTACAGGTCTCCAGGTGGCCCTGCGGCTCACAACTCCTGTGTCACCCTGTACCCTCCCAGCATGCCCTGCTGCAGCCAGATGCTCCTCTATGGCTCCCTGGCCATTTTTGTCACTGCCTAGCCCATGGCCAGAAGCCACGTACAGGTGCCTTTCCTTCCCTGCCCTGTCCTGGGATGGTTTCTTCCTAATCCAGCACTGGGGGTCAGGGTGCTTCCCAAGAGAGGGGGCGATTTTCTTAAAAACACTCAGTGGTCAAGTGCCCTCGAGTGTGCATGGCACCCCGTCCTTGGCATTCTGCACTTACCTGGTGTGTGTGTGTGTGTGTGTGTGTGTGTGTGTGTGTGTTTCCCAGGTCCCCTCCTCTCACATGGGCATCCAGGACCAGGCCCGGGCACCTGTACACAGGCCATCGTGTGTCCTGGCCTGTCCGCTGCCAGAAGAGCTGTCGGGCTCCCAGCAGGACCTTGAGGAGAGGGCAGACTCACTGGGTGCCTGGAACCCACCCCCAGAACGCTGCGTCCTCTTAGCCCCACGCCACCCGCACAGCCTGTGTCACTTACTGCTTGGTGCCTGTCTCCTGTAGGCAGAGATGGAGCCTGTCTTGCTTGTGTGCTATCTGGCCCAGAGCCTTACAGTGTCCTTGTCCCTGTCACTGCACATTTTCACTTTCTCGGGCTGAGTGAGTCAGCGAGCAAGGGAGCTCAGACCAGAGGGACTCGCGCATGCCGGCCTGCTCCTCTGCTACTCAGTTTTCCTGGGCCCCAGCTCCGAGGACTCGTCTCCACTGTCAGAGCCCACACCTGCACCACACTGGCCCTGACATCTTACCGCATCCGGGCCACGCGGCTCTCAGCGGTGTTCACACCAAGCCTGGCAGGACACTTCCACATTCTTCACACAGAGGACTGAGCTCAGAGAGGAGGGGACCTGCCAGGGCCACACAGTGAGCAGAGTTGGTACCAGAAGCCAACCCTGGCCCAGCCCTCATCAAACTCAGTGTCTGAAGGCAGCTCGCATGGCCGGCCACACGGTGGGCAGGGCCTGATTGCTGTGAGCCAGGCTTCTCCCTGCCTCAGGGTTCACTGCTCCTCAGGAGGCCAGGAGAGATCCTGCAAGGTCCAGGCAGCAAGACAGCGTCAGTGGTCCATTCTGGTTCTATAAAGCAAACTTACGCACTCCCTCACAGTGACCCTTGCCATCTAGTTCTGTGTCTCTGTTGGCCATGTGGCCTGGTTTCCGTTACTTCAGCTCTTTGCTCAGATGAGGGGAACAGTGACACCCACTTTCTGTTGTACCACTGGTGCACCCCATCACTCTGACTCCAGTGCAGTGTCCTGGCCAACCTTAGCCTCTTAAGTACCCCAGAAGTGAGCGTGGCGAAAGTGACAGTGAGTAAAATTGGCCTAACCTGGCTTATCAGTCACAGGAGAACTCATGAGCAGTTACCAAGACCCATCAGCAGATAGGATAGCTTGATGGAGAGACAGAGGGGGATGCCAGAAAAAGCCAGTGTGGAGAAATGCTCATTGTGGAGCACCCTGGAAGGGCATGTGGTACCCAAGGTGCAGCTGGGGTGAAGATGGCGTTGGGAAATGCAGCAGATAATCATCTTACTATATTTCAACCAGTGGAATGATTGGTTATGTTGTAAGGTACTCGGTCGCCTGTGGCATCTTACCTGAAAATGCTTTGTTTTGAGCCAGGGCCTGAGTCTTAATTGTAAACTTAGGGAAAAGATGCCACACACTCTACCCTCGGTTCCACAAAGGACCCTGGCAGGCCCTAACCTCTCTCTGCTGCAGGCTCAGCAACAGCCCTGGGCCAAACCCAAGCACAGGCCGGTATGGCCCTAGAGCTAAGAGTGATGTTCACACTTTTATTTGGTGGAGGAAACAGTCCAAAGAGGAAGAATGTTTCATGGTGCCTGAGAGCACAGGAGATTCCGATTTCAGTGTCTGCAAGTGGGGTTTCGTCAGAATAGAGCATGTCCTTTGGTTCATACTCTGCTCATGCTGATTTCTTACCAGAGCCAGCACGGAGCAGTTGTGATGGCCATGTGGCCAGAGCCTTTCCTCACATTTTAGTGACCAGTGTACCCAGCCTCTGCTCCCGACGTACCCTCTGCCCTGCATGATGGAAGCATCACTTTTGTGCTGGTGACCCGTCCAGCAGGAGGCCTGCAGCTGGTGAGGTGGTGCCTGAGCCCAAGGCTAGAACCTTGCTCCTCCACATCTGAGACCAGCAGACAGGAATGTGTACTTGTTTCCTCTCAGCAGCTATAGAGCTGAATAAGCTGGTTCTCTGCAGTACTGGAGGGAAGTTTCTCCCTCCATCCCTGCCCACCTGGCCTATGCTGCACATGTTGGCCCTGAGAACCAGGTGTAAAAAATGTCCACCTTCAAGGGCGGTGCCACCCTGACTGTTGGAAGTAGCTCCCTTCAGGAAGATAGCGCCCTTAGGTATGGGCAGTGGGAGACTGCGCACCCTCCGCCTTCCTCAGCAGTGAGCTACATGCATGCAGCTCTGCAGTGCTTCTTGTGAGAAAACTGGTAAAACAGACAGGAGTCCCTGCACAGTGAATTCATATTTCACAGGGTTGCCAACTAGCTCCCTGTGGCTTACATAGTCTTGAAACCACTGTAACTACAGCACAGCCAGCAAAAGCAGGTTCAGGTGGCCTCAAGGGGACATGGCCTGCCCGCTGCCCTGTGCAGAGCCGAGGGTACCTGCTGGACCTCTTGGCCCCGTCCTGTCTAGGTGGAACCCAGTTTGCCACCCACTTCTGCCCAGCTGAATGATTGTGACACTCACTGCAGGGGCAATTCCCACAGTAGTGTTTCAGCATTGTGCAAGGCTTTTCCTTGGGGGGACCAGCTGGTCTTTTTTTTTTTTCCCTTCTTCTCTTTTGCCAGCAGGAAAGCCAAAGAAACTTGAACTACCTAATTCCAAAGTCACATGCTCCTAAGAAATATGTACTCCACGTCTTCTCTCTGTGACCATTAACCATGGCCTAAGTTAGGCAGTGCCCTGCTTGGCGAGGTCTGTCACCCGCCCCAGCACCTTGTGGGTACCAGGCGGCAGCACTCCTGGGGTAGGAGCCAGCATGGCCTGCTCTGTGGAGGGGAGGGGCAGCTTATCAGGGAGGCATGCAGGCAGGAAGCAGTGGCAGCTTGGATGGGTGCAGGATGGAACAAGGAGTTTCTCGTGTTCTGGATCTGGCTGGAGGTCCTGTGCAGTGTTTCAGTCTCTGTGCCCATGCAGTGGGAAGACATTGAAAGCCTTACGCAAGGAAGCAATCAGATTTGTGCTTCATAAACCTCACTCCAGTTCAAGTGGGAAACAGGTGACAGAGGGACAGGACAGGTAAGGTGTCAGTGGTTAGGAGAGATGCAGCCAGGAGACCCTGGTTGGTCATGCGGACATGGCGAGGGATTCAGGGAGTGCAGGCAGCTCAGCCTGGTGGGAACTGGGCTGCATGGGTGGAGGCAGAAGAGTGAGAGAGGCATGGGGACTGGAGGCTTGGTACCCTGGGCCCTGGGATGCGAGGAGAGGCCTGGCCTGGTGGGGAGGGGGCCGCAGCCAGGATGGTGAATCTGTTAGTGGCTGGAAGTACCAACCACAGGTGTGTGGAGGAGCCAGGGGCAGCTGTCGGAAGGATGCAGGCCATGTGTCTGGGGCCTGCTTGTCGCTGTGCCCTCGCTCCTATGTCAAGGCTCCTGCTGTACATCCTGCCACACCTTGTTCCTCTGTCCTGGCCTATGATGTCCTCTCTGTCTCTAAAATCTGAGGTGTAGGGCCGGGGATTTGGCTCAGTGGCACAGTGCCTGCCTGGCAAGTGTGATGTCCTGAGTTCAATTCCCAGTACATGCATACATACATACATACATACATACATCGGCCTGAGGTTAAAGGCATCTCTACAGCCTTCACTAAGCTCTCCATCCACTAGCCAACAGGCGATTTGTCCTCCCACCCAGCTCTTCTTCCCTGATCACAGCTGGCAGATTCACCCTGTAATGGCTTTAGAATCAACCTCTCCCTCTCCACCCCAGCCTGGTGTCTTCTGGTGATAGGAAGGGAATAAAGAGCAACAGCCCTGTGCCTTGTTCCTGTGTGTGTGTGTGTGTGTGTGTGTGTATGCACACACGCACACTTAGTTTAAGATGACTCCTTTGGGCTCACTCTGGGTGTGCCCACTTTCATAGCACCTTGCCTGTGGCTGGCTGCTGGGTCCTGCCAGGTGTCACAAGGACCTCTGCTTTTCACAGCAGGTGGCCACAGGTCTCCTTGGTCACTGGACTCCAGGATACTGACTTGGAAAATGATTCCGTGCTGGAGCTTGCTCACAAGGGTAAAAAGTAAAAGATGGCAGCTTTGACAAAAGATGGTCTCGAAGCACAGGCCAGCCCCTTTGGCCAGGGGTTCTTGCATCTGAAGGAGGCATGGTAGCTCCTGGTGAATGTGAACATTTCCTAACATCCCCTTTGACCTTATCCTTCCTCCACGTGTGCCTTGGAGAATTGAAGTACAATAAATAAATGCTGCTCCCAGAAGGGACTTCTAAGTTCTTAGAATTGCAGAGCTCCTGGAAGGCATGCTGAGAAGCCCATCTCAGAGCCAGCCTTTGGCGGACAAGCCACAGGCACCAGCGTCCTGTGCGGTCCACACCTGAGCCCCAAGCACAGGCATCCAACACGCTGCATTTTCTCCCACGTTTGTTGCCTTCTCCTTTGTTAAAATGCTGGCGTTGCTGTCACAGGCTCACCTAGGATGAGGATTTCAACTTCCTTGCCAAAATCAAGGACACAGAAACACACCCACCTTGTTCCAGCGTTTCGAATTCCCTGCTCCAGGTTACCACTACGAGTCTTGACATTGTTTTTGTGCTTTTGAAATCTGAAACTAAAGAGAAAGTTTCTGGCCCTCTTGTGAATAACAGTGCCTCTCCCCTAATATATCCTTGTAAAACTATTGGATTGTCATTTATTTCAGACTCTTTCTTTCTTTTACAGGCATGAAGACAAAAAGAAATCAGTCACCCATTTGAAGTCAAATGGTAAGAGAAATATCTGGATACCAATCTCCTTTTTGCATTTGAATAAAAAAATTTTTTTGCCAGATACTAGTTGTCACGTCCTCTCATGAGGACTATGAAGTGTGTCTTCGGTCCCAGGTGGACCCCTGCTGGCCATAGGGTGGGATCAGAGGTCTCCTCAGTGATGGGACTTCAGTGACCGTGCTGTACAGGTGCCATGCGCCACAGTGCAGAGCAATGTTATGTTCAGCTGTGGATTTGCAGGGCTTGCTGGCCTCCACACCCAGCTCATGACCAGCACTGGCATAGTCTTTTCCTTGCCCTCTGCTCCAGTAGAGAACAGAAGGAGGTCAGAGTGGAAGAGCAGCCAGGGGCATTTGTCTGTCCCTGTCCTGTAGCAGAGTTGGGTATAGAGAAAGGAAGAGAACATTCCCCGACCCACAGAACACAGGGGAGCATGCGGGCTTGCATCTGGGTGTGTCTGTCTGGTCGGGTGCCTCGCATGCTCCAGTTAACCAGTCCTGCTGTACTGTTCTATAAACTCATTTCTGTTCAGAAAATGTAATGCAGCTGTCTGCTTTTGTCTTGCAGCCTTCTGGGGGGAGTCTGATGACAGTAACTCAGATATTGAAGCTGCTTTACGTCCTAGAAACCAAGATGCATCCTCTGATGATTTTGATGATTTTTATAACTAACAAATGGTAACATCTGCTGGAAATAAAGCCTATAAATGAACTGAAATGCTGTTTATATGTGAAATGGTGCAGAAACTTGGAGAAACAATCCTCAAAAAGTTAAACATAGAGTTACCCCCTGACCTAACCACTCCAGGAAGTATTATTCACTAACTAAAAAGTGGAAACAACTCAAATATCCATCACATGGTAAATGGATAAACAAAATGTGGTATAACCATACAAAAGAATATCATTCCTCAATAAAAGAATGGAATACTGATACATGCTGCAGTACAGATAAACCTGGAAACTATTAAGTGAAATAAGTCAATCACAAAACACCATATGACTTACAATTCATGTGCATGGCATAGCTGGGATAGGAAAATCCATGGAGACAGTGCATCCGTGGTTGTCTGGGCCTGGGGTTGAGAGGGAAGAGGACTCACTACTAGTGGATATGGCCAGTTTTGTTCTAAAATTGATGATGGCGGCAATTGCACAACTGAGTATACTAAAAACAATAATCATGTGCTTTAAATAGGTGAGTTATAGGTATGTTATAATATGAATCATGTATCAGTACTTTTGAAAAGGAAATTGGTGATTAATACATTGGGGTCTGGTGACTTAAAAACACCTGTGGGCAACTTTTGCTCTAATACTTCGTTTTGCATGGTTTATGTTTTCTGGTTTACTTGTTTGCTCTAATAAAATATCTTGCTTTTTTAAAACCCTTACCATTATATTCCAGGATTTTTTTTCAATTAGTTCTTCTTCCCTATCCACGATATTTTAAAACAAAACAAAACAGGATTTAACTGTAATGGTCATTGCCATTATTTGAATTTCCCTCCAAAGTTCATACTGATGTTTCATTACTGCTGTAACAGTATTAGGAGGTTAGGCTATGAATGAATGCCATGAAAAGGAAAAGTCTAGCCCCCACCCTCCATGTGTCTGTCTCACCTGTCCCTCTTTGAAACATTACAGCAAGAATTCCCTCACCAGATGCTGGCACTGTGCTCTTGGACTTACAGTCTACAGAGCTATCACCCCAAGTCTCTGTTCTTGTAAAGTACCCAACCTCTGGTATTCTGTCACAACACAGACTGGCATAGTCATTCTGCAGAAAAATGAAGAGAGGCGTTATGGCCTAAAGCATATAATGGAAAGATTTGGAATCATTCTGTTTTAGGACTGGAAAAGCATTTAGCAATTACCTGATCTTCAAATGTGAGAGTCACAGAGTAATTATTTGTCTAACATTATCATTTTAGAAAAGTTGCTCAAAGTGCTAAATTACACACACACACACACACACACACACACACACACACACAATGGGCAGCCAAGTGAAAGACAGTGTTGATACTAGTTTACCAACAAGTGCTAAGGAGAAAAGGAAAGGATAGTGTGCCTGGCAAGCACTGACATTAAGTGTAAAAGTGTGAGTTGATTTGACCAATGAAATGTGAACAGAAATTTAGAAACTGTAAGTGTGATTCTCCGGTCCTCTTTTTCCCGGATCATCAGTTGTGGAAGTGTATGACAAAGTGAAGTCTCCAGGCACATGAGCCCCTATGGGCCCAGGTGGACCAGCTTCACCTGCTGATTCCTGTTCAAGCCAATGGGGCTGGCAGTTGTTAACCACAAGAAAGGTCTGGCCTCGCAGAACAATACACCTAACAATACACTACTCTTCCATGCAGGTGTACTCTAACTAGGCCACTAGAATTTAATTTTAGAGTAGTGATACTTGCAAGGTTTTCTAAATGCTCATTGTATAAACATACTTTTGAACAAATTTAAAAATAAATTGGATTTTTAATGAACATATTTTCTCCAGTTTGAGAACTTGAAGTCACCAAATATCCATGAACTTGGTAAAGATGAGGATGAAATGAACTCACAGGTCAAGGACTCAATAGTAACTACCTCCCACTCAGCCCCACCCACTGAAGTTCAGTACAGCTTTCTCATGTGCTCACTTAGCAAGCCCTTGCTGACATCCCATGTACCAGGCCATGAGGGTTGCAAAGAGAATCTAACTAACACAGTCACTGACCTCAGGATCCTCGTACTGTGACAAAAGATAACAAAATTTCAAGCAGTACCTTACACACCTTGTGCCAAGCTAGTGGATGATCTCCACAGAAAAACACTAAATTTCAACTTTAAGACAAGAGAAAACCCAGTTGGAGTAAAGAATTGAATGTGAAAAGAAAAACTTTAATAAAACTTTTAAAGAAAAAGACAATTATCTGTATGATGTTGGAGCAAGGAATAATTTTGTAACCAAGACAGACACTCATAAAGCCAAATTTTGATAAATTAACTCCATTAAACTTTAAAACTTTCATGTGACAAAATTACTGAAAATGTGAAAAAACAAATCATCAGCTAAATGGTGACATTTGTAGAATACATGTCTATCCCATATCTGCATCTGGACCATCAATAAGAAATATAAACACAGTGGAAAAGCAAAGGAGAGGAACAAGCAATTCATAGAAAAAGAAATCCAGATGATTGTAGACATAGAGATGTGAAAGCAAACTATAAAAGAAATATACAATAAAGTGCTATTTCATACACAGTGGACTGTTACTGATCAGTAGGCAGATCACATAGTGATGGGAAGAACTTTAGGTAGGGGACTTTATACACTGTGAGGTACGCATTTATAACATCAAGTTGCAGGTGGATACACCCATGACCCTATAATTCCATTCCTAAGTATAAACTGTAGAGCTACAAGCCCATGCAGCTATCATCAACATGTGACTTTGGAATTGCTGAAATATGGCCAGTCCAGGTTGATTTGAAGATTTGTATGAAAGAAATAGCCAAAATATTTCAATATTGCTCACATAGTATATTGGATATGTTGCATTAGAATATATCATTAAAATTAATTTTGCTAGGTTTTTCCTGGCATTTTCTTTCTACATTTTCTAAGGTAGTTACTAGATGTGCTGTTATGGTTTAGATCCAGAATGTTCCCCCAGAACACTCATGTACTCAGAGGTAAGCCTGTTGGAAAGTGATTGAACCATGGTGGCACTATACTTATTAGTGGATTCGTCCACTAATGAATTCAGCACCTCAGTGCTGTTAGGAGATAGGGCCTGGTTAGAGGCCTTTTATGGAGGAGCATGACCTAGAAGGGTATATCTCCTTCCCGACTCCCTTATCTGCTCCCTGACCACCATGTTGTGAGTAGATTTCCTCCATGGCCTCTTTCCCATGCTGGTGTGCCTTAGAGCCAGCTGACAATGGGCTATAACTGTGAGCCAAAATAAACCTCTCCTTTAAGTTACATGTGTCAGGTATTCTCACCCAGTGATGGGAAAGTGACTAAGAGATTTTGGTATTAGAGAAGTGGAGGCATTCCCATGACTATATCTGACACACATGTAGTTTAGAAGCCTTTGAAGCTGGTTCTTGAGTCTGGGAAGGTTTGGAGGTGCCAACTAGAGAAGCAATAACTGTAAGCCAAGCTTGATAGGAAATTCTAGTTGCAGCTCAGAAGATCAGAACGCTAAAAGAAATGCAGTAAAGTCTAGGCTCAGGAAGTATAGGTTGGGGACAAGGACTGTATAGTGACAGTCAGACTCAAAACCATATGTGTTACGCTTTGGCAGAAGATGTCTACATTTTGCCTTTGGCAGACTGAAATTAAGGGTGATGAACTAATTTGGTGGAATAGATTTCAAGCCAGTTTAGTGTTTAGGCTGTAGCATGGATACTACTTGCCACCTCTTGTGAGATCTATAGTAAAAATAAAGAACACATGGCAAACTTAAATGACTTTAAAAGTTTATAGTTTCATCAGAAAGGAAGTGCCTGCAAAGTTGGGACAAAGGAGAATGTGACTACTGAAAAGATTAGCATCAAAAAGAAGCTAAATACTTTGCATCAGGGCAATAGAAAAGATGCCTTCAGTGCATCTCAGAAATTAGCAAAATGCCATTCTTCACTGGTTCAAGGGAAAGTCCTTTGAAAGATTTTGCTTTGAGAAGACAGTCCCACAGTGCCCATCCCAAGAAGAGCCACCTAGAAAATCGATTCCCCAGAATTCATTTCACAGTGCTCCCCTATCCAGGCACTCAGAGGCTTCTACAGCCATGATCCAAGGGGGCCTGATTACTGCTTGAGTGTGCTGGATTTCAGGCATGCAGAATTCAAGAGTTAGATCATGGAGGCTTCAGTTCAGATTTCAGTAGAAGGCCTGAGAGGTAAGGCAATGTGCCCCTGTAAGAAGATGTAAGAGCGAAGCCAAGAGTGCAGTGAAGACCCCAGGAAGTTGGAGAAGCCAGGCATGCGTGGAGCCACCCCAAGGATGAGGCCATGAGAAATCTGTTGTCTTTTGTCCAAAGAGGTCCCTTGTCAACACATGAAACTACTCAAAACCAGCTCCACAAACATCACTTTTGCCACAGTGAGGATGCCACAGTGATCAGAATGTTGTCACAATCAGGTGACCACACCACAATCAGAAATCCCCATGACAGCTGCCAGTTCCTGATTTGTGCTCCCCTTCTACCAGCCACACTAGCAGAATGGATGCCCTCTGCTGTACCTTGACATCTGGGTCCTCTACTGACCTCAACAAGTAAGCTTCTAAACCAAGCAGCAGCAGTAGCAGTCTTGCCTTCTTCCCACTGTCCAAATCTGATACACAGCAAGACTGACCTAAATCACTACAGAACTCTAGCTGCAAGGGAGTCTAGGAAATGTAGCTTTGGGCTTTCCAGGCTCTGCAACATAGCAAACATACCAGAAGGGGATGAAATGGATGCTAAATACTCTTCTGCCATATTCTCTGTATATCCACTACTGGTCCATGGCCACAGAAGAAATGTCCTCAATAGGGAGAGGTGAATTCTGTGAACCACTGAAGTCAATTTCACTGATTTCTGTTCCTAGAAACATACCTTTATAACCCCCCCAACACATATACTTTGTCCAGACATATACCATAATAAGGCAAGTCTTGATGGAAGGACCATACACAGATACTCTCCATCAAATTTCCTATATTTGTTGCCACTGGGACTTGGCTATCCTTGAACTTTTCATTTGAATGAATTGTTTTTTTCTAATTATTTTTAAGGAATCAAACATTGCTCTCTTCCCTAACTCTCCCCCTTGCTCTGTGGTTTGACGTACTCAGTGTTCACTTACCTTACTGACTGGTGAAATTTATTTAGGCCCCAACTGTGTTTGTGATAGCCTGTGAGCTTCTTACTCCATCCCCTCAACAACAAAATATTAGAAAACCAAACATCTAAAAAATCCTAACAGCTTTCATCGAATTCTCAAGCTTTTACCACCTTTCAGTATTCCTGTCACTAATGGCAGTGACCTGAGCACAGTTGCTTGGGTGACAATCAGATTTTGATGAATCAAACTGACAAAAATACTTTAACAATAATCACAATAATTCTAGCCCAAAATCCAAGCAGGTAAGGGTGATGTTGCTCATGAACTTACCCTGAGTGACAAGACACTGAACTTGTCTCATGGAAAGATTCATTAGCAGTCAACAGCTTAGACTTCAAGTCTAACTGCTTTTAGTAATGGTTGTAGATATTTATTTCAAAATCATCTGGACATCTCTGATTCCTTAAGGTAGTTCCCTTTAAGTCTTTTTGAACGACATATTGTCATTTGCTTCCCTCTGCCGATGTTTTCTATTTCCTCAAGCCAATCCAGTCATTGACACAAAGACTCGTATTTGATGACAGATGGCTCTGTGAGCTTCTAGTAAGGCCATATCTCACTTTTGGAATGCGTGTGATAACTGAGTTCCTCTAGAGCCTTATTTATTATACTATTATTGTGCACAAACTCATTAGATGTAAAACATTCTGCCAGTCAACTTGATCCTACTCTTCCCCAGCTGTCATACTGGCAACTCAAAGATGAGGACAGATGATACCAACGGACAGTACCACTGTCATCGCCTGCCTTCCCAGATGGACAACCGGGTGCTACTCAATGCTACTCAACCAAGGGAGCACACTAAAGGACAGAGCTAGGGAGCCACTCTGTGGCATCCTGTGTTTTAGTCACTGTGGCAGTTTTCTGACAGCATTTGTAGGGTTCTGTTGTCTGGGCCTTCCTACCACTTGCAAGCATATTCAGGTGGGACATGAAATCAGCCACAGTCGTCAAACAGTACCCCCTCCTGTCCCACAGCAGCGACATCAGTTATGCATGTGGGCTGAGTTCTTGCTGAAGACCAACCAGTCTCTGTCCCTGTTCGTATATACCTGCATCAAGTCTCAAGGCACAGAGAGACATTTGTAGAACAATTTAAGAAGTAGCCATTACTCAGTTTCTCATTCTATAGGAGCATCCATTCAGGGGGCCTTGCTATGCTCCAGGACTGTGCCAGACCAGGTCTATGGCAAGGTGGATTTGGAATGGTCTCTGTCCTCAAAGACTTTTCTGTCTCATAACAAAACTAATGAACAGCAAACAAAAAAAAAAACATCATTACCTCAATGTGAATTATTTAGGGTGATGCTTCAGCTGCTATGACAAATAGACCCCCCAGTGCAGTGGCTTAGGGAATGTGAAAGTTTGTTTCACAACTGTGAAGAGTTGTAGGCTGAGTGTGGTAGCTCATGCCTGTATTCCCAGCACTCAGGAGGCTGAGGAAGGAGAATCACCATGAGTTGAGGCCAGCCTAGGCTACATAGAGAGTTTGAGGCTTAGCAGGTAGATCTGTTCCATGCATTCAGAAGCTCAGGTCTTTTCCATTTGATTCCTCTGTCTCCCCAGGAAACCATCCTGGTCTGTGTAGCCAAGCTGGGTGCCAGGCACAGGAAGGAGAGAGTAAAAGTCCTATTTCCTTCCCAGGAGTGGCACGGGAATTTCTAACATTCTTTGCTGAATACTTAGTTCCTTGGCCACACCTAGCAGTATAGTAATTGCAAAACAGTCACCAGCTGTGCAGCCATGCTCCTTAGAAGAGGAAAACAGATTTTGGTGGAAATAAATACTGATAAAGGAGCATGCCCAGAGAGGCCAAGCCATTTGCTGGGTAAACGTTCAGGTTCGGGAGTCAGGCAAGCCTGTATTTGAATCCCTGTGCTTGTCACAGTGTCCTGTGTGCTACTCCATGGAAATGCACTTAAAGGATTGCATAGACTGCCAGTGAGTGGGTATGATTCATCCTATGTAAGGTGTGGACCTTGGGCTGAGTCTCAAGGGCCAATAGAAGTTCATCAAGGGGACAGTTAGAGGTGCCACATTCTGAGCATGGGGAAGCCAAAGGAAGCTGGTAATCAGGATACCATTTTCCCTGTGACTGATTTGAATTTTCTCATACTAAGGGTGGTCATACTGGGCTCCAAAAACATTCTGTCCCTTGGTGACAGTGAACCTCAGCAAATTTCCTTGGGAGGACATGGGAGAAGAAAGCTTTCCAACATGCACCATGAGAATCAGGGACAGTGTCACAGTGCCCCTGAGGAAGGCAGCTAATTGGCCGGGATGCCATCCAATGAGGAGCCAACCCAAAGAATCAGGACGATAAGCTTGTGGAAGATTCTGTATTACACTATACATGAGATACTTAAATCCTTGGGATAATTTCCTGCAGCAAGGAAATTTGTTTGATTTTTTTCACAGAACAGTTTATCACTGCTTTTCAACTGAGGTGCCCTGATGTGGCGAAAGAATTTTGAGACACAGCCACCTCTTAGGTACCCTGTTCCTGAGGGTGTTGATCTCAAAAATTGCGTAGGTGTGGCACACTGTCCATTGGGTGCCCCCCAGGAACCTCTTCCCCTGATATTAAAGTCCCTTGAAGCTGGCTTCGCACGGTCTCCTCTTGCCAGTTCACATGGTGCCCCTTCTAGACCTAAGCCTTGTGAAGGTCTAGCAACTTCCTTTTTCCCACCTCAGGGAAAGCTGGCTATCATGTAAGAAATCAGACTGCTCCAAGACCACCATACTGCCAGGAAGCTCCAGCCAGCCACCCAGAGAAGGCCGTGGTGGAGAACCAAGGATACCTATTTGGTGCCACCCTCTTGCACACCTCAGGGGATACCACAGGAAGCTCTGATGAGCGCCTGCCCAAAGTGCAGTGCGTGAGCAGATAAACAAGTATTGGTTTAGGCCTCTGTGTTTTGGGCTGGTCTACCACACAGCAATAAGTATTCAAAATGTGTTTCCAGACACATACTGCTACTGATCTGTGGCCTATTAGGAACCGGGCCACACATCAGGAGGTGAGCAGCAGGCAAGCAGCAAAGCTTCATCTGTATTTACAGCCACTCCTATTGCTGTTCCACCACCTGAGCTCTGCCTCCTGTCATTGGCAGCTTAGATTCTCATAGGAATGTGAGCCCTACTGTGAACTGTGCACATGCGAGGTCTCGGTTGCATACTCCTTTGAATTATCCTGAAACCATCCCCCTCACCTTCCACTGAAAAATTGTCTTCCAGGAAACCAGTCCCTGGTGCCAAAAAAGAGGAGCCCACTGCTCTAGAGGAACAGAAGCAATAGTAATTGAATATATATTATATGGAGATTTTATTAGATTGGCTTACAAGATCAGAGGTAGAAGAGTCCACAGTGGCTGTCTTCACAGTGGAGAGCCAGAGGATCCAGTACCGCTCAGCCCAAGAGCTGGAACCCTCAGAACAAGAGGGAGCAAGGACAAAGCTCCAGCCCTAGGCTGAAGGCCTGGGAGCTCCCTAGAGTGGCACTGTGCAAGTCCATGTCACAGGCCGAAGAGGCGGGAGTCTGATGTCCATAAGCAATGGCAGTATCTACAGACCCACCTGTTCAAGCAGATGGAACTTGCCAGTGTGCTGGTTGATGTCTGCTACCTTTAGCCTTTTTCCTGCACCTGGAAGAGGTTCCCACCATCAGTGGAGGTCTTCCCTACTCAGGTTGGTTGCCTATATGCCTGTCACCTCTGGATTCCCCCCAACCCCAACACACTGTATTGGTCAGCTTTTCACTACTAGGACCAAATACCTGACACCCAAGTATCTGGCTCATGGCTTCAAGGGAATCAGTCCATGGTTGGCCAGCTCCAAGGCAGTAACATCATGGCAGGAGCTCTGGTAGAGCAAAGCTTTTTAGTTCATGGCAGCTGAGAACCAGAGCAGAGAAACAGTACCAGAGAAGAAGAGGCCAAGCACCAGATATAGACCTCAAGGTCATGACCCTAGACACACTCAGGCACACCCAGAAGTGTGCTATGCTAATCTCTAGGCATCCCTCAAGCCAACCAAGTTGACAGTGAAGATTAAGTGTCACAACTCCTGAGGAGATCTGCTGGGTCCCCTGCCCTTTTCAGTCTCCTTGTTTCTATGTTTTCTTCTTTCTTGATGTCTAAGAGCTCCAACCAGCATCTTCAAAGAATATGGACATTTCCTACATAGTAGTAAATACTATCATTTCTTTTAAGACCATAGCATTAATTCAACAATGCCATCCAATATACAGTCCTTATGCAAATGTCCTTATTTGTACAAAATATTCTCTTACAGTACTTTTTAACTCAAAGAGCCACTCAAACCTCACTTATTGCATTTGGTTTTATGGACGTGAAGGATTATTGAAAAGCTGTTCATTGAAGGAAAGGATTACAGCTAGAAGTCATTCATGGGTATTGCCTGGGCAACACTTTACTCACGTGAATAGGGAATAACACTTGCTGTACTTGCTTCATGGGTCCCAGGACTCAGTAACAGTCCTCACTTACGTGTGGTGCACACTATGCTATTCCAGTCCCATCTGGACTACACATGCTTTCACACATATTATTTTCATTTGCAGTCACATCTAAACACCTAAGTGTAGTTGCTGTGTGGCACATTGGCTTCTTGGTGAGCCTTATCCATGTTCTGTTTTCCTTGGTGGAGCCCTCAGTTCTTTGCATAGTAATTCCAAGCTGTGCATGGCTTTTATTGAACATCTAGCTCCTTTGGTGGACCTTTTTTGAGTAGAGGTGCTTGCTCTGGAGGGGGCTGCTTAAAGAGTGAGTGACATCAGGTGACGGATAAGTGAAGAGGAAGGTGAACAGGTCTTTGCTGTATGGCACTGAGGGGTAGGAAGTATCCACTGTGCTTCCAGCCTCTGGCAGTAGGGCAGGGGCAGGCACCTCCCGAGAGAGCCGTGCTGGAGATGGAAAGCCATAACCCTGACACATAAACCAATTTGTGTGTGTGTGTGTGTGTGTGTGTGTGTGTGTTAGATTTTTTTGTTTTTTGTTTTTTTTTTTTTTTGGTTTTTCTCCGGTACCGGGAACCGAACTCACGACCTTGCGCTTGCCAGGCAGGCGCTTTGCCGCTGAGCTAAATCCCCAGCCCCTAGATTTTTGTTTTTGCTTTTGTTTTGCATGAAGAACCAGGCATCCACACAAGTACATTTTTTGGTTGGTGCCTTATCTGCCCAGTAACCCATTTCTTATTGACACTGCCTGGAAGGGTGCAGAAGGTTTGGGTGAACTTAGCCCACTTTTACACCAAGTGCAGGACTCGTCATTTTATCCTAGTCAATATTAAACTCTTCATAAGGACTTCAAAGGCTTCCTCATATCTCAGTCCTTGTCAGTTGTGAGTCCTTTCCCTCAAGTCCTCCGCCTGGAAGGAAAGGAATCATGGTGCTTGGTGTCAACAGCGCCCTCCTCCACGCTCTCACCCGGGAAAACAGGGAAACGGAGCACCCTGGGGACCCTGCAGGCTGTCCCTGGGACCTTGGGACTCAGGTGGAAATGCTTACCTATTACTTCACAAGGAGCCAGTGCTGGCAGAACTGGAAAGGGGCTTCAGAGAGAGAGAGACAGAGAGAGAGACAGAGAGAGAGACAGAGAGAGAGAGAGAGAATCAACGAGGGTTTCAGGAGAGAGAGAGAGAGAGAGAGATGAGAGGACAGATTACAGGCCCCGTCTTCTGCATGGCCTCTGGGGAAGAAGCGCTGATTAAAACTAGAAGGTCAATATTGTTCCTGCTGGGCAAACTCGAGATCCTTGAAGAGCCTCTCAGCCCAGTAGGACTCTCAAACCCTGCTCTGGAGTGAGCAGAAGAGACTCAGCGGCTTCCCCTTGAAGGCTGATGTTAGCCTGAGCTCCTTATTAAATAAAGAGCATTGGGAGCTTCATGGTGCCCACGTGGCCCCGATGAGAACCCTATCTGCACCAGCACCGAGCTTTAGAATTTCCTGAGAAGCAGAGTTGAAGTCACTCTGATCCCCTGTTTTAAGAAAATGAGAGATAACTGTTGACCTGTGGGTCCAGAAGAGCACTCGGGGTCCCTGCTGTTGCATTCTACTCAAGGCTTGTCCGTGACCCTCCAGATCTCTCTATTCTACCTGTGTTCATTTGCTGAACACAACCAGTCTCTTTTGTAGGGCAGCAAAAAGCTTTATTCTGACATTTAAAAATAGATGTCAGGGGCTGGGGATTTAGCTCAGTGGCAAAAGCGCCTGCCTGGCAAACGCAAGGTCATGAGTTCAGTTCCCGGTACCTGAGAAAAACCAAAAAAAAAAAAAAAAAAAAAAAAAAAAAAAAATAGATGTCAAATATTAGCATAGCAGGTTGGTATCTCAGCCATCTTCTCCCATTCTATGGTTATAGATAGAATCCCTGAGGTGGCCACATCCTCCTGTAGGGTGGGGTAAGGTTGGATCCCTGCAGTGGGACAGGCATGGCAGAGATAGGTCAGGGGGCAGCTCCTGTCCCTGTCACTGCACCACCCATCAGAATTGCCTGTCAGATGAGACGCATCACAAAGAAAAAGCAACACCCCTTAAAGACAGCTATGCAAAGATGGACCCCAAAGACATCCCCCCAAAAACGAACCAGGCCTGGAGATGCTGCCTGGGGGTGTGGTGACTTTCTGTGAACAGAAGTTTCTCTGCTGGGCATCTTTATCTCCAGGGTCTGGTTTACAGCTCCTGGCTCTGGTCACACTCAGGAGTCCCTGGCAAGTCCTTGGCAGACTGAGCAGAAGGGGCTGTTGCTCATCAGTGAGGTCAGCCTGGACCCACACCCTTCTCCTTAGAGGCTCATTAGAATCCCCTGAGAGAGGATGTGTTAAAACCCGGATTCCTGGGCCTCACTGCTGAGATTCAAACCTGGAGGTCTGGGGTAGGGGCCTGAGAACATACATTTCTCACCAGCTCCCTGAAGATGCTGCCCTGCTGGGGACCTTGGAGGCACCTGCTCGTTATCTCTCTCTTAGTCACTTCCCTCATCACCGGACACCATACCCAATACAGCTCAAGAAAGGAGAGGTTTATTTTGGCGCATGTCATCAGCCAGTGCCAACAGAGGACAGCAGGGCAGAGGGGCTGGCGGAGGACAGCTGCTCACCACATGGCGGCCAGAAACGGAGGAGGGACAGAGGCCATTCTGGTCTCATCCCTAGTGACTGCCTCTTTTACTAGGCTCCACCTCCCAACATCAGTTCTAGCTATAAAGTCATCAGTGGACTTTACTCGATGAGTATCCTACCTCATGATCCGGTCACCTCCCCAAACCTCACCTATGAGTGCATGAGGCCTTGGGGGACACCTAAATACAAACCCTGACACCTTCTTTCACCCGTCTGTGTGCATGTCCTCACGTTGTGGGCAAACTACGTCCCAGCCATGAGACAAAGGAGGAAACCTTTCCCTCCTGGGGCTCCTCTGGAAGATGTTTTCTGACTCTGGTGGGATGTGGCAAGGTGGCAACTGAATGACACTTGCCACCAGTTTCAAGAGGTGAGCTTAAAGGTGATTTCCAAGAAGAGGTGGTCACCTTAGAGGGATTGGAGCAAAGGTTCTCTGTTAGCAAAGGAGACTGCAAGCTTCACCAACTAGCTCCACTGGCTTAGATCATCTTAGAAGTATCCTGTCTGTCGAGGGTAATTTATAAATTGGTTGCTTCACCCTCAGGATGCATTTTCTGATGCAAACAAGGACTGTACGTGATGGCTACATGAGTATTTGGATCAGCCAGGGACAGCTATCCCATCTATCATGTGGCTGCCACTACTCATCCTCACCCAAACCAAAGGTCATAAACCATATGCTATCTCACCTAAGTTTCATACAGCATTCAACATGTTCTCACTGGCTTAAACCAGTGGTGGTACATGCATGACCACCCTATGACTGCTTATACCACTGGTGGTACAAAGGGACCTAATTACTATTAAAATTAGCAAAAAACTTTCTGATGGAACTGTCATCCATGTACCACTAGTGGCTCAGGCTCACCCAGCAGAGAGGCATATAAATTATAGCCCCATCACGCACAGGTTAAATACATAGCACATCATGAATGACCAATAAATGCATGAAAAAAAGTGTTCAACATCTCTAGCGAGGAAAAAATTCAAACTAAAGCAACACTGTGCTTCCACCTTACCCCAGAAAGAATAGCCATCATCAAGAGAATTAAATAATAACAAATGTTGGTGAGTCTGTGGGGAGAAAGGAACCCTTCTCCATTGTTGATGATAATGTAAATGACTGCAGCCACTATGGAAATCAGTGTGGAGATTCCTCAAAAAAATAGAAACTCCATTTGACCCAGCTATTTCCCTTTAAGTTATCTTCCCAAAAGAGTTAAAAATATCATCCATGCACATCCATGTTTATAGTGACATAACTTATACTAGCTAAATTGGGGGAGTGGCCTATATGTCCATCAACAGATGCATGGATAGAGAAAATGTGATATACACACACGATGGAGCACTATTCCACCATAAAGAAAGATAAACTTGAGTTACCAAGTTTAGGAAAATGGATGCACTTTGAAAGACCATAACATTAAGTGAAATAAATCAGATATGCAAGCTTAAATATCACAGTTTCTACTATATGAGAAATCCAAAGTATAAATACTTGAAAGAAGAAAATAAATTGGTGATATTATGAAATAGAGTGATAGATCCTAAGTAAATGGGAAGAGAACTAGAGATGGAGGGAGGGAAAGAGGGGACAGGAAGGGGAGTTAAACTGAGTTAAGAAGTGTTATAAACATGCCCCACCTCTCCACAATGAAAGCAATCATTGTGTACAAGATGCAGGTACTAATAAACATTAAAAAAGAAAAAAATAAGCACATAGAGTACATAATCACAAGTCTCATTTCCTTTTTATTTTTGGATACTAATTTCATTCTTTTTACTATTTTTTATGAGAATTTTCAAACAAACACAAAATTTTGTTTCATTTACATTTTTTTTTCCGCTGCTCACCAGTATTATTATTGGTTATCTATTAGTACACTTTCACAGTACATAGAGTTCACAATCATCTTGGAGAATGGGTACATGTACATAACACAGCTTGGTTCTTTTTTCTTTAATCCCCTTATCTTTCCCTCCCACCTCCGTCTCTCCTCCTGTAAATCCCTTTCCCTACCTGTGTTATGTTAAAGCAAATGCAAAACATCATATTATTTTATTGACGAATATTTAGCACAATATTTCAATACTAAACATTCTGCTTTTTAAGTAGAACTACTTCACCCAAAAATGTTGGTAGATTCTGGTGATCTTTGTGTAAACGGTTTGTGTTAAGTCCCACTGTAATCTGCAAGCAGACATCCTAGGATGCAGTCTTTGATATTCCCTGAGAAGTTTTTAGGGCTCTGATGTGGCTGCCTGGGTGACCTTCCCAGGAGAGTTGGGACCAGTGTGCACTGCTGCATTGGATGAAGCACTCTATCGCGACAGCTGATTGACAGTGTTGCGAGTTCAGTTCCATCCTTACTAACTTAATGTCTGCTGGGTCTGTCCACTTCTTTTTTTAAAATGTCTTCATTTTTTTATTAGCACATACTAATTGTGTATATAAATAGTATTCCCTGTGACCTTTCGATATACACGTGTATTGAGCATTGCTCACATCCACCCCCTCACCCTTCCCAGGCCCTAGAGGTCACTGTTCCAAAAGCCTCTTTTGAGAAACTATCATTTAGAGTGTGTTACATTACAAATAATTAGGACATAAAATACAATTAAATGGGATAAAATTTCATTTTATCTGGATTGTCAGTGCCAAAGAATAGGTTTATTGTAGGCAAAGTGGAGCAGGTCTTCAAAGGAGCAGGCAGGGCCCTTCTGAGGCTTTGAGACTATGATCCATATCCCTGTGTTCTCCCAGAACAGAGCATTCAGGGCAGCTTGGAGCAATGTCTGCCTCTGGTGTTGGGGCAGGAACAGTAGATGGGCTTGGGACTACTTACTGTGCCATGAAGAAAGTACATACTCTAAAAATGTTGAAGTATAGCAGAAAATGCCCCCACTTCACCAGTATACTTCAGTTTTCTAGTTGCCCAGGTAAGAGTTGCTATTCCAGAGCCAGCTGCTTCTATCTCTTAGAAATAGCTGGTCATTGTAATACATAGCTGGTCATTATGATGTGCATTGTACAAACCAACCCCTAATTGATAAGCCATTCTGCCTCTATATTTCCTGCTTGCTTGTCCCTTATACGTCCTAGACCACTGTAGATCACCAGGGCCTGATATTTTGGAAATGATCCCAATCAGTGCCTGTTGATATAAATAAATCTGCCTCCAAATCCCAGGTGTCATTTTGTGTTTCTGCTTGCCATTGCATTTGGTGTGTTGACTGGGAAAACCAACCATGCTGACCTCTTTGGTCGCTGGTTGTGGCTCTTGCAGATGGAGCAAGGATCTCTCCAGGTCCCGAAAGGAAAGCATGCCCTCAAGATTTCTCAAGTACCCTAGGAGGTCTGGAGGAAGATTGCTGGCTCCCTGCTCAAGTAGATCACATTGGACCCCAAAGGGAGGAGGACACAATCTGTCTGTCTGTCATTCTACCTACCTGATGCCAGTAAGACTCCTAGAGGCACCCCAGTTAATCAGTCTGTCAGTCCTGCTCAGTTCAAGAAGATGAGCTTGATCAACACTTGTTAGTTAAGGCCACCCTCAAGAGAAGGAGGGTTAGAATGTTTAACCTCTGAGTGAGACAGAAAACTGCAATCCTGAAGTTCTAAAAACTCTCCTCCCAGAGATATAGACTAAAGACTCACCTCTGGGCCTGGACGTCAACCATGCCACCTCCCCTCAACCCTGGTTGCTATCAGATGTCACAGAAAACACAAACAGGCATCCAGCCACACATCAGCCTGATAGACTGTTAATCACCTTGGGCAAGTTCTCCATACTGTCAACAATGCGGAAAGGATGTCTTCCTCTGCTTGCCAGTCGCTCCCATAAGCCCTTTCAACTAGGAAAATGCTGAAATAAAAGGACAGCTCACTTGGACTCAATAAAGGGATTAAAAATTCTCCCACCTTGGCTCCACACCTGTGTCCTGCATGACAAGAAAGCTGTCCTAGTCATCAAAATAAACCCACAAGGCTGTCTGCAAGGCTCTCAGATTCAACCCAGCCAGAAAAGCTTTATCCTATTCTGCCCAAGGACCCTGAGTCTGACCTGCCTCTTCCTTACATTCATCAACCCCAAGCTGCTCAGCCAGCCACAACACCACCACTGCCAGTTCTGTTTCCTGCACCACAGCCTCCTGCTCATACTGAAGAATGTTGCTGTATTTTAGATGGGGCCCAAGCCTGGTTAAAGTCAAAAGTCTCTACCACTGTAGTTGATCCTCATATGTGGGTGAACACAATCCTCCCTCAAATATTTCCAAACTGGGACTGTAATGCAACAGAAGGCCTTACATCAGTATCATACTGCTCTTCTGGCAGACCTCAAAGAGGGAAGCAAGAAGCCAATAAACATGTCTAAAGTTACTGAAGTTACCCACTGGAGCCCCCACTGAAAAAAATTCTGCCAAAGAAGATCCTGTAAGACTGATGGGCGCTTTATCAAACGTGAATTCCTGTACATGCTTGAGTGCCCTATACCTCTCCTAGGATGTGACCAGCCTTCCTCACACTTGGGTCTTCTATGCTGGACTTGATACTGACTCTGACTGTACCCTGGGAAGAAAAATACCACCTACATCTGCCTGGAATGCTTGATAATCATAACCCTGAAATTCTGAGAGACTCATTTCCAGAAGTATGGACAAAAGACTCATGCCCGGGGCTTGCTATCAATCATGCCCTTTTGGTGATACAGCTTTATCCCAAGGCAACCCCCACCTGCATCAAACAGTACACCTCTCCTACCTATAAAGCCAGTTCAAGATCTCCAAGCTTCCAATGCCACTGCAATTGCCCTCCATATGCATTGCCTCAGTGTTCTGTCACCCACAGCCTGCTGGTACACCTGCCTGGACCTAAAAATGCCTTCTTACTCAGTGTCTCAGAGGTTCAAAAACTTGTTTCTTTGCTACAATATCCAGTAGAAATTGGTTCCATGCTCTAACAGCCATTGTCCTTCTGATCAAGAAAGCTGACAAGCTCACCTTAGGCTGAGACCTAATTGTCCAGGTGACACATGCGGTAATGGGATGAACTGTTCTAAAAAATGGACACCCTTGCAAATGCTGAGTACAATCTGCTTATGGATGGAAGTAGCTTTGTTAGGAATAAAGTCCAACAGAGTAGATATGCTGTGGTCACCTTAGACAAAACTATTTTGGCCAAAACTCTCCTGCAGGGATGATCTGCACAGCAAACTTCTTCCTGTTGCTGTTTGGAAACCTGCTACCAATGATGCAAAATAATCTGGTCCAGAAGCCTAATACCCCTCCAGGGATCCAACTGACTAAAAAACCTGGTATCCCTCGAAGATCAGAGCCAGATCTGCCCCCACTGTTTGTTTTGCAAGCTCAAGCTTCTGTGCTGGCACCCATACCCCTGACGCCAGCTCAGGCTTCAGCATTTGTGTTGCTGGCCCTGATCTCCCATTCCCTACCCAAACTAAAAAAAGTTTGTAGGGTCCTGCTATAAAAGCATCATCCCTAGATATGGTCTACCCTTGATCATTGGCAGTGACAATGGGCTTACATTTGTAACTCAAAAACTAGATTAAATAAAAACTACGTACAGCTTATAACCAGTTAAAAGATGAGCTATATCTGTAGACATTCTTGCACACACATATAACCCAGGTACATATTGACTACCTCTTCAAGTTTTAGAAATCCAGCCTTAGATCTGCTGAAAAATTTACCTGGACAGCTCCTCCAAGGCTCACTCTGAAGAGACAATGCATGCACAACTGAAGTCTGAGGACACTGTTCACAGGATTGTTCCATACCTGTTCCCCTTGATTTTTGTGTCTTTTCAGACTGTTTACTCCAGTCTTTGCTTCTTTGCCCCTCTGCTAGCTGCTCCTTAAACTGTAATAATCAAACATTTGACCAAGATTTAGTGAGCATCCAAGGACACAATGGACACTCTCCTAGATCAGATTAACTTCCTCACTACTTTGCCAGAGTAATGTTACAGAACAGACAGAAATCCTGCATGTTGTTACCTCCCACAATGCTCTGTTGGGTCTATGTGCTGGTTAAATGCTTATTGAGTGAATATGTGGAGAGAGAATGTTGTCTGTACTTTCCTCCTTCAAAAACGGCTGTCCTCAGACACAGTAACATTTTATGGTTAGTAACATCTGTGAAACTTATCTTTAGAATGGGATGACTCATACATCTAATTCTGGATCTAACCTTGACCCCTCTAGCTTGTGATTGTGTGTCACAGGCCACATGGACACTCACCTGGCCTCCGTAAACCCATCCACAGTTCTGGAAGTACTGTCACTCGGTGTGGCTAGGGTGTGGACCAGCAGGTGGCTCAATAATGTTCGAGAAAGAAGGAAGCCATAAAAGAAAGAGTGCAGTGAGAAAGGACAAATCAGCACATGTGGTGGGAAGCTGAGATACAAATCTCGAGTGTGAATTCCATTCCCCAAAATGTAGACATATGTAACTCAGTGACACAGTGTTTGCCTCACATGCATAAGGCCTGAGTTTGATCCAAGCACTTCAACAAAAGAGAAAACAAAAACAACAAAAATAGATACCTCCAGATTTTCTTCAATGGCAATAATACCCATTCTTATAACCATCACACATTGTATTTAAATAATGTGGCACAAGCTGTTTAGAAAACAGCTTAATGATTTCTCACAAAGTCACACATACAGCTACTATGCAACCCTTACTTCTAGGACTTTTTTCCAAGGAAATAAAGGTGTATTTCTGCAGAAAGACTTATATGTGAATGTTCATGTTCATAGTGGCTTTATTCCAAAAAACTAGAAATGGCCCAGATAGCTATCAAAAGGTGAATGGCCAAAGGAACTGTGGTATGTCTATATGAAATACTAAACAGCAAGAAAAAAAATTTTAAAAACTGGGCTGGGGGTATAGCTCAGTGGTAGAGTACTTGGTGAGGTCCTGTGTTTGATCCCCAGTACTGAAAAAACAAACAAACAAATAAATGACCTACACAACATGGATCCTTTCAGGAACATTGTTTTGAGTAAAAGAAGCTAGATCAAGGACTATAAAATGTTATGATCTCATTGGTATAAAAGTTTAGGGAAAAAACTTTTAATCTACAGGTACCAAAACTAGATCAAGGATTGCTTAAGGACAGGGACAGGAAGGGACTCTCTACAGAAAAGTACAAGGGACAATGGGGTGATGGAACTGTTCTATGTCTTGATGGTAGTGGTGAGTTTCAATATATACATTTTTCAAACACATTGAACCCTAGGTTAAAACTGATACATTCAGGCTGGGGATGTAGCTCAGTGGCACAGTGCCTGCCTGGCAAGAGCAAGGTCCTGAGTTTGATTTCTGGTACAAAACAAAACAAAATAAACAAACAAAAAGCCAAATAAAATTGATTCATTTTAATGTGTGTAAGTTATATCTCAATAAAGTTAGTTTTTTAAAAAACCTAGAGCTAGGCACCTGTAATCTCAGCTACTTGAGAGGCTGAGGCAAAAGGATTGCAAGTTGGAAGATTACCTGGGCAAATTAGTGAGACTCTGTCTCAAAAACTTCAAAGGACCGGAGAGGCAGCTCAGTGGTAGAGTGCCCCAGATCATCCACAGTTCTGCATGAAAACAAAACAAATTTAATCTGGGCCCCGTTCTCCACAAGAGGAAGGAAATAGGTCTCTCCCGAGGTGCTTATGATTAGGATGAGGCCGAGGGGCAGGTCCATGATGTGGGGGATGAATTTAGTGGCCAAGAAAGAATATGGTCAAGAAGTGGAGGAGAAGGAGGGAAAGGGAAGAGTGGAAGGAGATAGGGAAGGGGAGGAAGGGAGGGCACTGGCACCATGTCGAGCACTAGTACTACATGGTTGGGTGATGGTCTCATTTATCTTACTGTTCCATCAGGAGCTGTTTCAAGTCTCACTTCCACCATAAATTCTTGTCTGCCTGGCCATATTTTTTTCTCCTTTCCATTCTTTGAACTTTTATAGCAACTTGTCTAATTTACTTGTAAATAGTTATGGCCCTTTTTTTTTCTTTCATCTACTATTCAAACTGCTTATTGCCACTTAATTCTCAATGTTTTTGTGCTTTCTTATCTGGAACACAAGCCTTCTGTGTGAGTGTACAACCCTGGGAGCCCCATCATTCCTGACTGTCAAGATGGCCCTAGTCATAGATCACCTCGGTTTTTGGCCCTGAAACCAGACTGCGTCAACAATTTGGGTAAAGAAGAGACATCTACCATCCTATAATGATTCTACAGAGAGAGTAAGTAGGGAGAACCCCTCAGCAATTCATTCTACTCCCACTTTAACTGACAGACCACAATTTCTATCGCAAAGCCAAGACCCTCTTTGGGCAATGTACTCTCTGAGGCTAAATGAAATGGAGTTGATATGGTATTTCATACCCCAGTGACTTCTTTTTTTTCCAATCAGGAATTTCAGCCAGGGCAGTCACATTTGTATTTGAAGCCTGCCAACTCTGACCAGAAATCAGGTCTCCGTGAGACACACCTTGACAAGTGGATTAGATGTTCTAGTGAGAGGCAGATAAATGTCACTCATGTCACTATAAATAAAAGTCTGGGCCTGCTTATCAGCTTGTAGGGTTGAGGTCTTACCTTCAACACTTCTCAGAGAGCTTTACACTTTATTATCCTTTAAATGAGGTCCTTTCCATCCAGCTTCTTCCATTTATACTCCCAGAGGGAATTACAACTGTTCAGCTCTTTGAAACATATGGCTTCTGTCAACTTCCTGTCTTTTCCTTTAGGAGACAATACAACCTGGGGCCTAAAACAGAAATCTGCCAGGATTTTCTCAAATGTCGTATTAGGGAATGAAATGTAGTAGGATCCTTTCATAGAGCTGGATCTAGGACATTTTATACCATTTTTATAAGCAAATCATGTTCTAGTAGGCTTTCACTGTTTGAGGTTATGTTTTAGAGCATAGGATTTGTCACCTAAATCCATGTAATAACAAGTATGGATTTAGACCTGTGGTTTGCATCATATCCTGCTCTCAGAGGACGTTGTTCCACATGTCCTTAGCAGTGTGCACACTTTTCTACATACATAGTGTCATTTCACAACACATCTATAGCACCATTCCCCAGAGTATCTGAGGAATACAAGGCAAAAAAAAAAAATGATTATCACTATTAGAGAAATTTAGAGATGGGGCAGCTGCAGAGACTGAGATGGGCATAGACCTACAGGGCTTAAAAATTCATCTTCCATATTAGTTCCATTCTGTTACACTTTTGTGCCTACCTTTCTGAGCTGCACTGTAGAGCTCTACCAGGAAAGGACTGCATAGAAACACACAGGTTGCATATCTGTTCACTAACGTCATGCACACTGGCACCTAGAAATTACACTTGGTGGTGATATCAGATTGTTTAGGATTAGCAAAGGCCATGTCAATCAAGGTCTGGAGATATAAAAATCATAGGAATTCAAAAAATTAGCTTTGGATGGGTTCTAGGAACACAGACTTATAGCTCCCATTTTGTTTCATGTTTTAAAACAGAACTTCTCCAAGTTTTTGGTCTCAGGACTCAAAAAATCATTGAGACGTCAAGAAGCTTAAGTGGACTGGGCCTGTTGATATTTGCTATGTTAGAAATCAAACCTGAGAAAAATTTTTAAAAACTAATTTATTGATTCACTTATAATAACAACAAAAATCCTCAATAATAAGAAATACATCATAACATCACTAACATTTTAATAAAATAACAATATTTTCTCAAACAAAAAAGCTTGATAGAAGATCAGCACCATTTTATATTCTGGAACTCCTTCCCATACTGAATGGACTGTCACAGCTCCTTGTGACTCCGTCTGCTGTGACACTGCATGTCCTTGAGCCTCTGAAGAATCTCACCTTTGGAAGAATGAGAAGGAAAAGAGTAAATAACAGCCCAATGAAAACAGTTTTGGTCTTGAGGAATCCCTGAGAGAGTCTCTGGAATACACCTTGAGAATTACTGCTCCAATTTATTGAATTCAATAAAAATATTTATTGAGAGTCTACTGGATACCCACCTAAGATAAATAAAAGTCATTTCACCTCCCCAAGGAATTTAATGACTCTCCACATCTTCCCATTGCCAACCAAAACTTAATATTCCTAGCCTCAGTGTCATTCTCCTCACTATCATGTGTGGTGATCCCATTAGGTGACAAGATTGCCACTTTTTCTAAATGCCTTAACAATTCTTATCTGTGAAATTCATTTGGAATTTTGAACAGGTGCTGTGGCAGTTGACTTATTATTGGTCAAACCATTATGTAATTCTTGATGTTTCATATTTGGTGGTTATATCTTGGCCTTGCTACTGATGGTAGGCTCTTGGAGGGCAATTACTTTTTCTTGTGATGCCCAAGATACACAGCAAATATTGAATCTTAAATGGATATTTAGTAGTTTGATTTGCAGCTAATTGAGGATGACAGAGGCAATGCTATGTGCCTGACAAGCCTGTATTCTTTTCTTGTTCTTGAGCACCAGGAAGACGATTTCCTAGTCTCTCTGCAAGTGGGTATGGGCTATGTGACTGGGCTGGGTCAAGTGTATGTGAGCAAAAGTACCCTAAGTCACCACCACACCTGGCCCTTGAAACCATCCAGTGCAGCCTTCATGTCCTGTTTTTTTTTTTTAAAAATTAGATTTCATTGGTACATTTTAGATATACATAAGAATCACATTCCTGTCATCCATTTTGTCAGTGATTATAGTGGTCACATGTCTTGAGCTGGCAAAACCAAGGATGACAGCAGCAGGATCCCAGATGGTCACACGTGGGACATCCCTGGAGCCCAGCACCACACAGGGTAAGCTGATGAAACTTTGGGCATTACTTGTTACTGCAGCAAAACCCATCTTATCCTGACCCATGAGAAGAATGTGAGGAGAGAGAATGTTCATAGACTAAACCTGAAATAATGTGAAGCATAATACCACATGTAAGAGTTAAAGTGATATGGAAGATGAGTGTGGACAAAAGGCAGTTTGGGCTCACGTGCTGGGAGAGGGAAAGAGAGAATGAGAATGTGAACTGGCAAAAAAGTGGTGGTGGAACTAGCAGTGCACAGTGCAAAAGGGAAAAGGAAGATAGACTTGATTTTAGAAAGTTTCCAGCCACCCCTCGTGTTTGGAAAACTAAGGTACTACATAATTAAACTGCCCCAAACCTTTAAAGTGGACCATGCTAACCAAGCTGTGGCTTTTTCATAACAACACAAGTGATGAGCACACAATGGCAGACATTGCAATGCTTGCTGGTACTCTGCACGTGCTGTGCTTTGCCCTGGGCACTGTCTCACTGACTCTTCACAGAATCCTATGAAACTGAGAACCCTTATTTACAGATGAAGAGAAGGAGGCTTCGAGAGGTTTAAGCATCTTACCAATGTCAGAGTTCTCTAGAGAAACAGAAACCCATAGATGTAACAGAGAAAGATTTAAGAAATTGGCTCACAGGATTGAGGAGGGTTAAGGAGTCCAAAGTCTGATGTGGGAGGCCAGCAGGCTGGAAACCAGAGGAAGGACTGCAGTTACAGGCCAAGGGAATCTCCTGGAAGAATCCACTCTTGCTACAGGAGATCAGGCTTTGTTCCATGAAAGCCGTCACCTATGTGGATAAGGCGCACCCACAGTATGGTGGGGAATCTATTTTACTCAGTCTACTGACTTAAATGTTAATCTCACCCTAAAAACACTTTTAGAAAACATCGGGAGTCATGTTTGAATGAACATCTGGCACTGTGGCCCAGCCAAATTGACATATAAAAGGAATAACTGCACCCAAGACTCCAGGATTAGAGTTCCTCAAATTCCAAAGCCACAGAGCTCCCTGACAGACGGCGGTTTGTTTCAGAGTTGAATCGAGCCCGTGTTGGCAAATCCCTCAACTTCAGCAGAAGGCAAAGTCATAAAGATTAAGTCTTGCTCCCCCCCTGCCAAGAAGTTTTATTCTGAAAAGTGTACCTCCTAAAGACAAAGTACTGTCACTAAAACATCAAGAGGTGAGAAAAATGAGGTGCTCATGGTCACTTCAGTAGTGCAGACACACAGAATTTCTCTTGCACCCAACCATTTAAATCTGGATTCTTCCAAGTTTTACTAAACTGTTATGGGAACACTAGACTTTTGTAATATGCCTCAAAAAGGGCAACTTTTAAAAACAGTTGATAGCTATTTACCAAAAGAAAAGTTGTCATATTTCAGAACAAAGTTAAGACTGCAGCTTCTGTGGATGTTTGTTAGAAAAGCCAGGACCTGGATACATCAGTCAATAAGCTCTCTGGAGGTGGAGTGGGTGAGATAGGATCACTAAGAGATAGTTGGGGCCCAGAGCAATGGTGGTCAGTGAGGGCCTGGAAAGGCACTCTGGGAGGCGTGGATCCTCTTTTGCTCTTTGTTTATAAAAAATTACCTTTGCCTTCCCAGCGGTACACAGTGGATGTTCCACAAATATTCGCCAAGGAAATGACTGAGTAGCTGTAATTTAAATGCTGAGAAAAGTACAAAGACAAACACACACAAAAGCTGACCCGCATGCTTGACCTTATGTGGAGAGAAAGGATCTGTATTTTTCTGTAACTTCAGTTTATTCATTTTCATTGCCATATCCTTTTAGAAATACAATTCATTTACCTATTCCTTGTTGAGGGTGGTAAAGTGGTTTCCAGTTTAAGGTAAGCCTGAGCAAGGGTGCTGTTAGCTCCTCAGGCATAAAAGGTCAGGTAGAAAAGTAAGTTGCTTCATCTCTTTACTGCACTTGGTACAGTTGTCTTTCTAATTTTTGCCAATCTGCTGGATGTGTGCTGTTGCTTTAATTTGCAATTCTTGGATTCCCCCTGAGGTTGAGCACCTTTTCATGTATTGGTCATGTGGATTTCCTCCTCCACCAAGGCCTTATCACTTTATAAAGCCTAGCCTATTTTTCTGTTGGGTTTTCTGTTCTAAGAGTTCCTTAAATATTCTGGGTATAAGTTCTCCGTTGGTGGTATGTGTTGCAAATATTGTTTATAACACTGTGGTTGGTTTGTCTTTTTACTGTCTATCATTCTTTGTGGGATAGAGCTCTTAATGGTAGTGTATTTTATCAGCCTTTCTCTTTATGATTAGTTATATGTCTCTATCAGCCTTTCTCTTTATGCTTGTTGTAAGTCTCTCATCCATAGCTTCTAAAGCTATTTTCCTATGTTATATTTACCAGCTTTATAATTCTATCTTTCATAAGGAGGACTATGATCCAAATGGAGTTTTTTGTTCTTCTAAAAGTTCTACAGATGCTATTTACTTTCATTTTTTTCCATTTAGATAAGAAATTATTCCAGCACAATTATTTTTTTTAAAGATGTCTCTTCTCCAATTCTCTACAGTGCAACATCTATTTTTTTAAAAAATGTTTACATACATATGTGGATATGTGACTCTGTTTGGGGGTTTGTTTCCCATTGATTCCCGTGTCTGTGCCTGTAAAAATATTCTTAACCTTCTTCATATAACTTCATAAATCTTGATTTAGCATCTTTTCACCAACAAAGTATTTTAATTTCTAAGTCCTATATTTGTTTTGTTTGGATTAAAAAGAAAACTGTACAAAAACTCCATTCAACTGAAGAAAATTTAATCTAGAATGTGAAGCAGGTTATTTGCAGATTTATCTGATGTGAAATAGCAAAGTGCACAAAACAAATTCCCATGTAAATAAAACTACTGTATTGGGGTTTTTCAGAGTAACAGAATCCATAGTTATCTGTATCTGTCTGCAGGGATTGATTGGTCTGACTACAGAGCTAGCAAATTCAAATCCGTTGGATGGTGTTGGATGGCAGGTTCAAAACTCACAACAGCCAATAGTGTAGGTGAAACCTGGGGGCAATACACAGCCCAGAGAATTCCCTCTTTTTGGAGGGCTGGTCTTTTTGTTCTATTGAAGCCTTCAATTGATTGGAAGAGGCCTACTGACATTATTATGGAAGGCAATCTACTTTTCTCTACTGATTAAAAAAATGTTAATCTCATCCAAAAATGCCTTTCTAGAAATATCCAGAATAATGTTTAACTTAGTATCTGAGAACACTGTGGCCCAGTCAAGTTGGCACATGAAATTCAGCATCATAATTACTATTTTAAATGCACTGGGATATTCACAATGAACTTTGTAAGGATCAAGAGGGAAAGAAAGCAATTAATAATCTGAAACCAATAGTAGACAAAATCATTTAAGATTCTTTTCTTCAATAATTATCATGTTAATGGGTTTATAAGGTATGTTAATGAATATTCTGATATATATATATATATATATATATATGTATTATCTTCACATTAATGTAATCCAGATGTCAGCTGGGACCTTCCTCTGCCCCCTCAAAGTCTAGGCAAAAAAGTTTTAAAATCTCTGGATTTTCAGCCTACGGAAGTCCAAGGTCTAGTTCACTACTGGTGTTCATTTCTGACATTTAAATTCTCATAATCTCTTCTCCTTCTTGACCTCTGCTGTTTCCCAGACCTGTGCTATGGATCACGGTGACCCCAACCTGAGACTCATTCTTTGATTTCTACAAGAAGAAAAGTCCACACCAAGCTGAGTCTGACAGGACACATTCAACTTAGTCTGTATCCTCCTACCACCTTTCAGACTGCTCTCTACCTTTCCCTCTTTCTCAGAGTTCCAAAACCTCCAAGTTTTGTACTTCTTTTATGAAAAGCAATTTCAGCATCTAGGCAAATTAGCTGTGCACATCTCAAATTTTGTTACCTTTCTGTTTCAACTCTTTCCTTTGCAAGGAATAGGAACTTAGACCAAACCTGCTTAGGTTTAGGGCAAAAGATTTTTTGGCTCATTGACTCAAAGGACAAGATTACCAACAAAACTATAAGAAGAGAAAGATTTAGCTGGAACCTAAAATCTACTGGGACCAAGGACTTGAATGTGCTTCTTTCATTGTACTGGCAAGAAGTCCTGACTCTTTTTTTTTCTTTTGGTGTTTTTGAGACAGGGTCTCTCTATGCAGTTCAGGCTGGCCTTGAGCTCACTTTGTAGCCCAGGCTGGTACTGAACTCACAACAATGCTCCTGCCTCAGCCTGCGCCACCAGACCTGGCATAGGAAGTCCTGATTCTTATCTTATAGCATCTGACTATCTGGGAGGGGCTGTCTTACATTGTTTATGGTTCGAAGATCAAAAATTCTGGGCACAAATCTGAATGCATCACCTTGGTCAGCTGCCTATGTCTACACCAATTATGATGTGTGTATTCCTATATAAAGACTACTAAGGAAACCAAGAACTGCAGGAATGGGGCCATTTCCAGGTAAAAACTAAAAATTTCACCACAGACATAATCCTCTGGAAAGTGTTAACTATCCTTAAGTACAATATGGGATAACCACATCTCTAGATTTTACATTTAGCAGAACTCAGCCTCAAAAATTTTTAAAGAATAAAAGGGGCTGGGATGTAGCTAAGTGGTACAATAGAGACTGGTTTGCACAAATTAAATTATGCAAGCTTGAGGATTTGGGTTCAATCCCCAGTCTCTCTCTCTCTCTCTCTCTCTCTCTCTCTCTCTCTCACACACACACACACACACACACACACACACACACAGTCATCAGGCCACCGGCGGGGGCAATGAATACTGCTGCCTGGTAGCATGGGAGAAGTACTTTCCTAGAGGCCTCTTGAAGTGAGCCTTTACGATTGAGTGTGATTTGTGAAGCCAAGAGGGGGATTCAGGGGAGAGAGACAGACTTCCCAGCCTGAACAAATGGTCATAAATACTACTTCTTTTAGACATCTCCATAGATGGATAGATTACATTTGACACCATCAGAAACAAAGGATGAAAGCATCACGTTACTCCAAGGATTTTGCTCGAATTGAAACATACACTATGTAAAGAAGCGAGTAATTTAGCCCCTCTACAACTTCACTGTTCTACCTATTACCTTATACATTGCTATACTTACCTGGCAGGGGAGATACCATGATCACCTTACACGTTACCAGGGGATGGCAATGGTGCCTCAGGGGGCTCAAACGATGACTAAATATCGAATCCCTTGGTCAATGCCTTAGCACATTCTAAGAGGTCAATAAAGTTATACATAAATTTAGCAATTTTTAAATACACGTTCAGTGCAACTGGAAGTTTGTACTGGATGCTAACTGCTGCCTACATTCTGTAATTGAGTTAATTATGCAAACGAGTCGTTATTGTAAAATACTTTAAAATGCGCCGTTTCATCGTCTTAGTTCGTACTGTAGTGCAAAACTGTGAGATAGCAGGACATAGAACTAACGCGGGACTTCAGATGGTTCGATTTGACTATCGAGGTGAGTGGGGAAAAAAACCCCACTAAAATACGGTTCATTTTCCCAAACTGACCCAAAGGGCAGGACTCCTCCGTGGTCTGCGGAGCACGGGAACCGGGAGATGCGAGCCCTGTGAGTGAGCCAACTCGCGCCCGGAAGCCAGGACCGCAGAAAACAACCTAGACTAGTAAACCCGCTGGCTCTGCGACCACCACCCGCCGCGCCTCACCTGGCCGGACCAATCCCGGCGTTCCCCGCGGCGACCCATGTCCTCACTTCCTGTCGCGACGCGCACGTGGGCGGAAGTGCCCGTGCCCGCGGCTGCCGCTCCCGCCCGTCTCTCAGGTTACGCTGGTCGCCGGCCGGGCCGCCGCGTCGGCTGTGCCGCCGCTATGGGAGTCCCAGCGTTCTTCCGCTGGCTCAGCCGCAAGTACCCGTCCATCATTGTCAACTGCGTGGAAGAGAAGGTGAGTAGGCGCTGGGCGGTCGCCGTGCTGAAACTCAGGCCCGCCGTGTGTAGGCCCCGTTCCTGGGTCCCGACGGCCGACGCAGGGGAGCCGCGCGGGAGCTCCGGCCGTCCCGCCCCT
>NW_004955415.1:29107454-29116197 GCF_000276665.1 Chinchilla lanigera
AGGGCCAGGCCCTCCGGTCCCGCGCTTCCCGGTACTCGCAGGCCCCGCCCACGCTTTGTCTCCGCCCGGGACCGCGCACCTCCGCGGGGCTCGCTGAGGGCTCAAAGGTCCCGGAAGCCTCTCTGGCCCGGTCTGCGGTGCTGACTAGTTAGGGATGCGCGGGTGCCGAATGTGCCTTTACTCCCCTTGCGAGACAATACCTGGCGGAGAGCTTTTTTGTTGCTTACTATTGGAGCCAGACCTTTTGTTGCTGTTGTCAAGTTTTGATCAGAAAGTAGCAGGTTGGAAAGGACTACGACCCGGTATAGATCTGATGAGTGCCCGCTTCTTTGTGTCCCGACCGCTGGACAGTTTGTTAACATTTTCAAGATGCATTGAAAAACATTTTTTGTTAGTTTGTTACAATATAGGAAGACTTCTGGCCATTCTTGAGTTGTATCATTTCCATGATCCTGAGTTCGATGGTGAGCTCTTACTTAGAATTTCTGGAATGGGAAAGTTCGGGACACACATGTCCGCTCCTCTCCTCGGTTTTTGAAGTCGTTATCTACCTGTTGCTGTGAAGTTTTCTTTTGCTTAGACAGCAGAGAGTTTGATTTTTAGTTTCTTAGATGCTAACCCAGGAGAAATCAAAAGTCTTGTTTGAGTGACATCTTGTTTCTCTCACAAAATAAGTTGCTAAGCTCAATGCTTGTTTGTTTGTAAAATCAAATTTTTTTTTTTAAATCAAATTTTACGTTATCATAGCGCTAAGCAAATAAAAAGCAACAGTTCCTCGGTCCACCCTTTCCCAAACTTTTTCTTCTCTCCAGAGACAGCCACTTTTAACTATTTTGGTTCTATCTCTAGATATGCTTATACTTGATTTATCAGTTTTAGCTCTTAATTCTCTATAATAGGAGAGCATTTGGCCTCTTATTCAGCACTCCCCTCATTCTAAGGCAGTAAGTTATCGTTTTTATTTCTTCCATTGGTTAATTCTGTAACTTCAAGTGATACTTTTTAAAAACTCCATCTTTATGAGGTGCCATTAGACTCACTCGTTTTTTACTCTGATGTTAGCTTTTTTTTACCTCTGCAGGCCTTACCCTTCACCTCACTGTTGTCAGTTCTACTTTGCCATTGTTAGCATCCAGAATTGTTGGGGCTTTGGTTATACTGTACAGTCTGTTCCTAAAAGCTAAGAAATCAAATAGTGCCATTGATAGTTGCCATGGTGCAGATCTGTGTTATGTATTTATGCTGCTTTTTCTTTTTCCACTTTCCCTTTCTCTCTACCCACTTTTATCAGGCATTCTGTTAGGTCCACTTTCGTTTTGGGCACTCCTTGGAGTCTTCCTTATTCCTGTTGCAGTCACCCCTGGTTATTGTGTAGGCTTGCTGGAAAGCTGCTCCCTGAGATTTTCAATGGAAGGTATCACTTAATGGATCATCATCTTTCTTGGCTAAATCTTTCTTTGGTTTTTATTTTCGGTTGACTTCATAGGAAATGCCTTTAGGGGGTGAGTTTTCTGTCGTTTTAGGGCCCAAAATATCTCTATTACACATCATCTCCATACACATGAAAGATCACCAGCTAGACACAGAGTTCAGGTCTCTAAGTTACTTTCCCTCAAAACGTTGAAAGCGTTGTTCTTTAATTACCTAGTATTGCTGATGATAAGTTCAACGTTAATGTGCTTTTTGTTTAACAAATACTTAACATTGACCATGTACCAGGCATATTTTAAGCACTTCACAGATATTAACTTGTTAGATTCTCCTACCTCCCACGAGACTATTATTACTTGTTATTAGAGATAAGAAAACAAATAGATAGGTTGAGTAACCCACCTAAGATCTCTCAGCTAATAGTAAAAGGTAGGGCCAGGATGGAAACCAAGAAAGCCTTGATCTTAATTTTTTAATGCTTTCACTTTCATTCTTTTTGTGTTGTTCAGTTTTTTTTTAAGGATTTTGTTTATTTGCTTATGTATTTATTTGAGTCAGCATCATTATTTAGCCCAGACTGACCTTGAACTCCTGGGCTCAAGTGATCTCCTGAATAGCTGGGATTACAACCCATGCTACCATGTCTGGTTTCTTTTTGATGTATTTTATTTTATTTTATTTATTTATTTGTTGGTGGCGAGGAGGTCTTCAAGACAGGGTATTGCTGTGCAGGTCAGGTGGGCCTTGAACTCAGTTTCTAGCCCAGGCTGGCCTTGAATTTACAGGGATCCTCCTGCCTCAGCTTCCCAAGTGCTGAGATTACAGGTGTGTGCCACCACAGCTGGCTCCTTTTGAATATAAATTTTCATGATTATGTACCTAGCTATAGATTTCATTTTTTTTTTCCTGGTACTGGGAATTGAACTCAGAACCTTGTGCTTGCCAGGCTGGCGCTTGTGCCACTGAGCTATATCCCTGGCTCCTAGATTTCATTTTTAAATTTAAATTTATTTTGGTCATTACTTGGCTGACTGAATCTGGACTCTAGTGTATTCTTTACTTTTAGAGAATAGTATTTATTTCTTGACCTCTCTTCTTGCTTCCCAAACTTCGGATATTGGTCGTCCTAGATTGATTTTTTTCCTGTTTCTTTTTTCTTTTTCTCTCATTACCTAGCTCTTTTCCTCTTCCCGATTCCTTCCTTCTTTTGCAGCTTTACTGAGGTACATGTGATATAATGTATGTTTAAGGTATGTAATTTAATACAATGGGTCATGAATCCAATAAAGGCAAGCATCACCTATAAAATATTCCTTCTGCCACTTTATAGTTGTTCTTTCTTTTATCAGCTGCTTACTCTTTGTTTTCTGACCCTAATGGTAAATTTTCATTGTCTAGAATTTTGCTTAAGTGCTTTGTACAATATATACTCTTTAACCTGGCTTACTTTCATGTAGCATTATTATTTTGAAGATTCATTTGATATAGTGGAAAGAAACTCAAGCCTGCTAGATGTCTGGTACAAGTTTGTGTTCTCTAAAATCAAAGAACGAATTTTAGGAACAATGGAAGTTAAGAGCAGAATATATTTATTGAGGGAAAGAAAGCTTCTGTCTGAGAGAGAGACAGAAAGGGTCCCGAATGGGTTGTCAAGGATCCTGCCTTTTCTAGGGATTTTTATAGAGCAAATCCATGATGTGAGACAGGTCCAAGGTGGGAAAAATGGAAATCACAAGATGGGCATGAGGTGAGTGAAAACTGTGGTCAGTCAATAAGACTATAATTGCTCAGGTAAAATTGATTAAATCAGGATCAAATGGGGAGGCATGCCATGTTTTCATGCCCCAAACAGGCATGAATACAGAACAGGAACTTTTCCTCTAGTGGGCTGAGTTAGTGACTCTTCCTGGCTTTCTCCAGGTGATAGATGCCTATTTAGAATATCAATCCCTGATGCTTATCCTTAGGGAATTATGTGGATGCTTTTGTTTCATCATTTGTCTTGAAATCTAGCCCACAGCAGAGGTGCCTGTCTCCCCCACAGTTGCAAGGCATTTTGACTTCTGCACTGGCTCTTTCGAGGGCCTGTCTGTCTATAATATTTCTATCTAACTTAGTTGCCTACAATACATTCATGTTGTTATGGCTATCAGTAGTTTTTTTTGTTTGTTTGTTTGTTTTTTGGTACTGGGAATCGAACTCAGGACCTTGCGCTTGGCAGGCAGGCGCTTGTGCCACTGAGCTATATCCCCGGCAACAGTAGTTTATTTTTGAATAGTATTCTGTGTTGTGGATATACTGTATTTTGTTTATTTTCTTGATAGATGAACATTTGGATTGTTTCAACTTTTGTGCTGTTAAAAAAAAACCTGTGAACATCTGTGTGCAAGTCTTTGTGTGAATGTATTCTTGTTTCTTTAAGGGGAAAAATTACGAGTGAAATAATTAGATTGTGTTGTGTGGTAGGTATGTGATTATTTAGAAAGAAAAACTTACTTATTTTTCCAAATTGGTTGTGCCGCTTTATGTTGATGTGCACACCACCTGAGAGTTCTGATTACTTTGCTTCCTTGTCAACATTTGGTATGCTTAGTTTCAAGTTTTAGACATTCTAGTGTAGTGTCATCTTATTGTGGTTTTAAACTTGCATTTCCCTAATGGCAAATGTTGTTGAACATCATTTCAGGTACATATCTTCCATACATCTTCTTGCCTGTGTGGTCTGTTCATACTTTTTTTTTTTATCTTTTCGAAACAGGGTCTCACTATGCAGTTTAGGCTGGGCAGTTTCAGGTAGCTCTTCCCTCTTTCAGGGTTGCATTTTCAACACATTCTACAGTCATGTTTTTGATAACTGCAAGCAGGGAAATGGAGGGATGAGAGCTATGTTAGTCTGAGATCACCCAAAGAACTGTCTTTACACTTGCTCATTCTCCTGTCTGATGTATTTATTCCTAGTTGGTGTGTGAAATAGATATCCCACTGTGTGTTGAGTAAAATGTGCTTATTGTCCATTTGTATGTTTTTTTGGAAGAAGTATATGTTTAGATTTTAGGTTTTTTTGCCTTTTTGTAAATAAGGTTGTCCTTTCATTGGTTGTCTGAATCTGTAGGAGACTGAGGCAGGATTGCATGAGCCCAGAAGTTCAGGAGTTCTAAACTAGTGTGGACAGCATAGCAAAGTCCTGTCTCAAAAAAAAAAAAAAAAGGTGGGGAGGGAAGGAGAAAATGTGTATTATAGATATAACATTATATCTATCTATATATAACATTATATCTATATATAACATTATATCTATATATAGATAATGTGTATTATATAGAATTCTATATATAGAATTCTATATATATATAGAATCTATATATAGAAATATGTGCACACCACCACACATAATACACATTTTCTATATATAGAATCTATATATAGAAAATGTGTATTATAGATATAACATTATATCTATCTATATATAACATTATATCTATATATAACATTATATCTATATATAGATAGATATAATGTTATCTACGTGTGCATTATAGATATAACATCCGTATTAGAGATATGAATTGCAAGTATTTTTTCCTATTCTGTGAGCTGTCTTTTCACTTTGATGATGGTATATTTTGAAAAATAAAAGTTTTAAATTTTGAAGAGGTCCATTTTATGTATTTCTCTTTTTATTGTTTATGCTTTTGGTGGCATATCTAAGAATCTGTTGCTAAATCCAAGGTCGCAAAGATTTCTGTGTTTTCATCCAAGAGTTTTACAGTATTAACTCTTAATTTTAGGTACATGATGTTTTACATATGGTTTGAGGTAGGGGTCCAACTTTATGCTTTTGTATGTGGCTAGTTGTCCCACACCATTTGACTACTCTTTCCCCCATTTAATGGACTTGATAGCATTGTAGAAATGAGTTGACTATAGGTGTATTAATTTACTTCTGGACTCTTAAATTTTATTCCAATAGCGCCCCCCCCACCCCCAATTTAATTCAAGACCTTGTGTTTGCCCGGCAGGCATGTTCTGCTGAGCTATATTCCCGGCCCTCCAGTAGATCTTTATGTTAGACTTTATGCCAGTGTCACAGCATCTTGATTACTATCATTTTGTAATAAATTTTGAAATCAGGATATATGAACCCTCTTATTTTTCCTTCAGGACTGTAGTGGCTATTCCAGTTCCCTTGCATTTCTATTTGAAATTTAAAAATACCTTATCAGTTTCTACAAAGAAGACAGCTGAGAATCTGAGAGGATTGGGTTGAACTTGTGAATCGGTTTGGGCAGTATTACCATTTTAATGTCAGAAATTCTGTTCCAGGCATATAGGATGTGTTCCATTTATTTAGAGCTTACTTAGTTTCTCTCAACAGTGTTTCATAGTTTCTAGAATATGGGTTATACGTTCATTGGTAAATGTATTTCATTTTAGGGAGATACTACTGTGAATAGAATTTTTACATTTTTTGGAATGTTCATTGCAAGTATGTAGAAATTCAGTTTATTCTTTGTGTATTGATCTTATAGGAATATAAGCTGTTACTGATCCTTACTGAACTCATATATTAGTTCTGATAGTTTTCAAGTGGATTCTTTAGAATTTTCTATAAACAAAATCATGTCATCTGCAAATACAGTCTTACTTTCTTTCCAACATGGCTGCCATTTATTTCTTTTTCTTACCTGATTGCCCTGTCTAGAACTTCCAGTATAATCTTTTTTTTTTTTTTTTTTTTTTGCAGTACCGGGTATAGAACTCACAACCTTGTACTTGCTAGGCAGGTGCTTATGCCACTGAGCTATATCCCCAGCCCAAATACGTTATTTCTTTTTTTTTTTTTTTTTTCTTCCAGTATAATCATAATAGAAGGAGCAAGAATAGATATCCTAGTCTTATTTCTGATCTTAAAGGGAAAAAAATCTAGACTTTTGTCATTAAGTGTAATGTTAATTGGGGGTTTTGTTGTGGATTCCCTTAGTGAGGTTTGTTGAGGGTTTTTGTGTGTGTGTGTGTGTGTGGCTTTTGTTAAGTCATGAAAGGGTTTTAGATTTTTCAAATCTTTTTAAATATTTAAGGATCATGTCTTTCTTTTATATTCTATTAATGTGATGAGTTTTGACTGTTTAACTGCATTTTTCAGATAGCATTTGATCATGATGTATGATCCTTTTACATATGCTTCTGTTTTGTCAAGGATTTCCATACCCATGTTCGTATCAGATACTGGCCCATTTCTATTCTTATTTTTTTATTTTTACCTTTTATGGTGCTGGGGGATCAAATCCAGGGTCTATGCATGGTGGGGAAGCACTCTCTCTGTCTAACCTGCTAGATGTCTGAAAGGCTGAGTTCTCCTGTTCTCTAAAATTGAGGAATGAATTCTAGGAACAATGGAGATTAAGAGTAGGAAGAATTTATTGAGAGAAAGAAAGCTTCTGTCTGAGAGGGACAGAAGGGTCCCTGGAAGGGGGGTTGTCCGTCAACCCTGCTTCTCAAGGGTATTTATTGAGCAGAACCATGAGGTGAGGTGGGCTTAAGGTGGGACAGAACTATAATCAATCAATAAGATTATAAGTATAGTCACTTAGGTAATATTGAGCCAGTGGCGTATCATAGGATGGGTGTGAGGTGGAACAGAACTATGATCAACCAGTAAGTATACAACAAGTGTAGTCACTAGGGTAATATTGATTAAATGGGGATCAAAAGGGGAAACAAGTCATGTTGCAAGAGCACATGGGACAGACAAGGACTTTCCTGGAGGAGTGAGTCAAGGAGGCTCCTCCCCATGGTGACTGATGCTTGCCTAGAGAACATCAATCACTGCTGGTTCATCCCTAGGGGAAGTATATAGATGAGTAGTTCTTTTTCGTGAAGCCTGCCCCTCAGTAAATACTCCTCCAGCCACCGTTGTCTTCTTCATTGACTTCTCAAAGGCCTAGCCCTGCCTGACTGCTTACAATACTTCCACCCAACTTAGCTATGTATCATCTATATATTGTATACTTTTCCTTCCAGGAAATTCCTTGTCTGTCCCATGTGCTCTTGCTACATGACTTTCCCACTTCTCAGGGGAAGCTTTATAGAGCAAAGTTGTGAGGTTGGTATAAGGCAGGACAAAACTATGATCAATAGGATCATAAGTGTAGTCGCTTAGATAATATTGATCCAACGGGGAAGCAAATTGCACAGCAAGTGTGCCTGGAAGGAACTAGAATCTTGCCTGGAAGGGGTGGGTTAGGGACTCATCCTGTTGCCCTCTCCCCAGGTGATTGATTCCTATTTAGGATTTCAGTCATCACTGTTTATCCCAAAGGGAAGTATGTAGGTGTAGTCATTTCATCTTTGTCCTGAGGTCTGGCCTTTAAGAAATGCACTTCCACCCAGTCATGAGGTATCTTCTGCACCGATTCCTTTGAGGGCTTAGCCCTGTCTCCCTGCCTATAATACTTCTAACTAATTTAGCTGTATATAATGAAGACACTTGGCTTGGGCTTTCTTCTTGGGTAGTTTTAAAATTACTGACTCAATTTTTTTCATTTATTAATTTTTTCTGATTATTCTGTAAGCATTTTTGCTGGTTTGGGTCTTTCTAATAATTTGTCCATTCCATCTAAATTGTCTAATTTGTTGGTATGCTTATTTATAGTATTTCTTTACAATTGTTTTTGGTGTTGCTACTTAAGAAGGTGTGGTTTGGGGCAGCTCTGTAAGTATATTGATGAGGAGAACCAGCTGGGTTCCCTCTGCTTTTTTCCCTGATCACACCCAGCAATTAAACTCCAGCAGTTGGGCCCATTGTTACTTTCAACAATGCCCTAGGGCATAAATTCCTGTATAAACCAGTCCAGTTAAATTGTGACTCCTTGTGGGTAATTGGTTTATATAGTCAGAGTTTGAGGGCTCTCTTCAGCTGTGTCCTGCCTCCAGTTATGAATCTCCTTCCAGCTGCTTTTTTCTACGACTTCCACTGTTCTTTTTTTTTTTAATATGATGCAAACACTTTTATTATTATTTTTTTGGTACCAAGAATTGAACTCATGGCCTCAGGCTTGCCAGGCAAGCACTTACGCTGTTGAGCTACATCCCCAGCTCCACTGTTTTTAAGAGCATCTTTGTTTGTAACTTTGCCATGCTCTTTTGTAAATATAATCATTTCCACTCTTTTCATAGTTTTTTTTTTTTAAATTAGGTTTCTGTTTGCCAAAATCTTTAAATATTTTTGTTTTTAAAATAACTTTCTCCAGTTTCACTGGGAAGCAGGTGAGTAGTCCCTGTCATTTTGTTTCTTTTTTTTTTTTTTTTTTTT
>NW_004955415.1:29116297-29181252 GCF_000276665.1 Chinchilla lanigera
TTCTAAGTACACAAAGTTATCCAAGTCCTTGAAAGTCATCCAAATCTTTTTTTTTTGTTTGTTTTTGTTTTTTGGTTTTTCTCCGGTACCGGGAACCGAACTCACGACGTTGCGCTTGCCAGGCAGGCGCTTTTGCCGCTGAGCTAAATCCCCAGCCCCCAGTCCCTGTCATTTTGGAAGTTGATCTTTCTGATATTATTTAGTCTGGAGAACAAGGATTAGTTTCACACATTTCATACTTTGTGTCCACCAGAGTACTTGCCACTGGTCCTTGGCACACATCATGTTAAATATAGTGAAAGGACAGTTAGTCTCACATAGTGGTGGTAAAGGTACCACTTCAAGACCAAACTTCCAGGTTCAAATCCTGTCCTCTGAACCTGGCAGCAGTGTGACATTTGAAAAGCCACTTAACCCTTCAAACATTTGAAAGTGGAATACTCTGGACCTCACAGGGTGGTTATGAGGAAAGAATGGAATAAGCCATGAGGAAAGAACCTTAGAGCAGAGCTTGTGACATTCTCAGTGTCCGTAAATGTTCACAGTAATTATTAAGCTTTGTTCACTAAAACATTGTGAATATCTTCAAAGATGAAGATCTCACACACAACTTAAGGAAACATTAATTGTTTACAAGGTTTCAAATACTTTATTGGGCAGAAACATCAAAATTTATAGCTTGGGATTGAGGATGTAGCTCAGTAGTAGAGCAGCTGCCTAGAATGCAAGAGGCCCGGGGTAATGTTCCTGGCACATCCAGATAAAACCATACACATAAACAGTTATAGTTTGAATTTTAAAGCCTCAAATATTTTAATTGGAAATTTTCATTAGTCTCTTGGCTGTCTCCCCAAAATACCACCCAAATTTTATATTTTCTGTGGCTTCAGGCTGCTTCAAGGGAAATCTAATAGTTTGGCATCTGACTTCCATCAATAGACTGTTTTGTTACTTTGGAACCCTATGCATGAGTCATGAGTTTTCTGATGTTGCTGTTAAATCTTGTGTATGTTTAAACAAGAATGTATCTACTTACCTGTTGCTGAAAGTAGTGGTTTTGCCCCTTGGGGCCCGCCCTGGCAGCATCTCCTTTACCATGGTGTAGGGGCTGCATCCATTGCTTCCCCCATGTTTCAGGTGTCTCATGATTTCTCAGCCATGGAAGTTTCTGCTTTCAGTTTTCCACTGTAGTTACACAATTTTATTTTTGTCTGGTCTTTCATGTGGTCTAGGGGTAGAACAGGAAGACTGAAGTATATGCTTAGTCAGCTGGGGAACACAGCAGATAATGAGAAGTTATTATTTGAAATAAATTGGTTTTAAGGTTCAGAGTAGGTTTTACTTTAACTACCCTTTGATTAAGGATTTCACTTCAACCCAACAGAAAAAAAAAAAAAAGAAAACAATATTAATGTTATATTGAAGAAGGCTTTTGTTCAAAAGGAGTGCCTTTGTTTAGCACCAAACTCTCTTGAACAAAGGAACCCTAAATTTACATAATGTATTGAAATATCTATCAACTCTTGGGGAGAAAATATGTTCAGTTTTCTTAGTGGCAATTTCTGGACCTCTTCTCTCAAAATTAGGACCCTCTTCTGCCACCTTTGTCATATGCATTTTTTTCTAGATGGTGGAGATAGAAATTCTGCAGCTACACTCAGTAGTCAGTATTTAATCTGCCTGATGCTGTGCCAGGTCCAAGGGCAGAAGTTAGCCTGCAGTGATTTCTTTGTACAAATTAATTGTATTTAACACCACCACACCTATTTGTGTGTATATCATTTGTGGCTGTTTTTATTTTGCATATGTGGATTGAATTTGCAACTAAGATAATACAGCCTAATATTTACCCTTGACCTTTAGGAAGCATATTGGTACAGAGTAAAAAGGAAGATGTAGACTGCGTGGTGTGTAGGTTAGATGGAGAGATAGCCTCTTGCCTAGATATAGTTAGGTTTTGCTTGGAGGTTATCAAAGTACCTTCCTCCATAGACCCCCAAGAATAGGCCTGGTTTCCTTGCCTCTTACCACCCATTACTGGTAAGGCCCTTGGCATGGTTTGCACCATGTATGTATAGAACGCTGGCTGATAGCTTCCTCTCTCTCTGTCCTGAAATCCCTTTTCATATCCTTTCCCTCCAATTATGAAACAAACAGAAGCCCAGTACCATTCCCTTCTTCCATCTCAGAGATGACCCTCTCCTGAAGGTGCTATTTATTATCCCTTGCTTTTGTCTGTCCTTTGCTACATTGCATGTTTGCCTCTGAGCAGCATCCTGTATTGTCTGTTCATTAACTGTCTACAAGTAGTGCCCTATTTGTTCTTCTGCCGTTGGCTTTTTGGCTCAGCAGTGTAGCTGTGACCATCCACTTCGCATTCATCAAATCTCATGGTGTCTGGCTACCCACTATTTGGACATACCACAGTTTGTTAGTCATTTTATTCCCAATGGGTTTCCTGCCCCCAATTAAGTTCACCTTTGGATTTTATTCTTTAAAAAAAAAAACTTTATTGAGATATGATTTTTATACAGTATCATGAAATTCATTGAGTGTACAATTCAGTGGTTTTTTTCCTGTAATTGCTGAGCTGCACAGTCATTTATTATCTAATTTTAGAATGCTTTTATCCCTCCCCAAAGCACCACTGTATCCACCAGCAGTCACTTCTCATCTCCCCTCTCCTTCTCCCACCCTCAGCCTGAAGCAACCATCTGTGTACTCTATAGATTAATTTTTTCTAGACTTTTCCTATAAATGCAATTTTACAGGATGTGATCTTTTGTGACTGGCTTCTTTCACTTAGCATAATATTTTGAGGTGATGCAGCATGTACATGATGGCTTTTAAAATTGTTTGCAGTGTTTTTGTTATTGCTTTGTTTGTGTTTGGGGAACCATTATTTTTAAAGTGGACTTTAATAACAATAAAAATTGGATTTCATATTCTTAATCTTTTGTTGAGGCCCTGGAAGCAAAACACAAAGGTAATATCATTTATAAATATCATCTATATAATTGCCTCAGAAGTGAATATATGCCTTTACCTTATTAAGAACTCACAGTGTAGTTGAGTTAGAATGACAAATTAATTATAAAACTATGGAAATGCTACAAGAGAATGAACAAAATTCTTAGCCAGTGCAGGGAGGAGCAGTTAATTCCTTGGGAGATGTGCACAGGGTTGGGAAGTGAGTGACATTTGATCTTTTTAGGCCCTGGACAGTTAATAAGATTTCAGGAAAAGAGTGTTGATAGTGAAGAATGCCTTCTGGAAGGAGGTGCATTATAAAAGACATTGAAAGATGAAAGAGCGCTTGAGAAATCAGTGAACCTCCACAATATTGTGGCAGGACAGAAGACTAGGCAAGGCCCATTAGTTACCACCCAGTACTCTGGGAATCCTTGCAAAAGTGTATCAGGCAAGATTCAGCCACAGACATTTGTGTTTTAGAAAAAGAACTCTGAGAGTGTGGAGGGCACGGTGGAGTGAGAGCGTCTACTAATGAGGTGGTCCACAGGAAAATTGGGACATTTTAGTGAGATACGATAACCTGATATTCATGGCAGTGGGAGTGGAAGGAGACAAAGTAGATTAAATTGACAGGACTTTGATCATTATGTATGGCAAAGATGTACCAATAAAAAAAAAATTGACAGGACTTACTAATGTGGATGATGAAGGAAATAAATTCTAAAATGGTTCCAATGGTCTGTCATTTGGACAATTGAATTTGAGAATTTAATAACAATCTCCCATGTTGTTAAAATTCACTTGTGTTAGAAGCTGTTCTATTTCAGTTTGTTTTAAGGACTAAAAAAGAAAAATGTTTTAATAAGTTACTTGAATTGTTTTATCTCCAGTTCAGAACTGAAACAGGTTCATGTTGAGCCTGGAATCTGTCATTTTTAGACCTGAACAATCAAACTGCTGTTCATTATCACTTCCTCATAGCCAAAAGAATGCAATGGTGTGAAGATTCCAGTTGATGCCAGTAAACCTAACCCAAATGATGTGGAGTTTGATAATCTATATTTGGATATGAATGGAATCATCCATCCCTGTACTCATCCTGAAGATAAGTATGTAACCCGTTTCTGTCACTGCTATCACAAGTCACAGGGGAAGTACTATATTATACTGCATTGTTTGCTTGTTGTTATAGACCAGCGCCAAAAAACGAAGATGAAATGATGGTTGCAATTTTTGAGTACATTGACAGACTTTTCAATATTGTAAGACCAAGACGCCTTCTCTACATGGCAATAGATGGAGTGGTAAGTGCTAAAATAATTTGCTTAGAAGCCTGTTTTTGTTGTGTTTCCAGTATCTAGAATGAAAGTCAGCTAAATAGTGAAAAATGTCAGCTGTGGTGAATTAGAGAAAAAACGTCTCATACTTCAGTTTTTCATTCAAATATTTTTCGTACTATTTTCTGCCAGATACTGTGAAATGCTGGGGATATTGGTGAATGTCATACTTTAGAAAGGTTACCCTCAAAGGGAGGGAGACACAGATACTTCAGTGAGTTCAGTTCCTTATAGTTAGCAGACAACATTTGCAGGGTGTTGAGGGAAGAGGAGGTCAGGGCTTCTATGGGAATTAGGAGATGGAGAAGGTGAATTTTTTTCTCATTTCTTCAAGAATGGAAAATAATTGGAGATTGATGGGGTAGTGGTGTAGGATGGATAGGATAGGTCTGGGGAGGAAGGAAGGCCTCATAGATTGTCAGAAGTGACAAGTAAGCACACTTTCCATGCCTTTGAGCACACTGATACACTGGAGGTAACTGCAGTTGTTTTGCATTGAAAAGGGAACTAGAACAGTATTTTGGGAATGGTTTACATGTCAAACTCAGGAATATGGGTTATATCCTATAGGCATTGAGCAATGTTCAAAATGGTTTAAGAGGAGACTTTTATGGGCGTACGATAATTATAACAAGCGTATGTTATAAATGACCACTAGAATATATATCAGAATATATATAAAAAAAGGTAAATCATAACCCTAAATGTATTATGTCTAGACAGGTAGATTTGCTTCTAGATGTAGTACAGCTTAGTGGTCAGTGGAATGATTTTGAAAGTCTAAAGTACTTTGAGTCCAAGATTAGCTTTTCAGTGCAGCTGTTTTTACTCAGTAAAAAATCTTAGCTGTCTGCTAACTTGCAGTTATGGTGGGATAAAGAATAAAGAGAATAGGAATCTTATCTTGTTAGGAGCATATTCAATTCACATTCATCTATATTTTGTGAAAAAAATCTTTAACATGGCTCCATTTGCCCTTACTAGATCAAGTATTAAATATGTCCGTACTTATATGTGTGTATGTATATGTACATGCACACATTTTTGTTAAAGTATAAATTCAGATACTTGAACTTGATGTTTGAGAGTGCTGCATTAGATGGTTTCATCTTACAGGAAAAGGAACTGTTTAAAGGAATGTTAGATAACTTATTATTTAGGTATTCATAAGATATTCTAGAGTTCTCCAGTACCCTGAACCTGTAATATTTCAAAGTCGTACTGTCCAGTTTACTTTATTCAGGCCCATCCAGTGATTTAAATTGCTTTTGGTGGCCTGAAGATATAGCTCAGTGTTTGCCTAGCAGGTGCTTAGGCCCTGGGTTCCATCTCCAGCACTGGGGAGAGATACATTTAGTTACAGTGCAATTATAGTTTATAGGGGGAAATAATGTTTAAAAGTACTTTGGGTTGGCTAGGTATGGTGGCACGTGTCTGTAATCTCAGCACTCATGAGGCTGAGGCAGGATGAGTGCTGTGAGTTGGAGGCCAGCCTGGACTACATAGTGAGTTGAAGGCTGACCTGGACTACCCAATGAAACCTTGTCTCAAAACAAGTACTTTGGGTTAAAACATTGTTTCCTTTCTAACTGCTGTGCCTTGTTGAAAAGACAGAGTGGTAACTATAAACCTTATTGTGGGAAACAAGAATAGTGCGTTCAAGTCCTACAAGGCAAAAGGAAGTCGTTTTCTGCTGCTTTTATGGGGCATTGTGAACATGATTTGGAGACTACCCGTCCTTTAGTCATGGACATAGGGAAGGTGTCCCTGACCCTACTGCTGTGGTAGTGACATCTGAGACACAGGCTGGATGTTGGGAGTGAAGGGAGCTTTCCTTCCTGGGCACTGTGAGGTGCTCTAGGACATGGGGCTTGGCATCAGGCTGTGGCTTTTCGAGTATGAACTTCTCTTTTTTCAGAGGATGCTTGTTTGTCCTGTTACTCTCTTTCCTGACTGAGTTCAGATTGTAGGGTCTTAGTTTAAATTACAGTCCTTAGGATCTATTATCTGTCCTGAAAAGGTACTAGGCACATTACTTGTCTATCATTTTAGTGTACTAAAAATGAGTGAAGATACTATACTACTTGTGAATATTTTGAATCATTTTACATGAATATGAAATACATGTTTTCAGGCACCCCGTGCTAAAATGAACCAGCAGCGGTCGAGGAGGTTCAGAGCATCAAAAGAAGGAATGGAAGCAGCAGTCGAGAAGCAGCGAGTCAGGGAGGAGATACTGGCAAAAGGTAGAGAATAAGCGGATTGAAGTTGGACTTTTGACTTTTCACCTCTGTCCCCAAAGCCTTGAAATTTCTAGTGGAGACACAGGTAGGAGCAAAGTCTCAGGAGGCAGGTCTGGATGCTGATTCCAGTGGGGACTAAGAGAAGTCGTGATTGATAGTGCAAGATAATTCCACTTTGAAGTTGAAAAGCACGATGCTATAAGCTGGGATCATGATGGATTTTGTCAGTTTGTTGAAAGTATACAAATATATAGTGACTTTAACCACAGCTGAAAACTAAGACTCTAAAACATGTTTGCGTTTATGACAGAATGGTTTTTATGTATGTTCTCTTTTTTAAAGATATTATGAATAAATTTGTTTCTTGAAAAACAGCTAATCAGTAATACAGAGCAAAAAGTAGCATTTTTATGTCATTAGTTCATTTGTTATCATTCAAAATTATATTAAATTCAGCATTTTAATTTCATTTTTCCAAGGTACTGTCTCATTTTAAGAACTGTCATCAAAACTAAAATCCTTAAACTGTATGTGTGTGTGTGTGTGTGTGTGTGTGTGTGTGTGTGAGTTCTATTGCAGAGGGAACATCCTAGTTTTTATGTATACATCTAGTATATTTTGTTTACATTGTTTGATAGTCTTGTTAAAGTTTGTTAAATTTGAATAGAAGAATCATATTTTCTTCTAAAAAAGTGAAACATCATGCCTTTTGTATTTGAACTTTTTGTTCTTTTAATATTAATTTACCTCACATTTTATGGGGGAAACAAAACATTGTCTCTCTTTCCTAGGTGGCTATCTTCCTCCAGAAGAAATAAAAGAAAGATTTGACAGCAACTGTATTACACCAGTAAGTAGTCTTATGCTTTACTAGCTATTGCTAACTCTTAAATGACAGATTAATTTATTTCCTTCTATCATTTTAGGGAACTGAGTTCATGGACAATCTTGCTAAATGTCTTCGCTATTACATTGCTGATCGTTTAAATAATGACCCTGGATGGAAAAATTTGACAGTAAGTTTCACATTTTGGTACTTCAGAAAGATTAGAGTGATCTTTTAAGGTTACACTTGGTATGACTGATATCATGTATCTCTTTCCCCGCCCCCCATAAAATGCTGTTCGACTGGCAGAGAAAAGAGAAGCTTCCAGGGTTATTGGAAATAAGATGCCTTGTATGGTTAGGTTTTAGATAGCTGAATTTCTTCTCAATGTCAATTTTGTTCCCTTACCATCACTGTGAAGCTATAAAATGGGGTTCATAATTCTTAAGATATATGAGAATGTAGCCTTAAAGTAGAAATTTCTGTTAGTAGCTATCAAAATATAGCGAGATTAAAGTTGTAGTGTTGCTTTTAAAAAATGGCTATATTCTCATAAAAGTTTAAGTAAAACTTAAATGAACTTAATAAACTTTAGGTTTTTGTGTTTTCCTTCATTTAGACAGTAAGTTATATTTAAGTGCTGTCTTCCACTGATTATTTTGAGGGCTTATATGATTCACTGCTCTCTCATTGGGCAACAGGGAAAATAGTAGAAACTTCTGAACTGATCAATTTTTCTGTGGTAAAGTCTGACTGACACATTTCATTCTCTTGTATTCCATGTAGTAAGTTAATCAATGAAGTAGTTTTGGTACTTCAGACACATATTGTGTAGAAAAATTTCCAGCCAATTATGTCATGTTAGAGTTATTGCAGTTTATCTTTAGAGTCAGTTGTTTTGATTTTTGTGCTAGTAGAAAACTGGGGATGAGCTGAAATTTTTTTTTTTTTTTTTTTTTTTTTTTTAAAAAAACAGGTTATTTTATCTGATGCTAGTGCTCCTGGTGAAGGAGAACATAAAATCATGGATTACATTAGAAGACAAAGAGGTAAAATTCATAAATATTTGATTATGCAGTGTGTTCAATATAAAAAACGATAAACCAGGATATGGATGTAGCCTAATGGTAAAGCACTTGCCAGGCATGTTCAATCCTTAGTGCAGCAAAAAACCAAAAACAAAGCATTGGCTAGAAAGTATTTGGTAAGATGATACTCTTGCAGTGTACAACGTATTTATATATCATAAACCTGTTTTTTCCTCTTCAGCGCAGCCTAACCATGACCCAAATACTCATCATTGTTTATGTGGAGCAGATGGTAAGTTTTTTCTTTGTGATATGTGGTTTGCTTGGGTATAGGTATAGCAAGTTGTTGGACTGGTGTCTGGAAATTGTGAAATGCCTCGTTTGTTTTAAGTTTGAGAGAGAACTGCTGTTGAGTTGCTGAGTGATCACCTATGTTAATGTTTTCCAACCTTTTGATATAGCTACACTTACTTTTACAGTATAGGACTTCCCATGTGTGTATGCCTGCATGTGTCCCATCTGCATATCTGGAGGACTTCTTGCTGAGGAGTGCAAGGGAGTTTGGGCTTTTTGACTTTGCTGCCTGTTGCGGCTCACAGGCTTTTCTTTCAGTTGCGTTGTGAGGTACTTTGGGTATGGTAAGGGTCCTCTAAAGTGCTCACCATTTTATGTTTTTCTTATTGGTAGCTGATCTCATTATGCTTGGCCTTGCTACACATGAGCCCAACTTTACAATTATTAGAGAAGAATTCAAACCAAACAAACCCAAACCGTGTGGTCTTTGTAACCAGTTTGGACATGAGGTCAAGGACTGTGAAGGTTTGCCAAGAGAAAAGAAGGGAAAGGTAAGAACTTTGAGATGTTAGCTGTCCCATTTGAAAAAAAATGTCACCATGCGTCTTATTTCCAATAACCCTGGAAGCTTCTTTTTTCTCTGCCAGTCAAATAGCATTTTAGGGGGGGGGAGGGAAGATACATAATATCAGTCATACTAAAGTGTAACCTTAAAAGATCACTCTAATCTTTCTGAAGTACCAAAATGTGAAACTTATTGTCAAATATGTAGCATAAAGTATTCAGGTTGCCTTATTTTTAATGTTACCCTCACAGAGAGATCTTAGAAGTACTTTAAAGTAAACTTGCATTAAGAAACATGCATATACATATTCATTTTACTTTATAGTTTTCTAATGTAGCTCACATGTACATGAGGTTAAGTTCTTGAAGATACGTTGACCATTGCATGTGCTTTATTCAAATGGTTACTCTTCAAGAAACTGCAAATCTTATGTATTTAACTTCTTAATAGTTTTAAGTTACAGTTTTGGGGTCTTTTTGGCCCATGTGAATCCATTATCCTTTAAGGGGGTTTCTATTTTAAGGATAGGTTGCAGGGGAAAACATTTAAAAAGCAAGTAAGAAATATAATATGCTCTATGATTTCAGATATATAGTGGAATAAAGGCTGTATATATGAAGCTGTGCATATGTTCACAGAAGGGAAGAGGCATATACATCAAAATATTAATACTGGTTTGATGTAGTTCAGGAGTTAGCAAGCTATAGTCCTTTCCGTTTGGCCCATGAGCTAAGAATAGTTTTCATATTTTTAAAGGGTTGTTAATACTATGAAATATGAAAGAATACACAGAGATTGTCTGTGTCCTCTAAAAGCTAAAATATTTACTCTCTGGTCCTTTACAGAAAACTGTTGCTGACCCCTGGTCTAGGTGTGATTGGGTTTATGGGTAATTTTTGTTTCAAAATGGGTTTGTGATTTTTTAAATTTAGTACTTGTAATAGAATAGATGTTGCTTTAAAAAAGCTTTAAATTTTGCTTGTCTGGAAAAAATTACAGGACTTAAAGTAGACTTGTTTAATCTCTACTCCTGTTTTTGCAGCATGATGAACTTGCAGATAGTCTTCCATGTGCAGAAGGAGAGTTTATCTTCCTTCGGCTAAATGTCCTGCGTGAGGTACGTATCAATAATGACTGGAACTGGCACTCCTAAAATAGTGCCTTTTGATAACTTTGACAGCAGTGTTTCTTTTTGATTATAGTATTTGGAAAGAGAGCTCACCATGGCCAGCCTCCCATTCACGTTTGATGTCGAGAGGAGCATTGACGACTGGGTCTTCATGTGCTTCTTTGTGGGAAATGACTTCCTCCCTCACTTGCCGTCCTTAGAGATTAGGTGTGTGTATTTGTATTTGCGTGTCTTTCTCAACTTTGTTAGCCTTCTTGATTTTATGGCACCTGCTGGTCCTAATGCACAGTGTTTGTCTCCTGGTGGCAGGGAAGGTGCAATTGACCGTTTGGTTAACATATACAAAAACGTGGTGCACAAGACTGGGGTAAGTTCACTCTTGAGTGATTTCAAATTAGAAGTGTTTGTTTTCTAAGAAGGTCATTTTACATGTATTTTATCACTTACAGGGTTACCTTACAGAAAGTGGTTATGTCAATCTGCAGAGAGTACAGATGATCATGTTAGCAGTTGGTGAAGTTGAGGATAGCATTTTTAAAAAGAGAAAGGATGATGAGGTAAAGTGTTTCTATTGCAGTAGCTAAAATTGCTCCTGTCTCTAATGGGCTGTGATGATCCTCTGATTTTACTTTTTAACCTCTGTGAGTGCGTTGTTATAACCTTGTAGTATATATCAACACTAACGTAATCTTGAGTGATCAGTGCTTTGATTGTTTTATAAAGGCTTTGATGCTTGCTATGGAAACTATGTATTGCATACTGTTTGAGTTGCATTGTGATTTTTCTCCTGTCTTCTTTGTAATGTTAAGTAGACGATATAAATACAAATACCTATCTAACTGCTAGGCTATGAAGTGAGAGTTCCAAGCCTAGAAAGATGCTGCCATTGAGCTAGTGGTTGCCATGTCTTTAGGGAACACTTGTGGTCTAGAAGTCAGAGTAAGACCTGGGAACTGGTATTCTAGTAGATCATAGACATCTGGGTTGGATTGTATGAGCCAGAGCAGAGGGTTGGAAGAATGAAGGATCTGTGAAGGGCTGCAGCTCTTAAGTATGAAGTTAAAATATGAAAGAGATACAGCAGCAAAGCTCTTGGAAATTGATTGTGATGAGTAAGTGCTTGGGGCAGAAGCCAGGTGTCCAGCTTGGGCAGTTAGGGGTGGGATGGTGCTGTTCACTGGGCTGAAGACAGCACCAGCCCAGTGCTTGGAGGAGGGACAAAGTAGGAATTGAATTTCATCTTGGAGATGTTGACTGAGGGAATATAGATATCTCAGAGGAGAAATGTGTTGAAAAAGGATTTAAAGCCAGGTGTGGTAGCATACCCTGTACTCCCAGCACTTGGGAGGTTGAAGTAAGAGGATCACTGTGAGTTCACGGCTAGCCTGGGCTACATAGCGAGTTTAAGGTCACCCTGAACTACATAGTGAGACCCTGTCTCATAAAAAAGAAATTTGAGAATCTTTAGTTGATGGAAAGTACTTGAAGCTATGAGTGAGAACTTGAATTGCTTCGAGCAGATGCCTGGGGAAGTCTGAACATTTAAGGAGAAGAAGAATCCAGTTCTGGAGAGGTAGAAGGAAATCCCTGAGATGAGAAGCCATCCCAGTGAGATGGTTGGGCACTGAGTCTGCCCGAGTGGGAGCCCACAGGGAGCTGCCGAGAGTGCAGGGGCAGCAACCTGGGGGCGCAGTGGGGTGGAATGGGATTGCCTGAAGGGAGAGGGTGGCCAGCCGTGGGCAGAATGAGCAGATAGTAATTATTAGAGTGAAGGAAATCCATAAAAAGCCTAATAGTAGGATAATAATGCTACACTGCCTCATGATCTCCTAACAGATTAAGAACATGTCATTGACCTTAATGGGATTTCCTTTTTTCCTCAACTTTGTATGTGATAGCTCTAGTGATCTCTTATGTTTCAAATTTGGGGCATTGTTTTATGTAATGCAGTGTGTGTACTGTGAGCATTCTTTCCAAAGCCATCAGTGCTTGGCATTTGGCTTCTGGGATAGCAAGAGTTTTATTAGTGAGAAGTTGGCATCACAGGGGGAAGTATGGGATTTGATAGGTTCTGTAGTGCTTCAGAGTATTAATATGGTTTACAGCTGACCTTGCAGAGAGGACATTTTAAAGCTTTGGGGCCTTTTTTCATGATCCTGGAGTCATACTGTCCTTAGCATGGTCAGACATCAGGGAATCAGAAATTCATTGTGAGAGTTTGAGGGTGTCTCCTTTTTCCTGGGATGTGTATCCATGGTTTTTGACAGATTTTCAAAGGAGGGCATTGCACAAAAAAGATTAAAAGGCAGTGAGGTTCCATCCTGGCTTATGTGACCACCTTTAGAAATGAATGCTTAATGACCAGCAGAATACATGGCAGGAAATGAATACATCGTTACTAAAATTGAGCAACTAGACAGAAACATGATGCTTTTTATTTTATGAGCTTTGCTGGGTTACCTTTTATCTTAACAACTGTTATTCATTTATTCAGTGAATGTTAAGTGTTCACCATGTGCCAGTGTTCTGAGTGCTAGTGATACAGCAGTAAACAAAAAACAGACTGAGTTCCTACCTTCATGAAGCTTACATTCTCCTGGGAGAAAGCTGGACACTAAACATTGCATCAGGGGATGGTATACTGTGTCAGAGAGTGTAAGTGCCGTGGAGATAGCGCAGGATAGTAAGCTCCCAGTGGAGGTGGGAAGTTGAGGTTCTAGATCCAGGAGCTGGAGAGGTCCTGCCTCCCCGACAACTGCTCTGTGGGGGAGGGGGCGAACCAGGCCGTGTTTGAAGGAAGCGTGCTTCAGACAGGGAAGCAGCAGGGCTCTGCAGCCGGAACACAGCAAAGATGTCCGCAGCACAGCATGGAGCAGTGTGGCAGCAAAGTCCTAGAGATGAGGTCAGATGGACGGTGGAAGGCCACACCTGGTAGGAGTAGGTAGGGGACTTGAGTTCTCATTCTTAGTCAGGGGAGAGTTTTGAGTAGAAAAGTGACAAAATCTAACCCATATTGTAAAACAATCACCACAGCTGCCACATTGAGACTAACTGTATAGAGGCAGAGACAGAAGCAGTGAGCCAGGTGAGGAGACTTTTATGGTAATCCATGAACACCCACGTGGTGGAGATGAGCGGTAGCTGTATTCTGAAGGTGTTTCAAAAACAGAACTGTTGGCTTTGGTGCCGAGTGCGAGAGAGGTGTCAAGAAGGGCTCCAGGGCATTTGAGCAGCCTTCCTGAGAAAGACTGTGGCTGGCACAGAGATGGGCATGGGGATTCTGTGTTGGACAGTTTAAGTTTTGAGATATCCTAATGGAGGTGTTGAGTGGGGACAGGTCCTGGTTGGACAGTTTTCAGCATCGGGTGATGCTCAAAGCCAGGAGACCGGGTGATGACTCCCACCAGCGGAGCATTGAGCGAAGGCCTGGGGCAAGAGTAAAGGAGGAAACCAGCTGAGCACGGTGTTTTGTAAGCCAAGTGAAGCGTGTGATTGAAGGAGAAAGAGTCATGGAGGACTGGATAGTGACAAATAGGTCGCACATTCTGTAGACCATTCACGACCTAGCTAAGGAGAAGTTTATGGATGACGGGAGCAAAACCTTAATGAAATCAGTGGTTTCTGTATTACAGGAGGTTTTAGGTAGTCACCTGGACTGTACTGCAGACAGGAGGACTTTGTGGTCCACTGTCCAGCCCCTCTCCTGGCACAAGGCACGCACTTGTCTCATTAAGGTGTATGTTCAGTGGGTGGCAGTGACTTGGCAGGGTTAAGAAGTTCAGTTACTTAGGATGGTCGTCAGTAGAGTACCTGCTGGCCCCCTTTTTGAGGCCACGGAACATTTCAGTACCTTCCCTTTTAGGGAAGCTTTAACATGGGCACAGGAGGGCTTTGAATGGCCCAGAGTTAGTGGGGAGCAGGATCAGCCACAAATCCTGTCAGCTGAAACCATGGCTGCACTTTGAAAATGAGTGGAGAGGGAAAGTTGGTGTGGATCGGTCCCTTTCCTGTGAGTTAACTGACCCACAGCACACACATCTGAATTTCCTTCTTTCTCCCATTAGATTGGCTCTTTGGAAACTAGCAGATAAGAAAGTCCCAGTTCTTTTTCTCTCCTGTGGGGTTCATACTACAGAGCTAAGAACTGTCAAGCCCTTATTATTATGTAGCAGAGTCTCTACGTAATTGTCTTACAGCCTTTTAAAAAGTGGATTATCTTCTTTATTAACTACATTCAGCTAAAACTTGAGGATTGTCTTCTTCTTTATTCATGTCTTTTCTGTATTGACAGCCTGTCCTACCCAGGGTAAAACCATGGATCTTTCCTAACTGTTACATTTGCCTGAAATATCAAAACTATCTAAGAAAGATGAAGGAGAACCATTTAATCATATCTTGTATCTAAATTCGGTCTTTCTACTGATGTAAAGTTCTGATAAGCAGCAGTTTGAACACATGGTCCTTTGCTTGGCTTAATCATGTACCTAGATTGTTGGGGTCTTCATTTAAAACTTAAATGATCTCCCAAGTCATTCCTGGTAATGTTTAACTCTGATGTTTTTGTGTAATTATTTGACAGAATATGTGGATTTTATACTTTTAGGACAGTTTTAGAAGACGACAGAAAGAAAAAAGAAAGAGAATGAAGGTGAGTTAATTTAATGAGATTGGCAATAGCTTATTTTGTGAGGAAGACATTCATTATAGTAATTTTGTTTCCCATTCCGTAGGAGTTGGTCAGACACATGTCCAGCCAAATGATTTTTTGCCTGGAGAAAGCATACCTGGGCTGATTTTTAAAGGAGCCTTTTCTGAGCTGTGGGTCAAGGGTTATACTTGATGGGCAGGAGGTGGGAGGTGACCAGCACTTAGCTGTTAGTATTTACAACAATCAAGTATTGTTTTTGTGATAAAATCAGTCAGAAAGTTACTACACTCTAGAGAACATGACACTCTAAACTGAAATCACCACTGCCTCCTTAACCCCTTCAGAATCAAGCTTTTAGTTTGATGTTCAGAACATGCTGTGATCTGGGCCAGTTTCAGGGCTGCCTCTTAGCCCCTTCTGTCCTCCAGACACATCATACCCCTCAGGCTCAGTGTTACCTTCCTTCCTCTTCCACATGGGCTCCTGTCTTCCCCACTCACAGTTGCCTTCCCCACAGGCATTTAATTTCCTTCTTGTTTTTCTTCGCAATTAGATTTTCAAACTCATGGAGTGGGTGTGTCTTTTATTGTGTTTTATTAGAATTGAGCAATTTTAGCAAACAAGGAAGAAAAATTGAGTTGTTCATTGTTGCATGTAGGTTCAAAAATCACTTAGATGGAAAGGGGCGTATTTGATTTCTATCTTTAAAACTTCCAGTCAGTATCCGTGTATCAGTCAGCCATGACTGTCACCTTTGCCCAATTAATGTGAAATAGTTAAATTCTAGCAAAGTAAAGGATAAATAAAAGTTATACAGCGTTTCCTAAGTGCGAGTCTTACCTTTATTATTACATTATTTTCTTGGCCTGAAACTGTCTTGAATGTTTTCTAAAATTATAAACTGGATTATCATAGTGAGACTTAAATGGAGTCTATATACCCAAACAGTATATTTTGTGTAATTTTAGGGTGAGGTTATTAAGTATTGTAGACTGCTATTTGTTAAGTATATCTAAGTAACCATCTAGTCAAAGTGTAGACAATCACATTATATCTGTGATGTTGATGGAAATACATTTAGTCTTTTGGTGAGTTTAGTACAATAGTTAATTACTTACATTAAGGACTTTCTTCCATTGTCCTCTTTGCTTCCCGTTGCCTATGTTACTGTGATTGAATTTTAATTTCTACATTTATTTCCATTTATGTTAGAGAGATCAACCAGCTTTCACTCCTAGTGGAATATTAACCCCTCATGCCTTGGGTTCAAGAAACTCACCAGGTTCCCAAGTAGCCAGTAACCCAAGACAAGCAGCCTATGAAATGCGGATGCAGATGAACTCTGTAAGTGCCTCTCCTTTGTGTGACACTGAAGAGTGTGAGTGGTTGCCTCCTGAGATTGTATGCATGTGAATTGTATCACTCAGTTATATAGCTGGTTTCAGGTTCTGAGGTATTTGTAAATTCCTTGAGTCCATCTTCATCAGTATGGAAATCCCTAAATGATGGAAAGGAGTATGTGGAGAGCCAGCAGCTGCACCTGAAGAGCTGAGGGGCTGTAGCTCTCCTGTGCAGAGGGACTATAGCTGGGTCTCCTGCCTTTAGGACCTGGGTGGTAAGTAGATGGTGCTGGCAGCGAGACTGTACATCCGAATATCTTACTCTGGGGCGAGAGAGGGGGACAGTTTGCTCCCTTACTTCCCTTTCCTCCCAGGGATCAGTTAGGGACATTTTGTTAAAAGTATTCTTTAAGCTACCAAAAACTGGTACTCTTCCCTGCCTGAACCCTCACTCTTCAACGAGGCATAGAACCGTTCTGAATATTTTAAGGCGGTCCTCACTATCCAAACCCTTTTGCTTCCTATTTATAAACTAAAGAGTGAATGGATTTGCCCTGTGGTATCCCTGCTTGCTTGAACTTTGTAATCCAAACTGTAGAAACCATTCAGCCTCCCCAGCAGATCTGTTCTTTTTCCGCCAACTTCCTGTTGTGGCAACATCCTTGAGCTCAGGAGCAGGGGAGAAACACACTGAAATAAAAGTAGAGGAATGAAAGATACTATGGGAGATCTAGACTGTTTGTACACTTCTGCTGTGATATATCCAGGGAAATTGCACACACATGGATATTGAAGTTTCATTACTCTAATGATTTTCCTGTTGATACTGATATCCCTTATTTTAGGGCAACTCTATATGGATTTTTTGTTGCATCAGAAGACTGATTCAATTTTATTCGCATTAATTCACACCTAGAGGTAGTAGGGCCTTAGATTTAGAATTTGAGAAGTGACATTTTGCATCTCCTGAGGTCAGCTGGAGTTTTTACTGTTTTTTATTCTTTTGTCCCACTAACAGAGTAGAGTACGGAGCTGAAGGGTGAGGGGTGCAAAGAGATACCTGTGTAGGACATAAAAAGCTGGTGTCTGTCATTCAAGATTATAAGACTACGGTCTCCACAGAGCAAAGCTGAGAATGACTGGTATTCTCAAGCATCTTGTTATTGATAGAATACTTTTTTCTTAATCTTTCTCAAGGGAGGCAGGTAGGTTTAAACTTTGCCAGCTGTAATTGCTTTGAGAAAGATTCCAATATTGTATTAAGGTTCCATTGAACCAGACTGTTGATCAATACTGTCTGCCGTGAGATTAGGAGTGGGGAGATTGGTAATTAGGTTACTTATTGGATCCCGTTGTTGCCCTTCTTGACATAATTATTTCTATAGAGAGAAGTATAGAATTGAAGTCTTGGAATAGTGGGATTTTCACCATTAGAATGTTCTGAACTTAAGGAAATTGTGAAGTCAAATTGTCAGCTCATTTAGAAGTCTTTAAAGTTACAGATTTTTGCTGTTTCATTATGAACTGTTGAGCATGTTAGTCTGCTGTACTTGTACATTGATGGTCAACACTGTTAATGTTATATCACTTAGGTTCTGTTTCCTGATAATATGTGGTTTTAAATTTCCATTTTTGAATTATGGTTTCATTACATCTGAGGCCATTCTCTAAATAGAATTTGATCACAAAAACAGCATTTTTAAAAGAAATGATTTTGATGACTATATGAATAGGTATCCCCAGAGTAGAATACACAGATTGGTAGAGGCAGGACAGCAGAGATTTGGTATTAATTGATGAACAGCTTTTTTCCCGCCTTAAAAGTATTATTTTTGTTATCTAAAGATGGGGTTCATATCTAGTTGGTTAATAACCACTTTGGGAAAGTTTGCTGCTTATACAGTTTCTTTACACTTAGAAGTTGATAGGAATGTCACCTTATAATTTTAATCCAAATTGATGAGTGTACAGTTTAATTAATAATAGTTTTGGCTCACTGAACATGTGCCAGGGGAGCAGTACTCTTTCACACACATTGTTTCATTTAATCCTTACAGTAACCTGTGAAGAGCCAGAGCTTCATCATCCCCATTTTAAACTAGGCTTACAGTTAAATCCCCAAGGTGGGACGCCCCAAAGAGGCTGAACTTAGTATTTCAGGCTCAGATCTCCTTGCATAAATACACGTGTCTCATTCTGCAGTAGTGCTTTCTTTTTTTTTCTTTTGACAATATTGTGTACATATTATAATAAATAAACTTGATATTATAGTTTTTAAAAGAAAGGGATAGAAGCTCTGTATTAAACAGAACTGTGCTTTAACTTCCCCTGGCCTGTGGTGTGAACTACCATTGAGGTTTTAATTTAATGTTATTGAAATAGCCTTGTGAGTACTCAGGGGTTTTTTGTTTGTTCAGTTTGTTTTTTAAATTTTTTTTAGCACTCAGTTTAAGATAATTCAGTTTACTTGAAATATCTAATAAATACTATGAACAATAGAAGGAAAACTTTACCGTGAAAATATCTTCTTGCCCTTATGTTTTCATACATTTTTCATTTAACTTGAAGTTGCAAAAGATTTTCTTTTAATTTTGAGTCTGGCTGTAGCGCAAGCTGACCTTGAACTGGCTTATTTAGTCCAGGCTGGCCTCAAACTCATGGTGATCCTCCTGCCTCAGCCTCCTGAGTACCAGGGTTACCATACCTGGCTTAATTTTTAAATCAAATATTAAAATACTTTAACACCCTGTTACACGAATTGAATCTAGCACAAAGGCAAGCTACTATTAAATTTAAAATGGAATCCATGTCTTTGTGTAATACTGACACAATCTGCATTTTCCCAAGATGACTAATATACTGTTATTTGTACATTATATTTTAAAAACAGTATGTATAAAATAATTTAATAGTAATCAGGTAGAGTCTCATGAAACTCTTGCTTTCTAGAGTGGTTGTACTGGGTCGAACACTTACTATCCACCTTTGCTCTCACCAGCATTGACTACTTTATATATTACTATGTGTTATTGTATGTATTACACATATAGTGCATGTTGTATGTGTTTTTCCCTCAAAACTTGGCTGTTTGATAAGTAGAAAATGATTTTGAGTTCTTAACATTGGGGAGCTACCAAAGGAAAACAAAATTCAAGTGCTGTAATATTTTTTAAAAATCTGTAAAATTGGTCGAGTATGGTTGTGCACACCTGTAATCCCAGCCTTCTGGGAGGCAGAGACAGAGTCCAGTTTGGGCGGTCTAATGATAAGACCCTGTCTCAAAATAAAAAATACAAATGGACTGGGGACGTATCTCAGTACATAGGTCCTGAGCTCAATCCCAGCCACTGGGATGCTGAGGCAGGAGGATTGCAAGTTGGAGGCCAGCCTAGACACTTAGCAAGACCCTGTCTCAAAATGAAATTAAAAGGACTAGGTTATCATTTCGTGCTAGAGGGCTTGCAGATTTGCACAAGGCCCTGGGCGCAATCTCCAGTACTGAAAAAAGAATTAAATTTTTCTTTTTTCCCTGAAAGTTTTTATACTGGTAATGTTAACTATTTTGACTTTAAGCATAGGAAACTCAGAGTACTGTATTACTTTGGTGGGAGGAATTAGTCTCTGTAGTTTTAAATTTACCACATTTAGATATTTACCACACCTGCTTAGTACTTTTAAGGAAATGTGTCAGTGTGAAGCATGGTGGATAATGGCAGTTGGCCTTGACTCATGTAAAATGAATAATGAAATCCTTTTTCTGTGATGTCGTGATTGTCTGCAGAGCCCTTCTGTGTCTCCTAATACAAGTTTCACATCTGACGGCTCCCCGTCTCCACTAGGAGGAATTAAGCGAAAAGCAGAAGATAGCGACAGTGAGCCGGAGCCTGAGGATAACGTCAGGTGAAGCCGTTGTTTGGTAGCACTTTGTTAGCAAATTGCTGAAAGAGATGTGGTCTAATTAATGCTGTTTAGCTTGGAGCAGCAGTGCCTTCAGATGCTTGCCTGTGATCTTTTTATCCACCCATAATTAATGTGGAGGGCTAGAACAGTCGGTAAATTCCAGTGAGAGGTATAAGCTATTGCTGTTAAACCCAAGCATCTAGATTAGTATGCATGCAGGTTTTCATCTTCCAAGCCACTGTCCCCTTTGAGACCACACACTAGCGCAGCTAGACATGAGGTGTTCGGCTCTGATGGTGTGATTTTAATAGTACTGTTTAGAGATTAAATTTTCAAACTGCTTAACCTAGAAAGTTCAGTTATACTTGAATAGTAATATTGTTTGCTTTAATGTTCTTAACTGAAAAGGTTTTTCCTCAAAGTGAAATACACAAAAATCATTTTAAGACATAAATATGTATTTTTTTGAAAACTGCAAACTTGTATATACACAATTATATTTCATGACAGAGGAGTTTTATTTTAGCTTTATTAAAATTTATAGTAGGAAACTGCTGCTTTAATTCTTCTAGAGATTTAGGATCATTAAATAATAAGATTAGCAGTCTTTCATGGAACAAGTCCAGATTTGAACTCTAGGTTTTTAGTGCAAAAAGCCAATAATGTAAAAATCATAGCCCGTTAAGAATGTAGGAAGATGACATCTTTCAGAGTTAAAGAGGATAGTAGTGGCCCATTGCTGGTGCTCCTTTTATAGCACATGAAAGTGCAACTCATGTTTATGGTTAGAAACTTCATGAGGGCCATGATGGTCTGCATTTTTCTAAAACCCTTTGATGTCAGATACGCGCAAGTCTGTAATCAAGCATTTACCTGGTCACCTTTAGTTTCCATCCTCTGCTCCTGTAGCTCTGGATTTCCCTCTTCAAGCATGTTTTTTGTTTTCTTTACTTACCATATAATCTTCATGATCCTGATAGTTTAATAGTAACTTGATTTTCATCCTAGTACTGAGAACAATCAAAATAGAAATGTTTTGGGCTGTTAACATTTCTTTCATTAGTACTCTCTTGTAAAACAGTTACAATCTACATTATGGATAGAGGATATTTCTCCTAACTGCTATTCTGTGAATCCTTTGGGGGGTTAAAAATTAGTATGGTGTATTTAAAAACATGACTACAATTAATATGTGAGCTCTGGCCCACATGGAAAAGAGCCTTTAATGGAGAATCATCTTAATGTTCTTGATCTGTCCTGATTTTTTTGTGTGTGTGTTCTTTGATGTCCTCGTTTTTGTTAAATTAAATTTTAAAATCTCTTAAAGATTGAAAAATGGTTATTAAAAAAATCATAGACTTTGGCAACAGTGTGGTTTCTTGACATTGTATTTTCAGGGATTAATGATAAATATTAGATTAATTGACCTGCTTCTAGATTTTACCAGAACATACATAGGAGAGAAGAAAGAAACAGAAAGAGAAACAGAGACAGAGTCAGACAGAAAGAAAGAGACAGAGATGGAGATAGAATGTGTGTATGTTTACTGACTGCTTCCCTTAAACCATCAACACCTCTTAGCTCCAAGAAGGATGAGGTCCAAGCAAGGATAGAAGGAGTTCCTAAATCACTTTATAAGCCATTTTTTACATTTCAAAATTACCTTTTAAAAAACAATTTTTTAGTATTTGAATCTTAAAAGTTTTGCAGTTGTTACATAATTTAAAAAACTTAAAGCAGTATTAAAATTTGAGCAAACAAATGTTGTGTTTGTACTTAGTAAATGATAATTTTCTGTCTTTTCCTAATGCAGTTTTATAATAGTCTTATCAGAATCAGTTTTTGGGTTTGTGATGTTTAACTAGGTTTAAGTTGATAAATCCAATTAAAGGAATCTATTAGCATTACTGTTTAACTCATTCTAATTTCTCATGGATAGTAAATATTAATCAATTTGGGATATAAATCAGTGAACAATCTATACTGCATATGTATTGATTCAGCATAAACTGGCTCTCCCTGACTTTTAGGTTATGGGAAGCTGGCTGGAAACAGCGATACTACAAGAACAAATTTGATGTTGATGCAGCTGATGAGAAATTCCGTCGTAAAGTTGTACAGTCTTATGTTGAAGGACTTTGCTGGGTTCTCAGATACTATTATCAGGTACACAAATATTTTCTTCTGAATTTTTAGGTGATCATTTTAGAATGTGTTGATTTACGTCATGTATAATATTGAATATCCTGAAATAAAAACTCAAAGTTTTTAAGCTTCACATTGATACATTTATTGCCACCATATTTGTTTGTAAAGACTTCAAAGTTCATTGGTTATTAATATATAAACAAAGCTAGTTTTTGTTATAGTAAAGGATTTTCAGCATCGTGTATGTGTTTGACTGTACGTGTTTTGTTTTTGTTTTAATTGTGGTACTGGGGCTTAAACTCAAGGCCTTCACAATGAGCTACATTCTTTAGTCTTTTTATTTTTTTATTTTGAGGCAGGGTCTCACTAAGTTGATAAGTTGCCCAAGTGGGGCTTGAACTTGCCGTCCTCCTGCCTTAGCTTCCCAGAGTGCTGGGATTACAGACTTAAGCAACTACACCCAACTATCCTTAGGTATCTTTACCCAAGATATCTTTATAATATCTTTGAGGATTAAAGTTTAGTGGTTTTTAAAAATTGGAGTTTAAAAATAACCAGAAAATTAATTGCCAATCACTGAGTGACAGAACGAAAGACACAACACAGTCTGGGAAAGACCAGTGAGAATCTGAGAGGAATTTGAACAGTCCATCTCCTCCTAACATAGTCATGATACAGGAAGTCAATTCTGATCCAGCTGATCTGTATCTGACTTGAACCTTGTGATAACAGGAATGTCAGATTGGTAAGAGAGTCAATAGATGCACTGAGAAGTGTGCCCTGTAGTTAATACCTGGTTTCATATCCTGAACCAAGTTAAGTCTGATGTGACCAGAGAAATGAAGATTTGTTGGTAAGCAGCACATAGTAGAATGCTCTAAATAAGTAGCACATGATGTGAAATATTCTATTTGCGTGTTTTACTCCTATTGTCATGATATTAACTCATTAGACACAGAATCCAGACACTGTGGAAAGTTTTCTTTTCTATGAGTATAACTTGCTTCTGTTTTCTTTTTGATGTCTACTCAAATTTCTTTACTGTCAAGAGAAAGTTGTTACATGAAAATACAGCAGGTGGTGCTGGCACTGTGCCACTTGCTTATAGTCTCCAGCATTGGAGAGGCTGAGGTGGGAGGATCACTTGAGTCCAGGAACTCAAGACCAGCCTGGGCCACATAACAGGACTCTGTCTCAAAAGCAAAAAATAATTATGGCTTGTAAAATGAAACTTGGTTGTTTAACTTTTGAACCACTATTCCAGTGATGTTCCCAGCCACTTCCTTGCTCAGTAAATGCAAGCTGCAGCTTCTCTTGGTTTTATTTGATGATGGCAGCTCTAGAGTTGGAAGGAAATGCCACCAGGTACATTTTGAGGGTAGAGATCTTCACTAAATTTTTTTTGTGAATATAAAGTTTGGTATTAAGTAATTATTAAAGATATTTTGCAGAATTAATTTAAGGAACCACTATTAGAAAGCGAAAAGTTCAGATTTAATCAAAACAATACTTACGATTCATGGGAAAAAATTAACATCCTGTCTGCCAAAAAATGTATACATCAAGAAAAGAAAAACTTACATAAATATTTTAATACTAAAGTTATTGAGATATCAGGAGATTAATACAAGTTACTTTTGGCCTCTGAAATTTTAAGACATGCTCAGAGTGGTGACCTGTCAAGTTGACAATGAAAATTAACCAGCATACCATATTTTTATAAATAGAGTATTATAGTAGATGAATTGTCCTTTTTCCAGTGTCTGTCATTAATATGGGTATGTGTGTGTGTGTGTTTTCTATATTTTTAATGATTCTAGGGCTGTGCTTCCTGGAAGTGGTATTATCCGTTCCATTATGCTCCGTTTGCTTCAGACTTTGAAGGTATTGCAGATATGCCTTCTGATTTTGAGAAGGGTACAAAACCGGTAAGCTTAGTTCATTAGAATTGATAAAACAATAGAACTTTGAATTGCATAATAATTTTTTAAGTCTTTAACGTATTTTCTCTTTTGAAGTTTAAACCACTGGAACAACTTATGGGAGTTTTTCCAGCTGCAAGTGGTAACTTTCTACCCCCATCGTGGAGGAAGCTCATGAGTGATCCTGTGAGTCTCTTAGTATTTCGAGTGGATGGGTAACTGGGTTTTTGTCATATATTTTATTCACATTAGTCACGGTTGCTTTTGCATCTCACAGTTAAAAAATTGAAGTCTAGAAACAAAGAATTGGAATTCTTTGGTATATTTTTTACAACATGTACATTTTCCCCTGCTTCCTTTGGGTAGGAGTATCCTATCCAATAAATAAAATTGGTTTGTGTTCAGCCTATGTGTAAGTCTTTATCTTTGTATGTTTCAGTCATGTATGATGGCTTCCAGAGCTCAAAAGTCTAGCTTGCCTGAAATCACATCCAAACTGGTTTTGTGTGCTAGCTAGAAAGTGTGGGACCGTCAGAAATATAAAGTGTTAAAGGAGATAAATCCTTCATTATCTGCCTGCCTGTGGCCCGCAGTTGTCATTTCTGTATTTCCTTTCTCTGCATCTTTCAAATACAATTGTAAATTTCATATTACCACTCCTAGAATTAATGGTGTCATAGCTTAACATTTTTTAAAAAGGAATGGACCTCATTTCCTCTTCATGGCTGATGAATTGATGGAAGTCATAACAAATGCTTTGTAACAGGGTGATGTGGCTTTTGTTTTGATTCTTTACTTTTCTCCCTGATACAGGATTCTAGTATAATTGACTTCTACCCTGAAGACTTTGCTATTGATTTGAATGGGAAGAAATATGCATGGCAAGGTAAAATCTAGATATTCTTTTTTTAAAAGAACTTTTGATAAAACTGAGCATTTGTTACTTATGGGGCAAAAGAATTCTGGAAAAGATATTTTTAGAAGTAAAGCATATGTGAGAAATTGGCATTTGTCTATCCCACCTGTAATTCGCAATGATTAATTTTAATCGTAACATTCTGATAAATGGTAAATTAGTTTGAATTGAAGTATGTCAATAATTAAGTCTTTTGTCTTCTTGTGATTAATCAGTACACTTATTCTACACTTCTGTAGTTTGTTATCACCTTTCAAGGTTGCTGAGAGAGAAACAGGGTTGTGTCCATGTGGGGTTCACTGGTTCTCTGTAGAAGACTTTTTCAGTGCTGAAAACTTTTTTTTCCCCATCCATTCAGGACTGAACCTAGTGCCTTCACAATGAGCTATATTCCCAGTGTTCTTCCTGTTTTTTGACAGGGTCTCACTAAATTGCCCACACTGGCCTCAAGCTTGGCTACCTTCCTGCCTCAGCCTCCTAGAGTGCTGGGATTACAGACCTGTGCCACCATTCTGGGGAAACCTTTGAAAAACATACCAGTAACTTTTATTTAGTATGAATACTAGACATTGGTCATTACTTTACCTGTTATTTTTATTCCTTCTATTAACAGAATTTTCTTTTTTAGGAATGGGAGTGTAAGATTAGTACTAAACTTAAGGTGCTGTTCACCACTTAACGTATCTTGGAGAGAGTGTGTAAAAAATGATAAAGAAAACTCTTACAGAGAACCACTAAGCTAGCTATTGTTTCTCATCAAAGCCTCCTTTCCGCAAACCATTTTAACCTTTTCTTCCATTGCATATTTTTCTAGGCTAATAAGCAAGTTTGGTAAACCATGTCTTCATTTTTCCTTGATGATTCCCTGTAGTGGGGATGACTGACCAGTGAAATGAGTTATAGAGAATTGTGGGGCAGAGGGGCATAAATAGTTAGTTTACAGATTGAGAATTTTTATCTCATGAACTTTTAGCGCTGATTTTTGGTCTGCTTTGGTAGCAGAGATTTCTGGTTACTTCCCTGGAGTGATAATAAGAAAGTCACCCTGAGGGGAGCTGTAGGAAGTATTGTTATGGATGGACAGGTTGGCATCTCAGGTGGGTTTTGAAGGAGCTTTGTGAAGGATGTTTTGATGTAGAAAGAAGCATAGGAGAATGAGGGATAGCAAAAATAATGGTTAAATAGGAAGTAGGCAAATATATTTATGTGTTTGTTAAATACTGTACATAAGAAGATAATTGAATCTTTGCCTGGATTTACTAAAAAAATAAATAATTAAATATCTAAGCATACAGATGATTTGCCGACGTATCACTGTATTGATTTGTGTCACTGACAAGGACTATTTTCTATATAATTTAACCCCGGGGGGAGGGGGGATAAGGTAATGCACAGCAGTTCCAGTTTCTCCACATCCTTGCCAATATTGTCATGTGATAATAACATCCTAATGGGTATGAAGTGTTATTTCATTGTGTTTCTGATTTTCATTTCCCTGGTTTGTTAGTGCTATTGAGCATGTTTTGGTGTTCTTACTTGCCATTTATATATTGGCTTTGGAGAAATGTCTATTCAAGACCTTTTCCATTTTTTAATTGTGTTGCTTGATTTTTTTGTTATTGTTGATCATCGAAATTCTTTACATAGTTTGGCATTAACCCCTTTAGATGTGTGATTCATATATTTTTTCCATTCTGCGCATTTTCTTCACTCTTGTTCCAATATTTATTGATGCACAAAAGTTTTTAATTTGGGTAAAGCCTAATTTACTTATTTTTCATTGCTGTGCCTTTGGTATCATATCCAAATATTATTACCAAATCTGATGTTGTAAAATCTTTCCCTGTTTTGTTCTGTAAGTTGTGTTTTAGCTCTTACATTTAAATCTTTGATCTATTTGTTACTTTTCTATGTGATGTAAACAAAGAGTCCAGCTGCATTATTTTGTATGTGGATATCCAGTTTCCTTAGCATCAGTTGTTGAGAAAATTGTTTCCAATTGACTATCTTGACGGTTGTTAAAAATCAACTGACTGTATATGTGAAACTCTCTCATTGATTCTGTTGGTCTCTGTCTTGTCTTATGCCAGTACCATACTCTTTTAATTACTGTGGTTTTGTAGTAAGTTTTAGTCAGAAATTTTATCCTCCAAATTTATTCTTGTTCAGAATTGTATTGGCTAGTTGGGGTCCCTTGAGAGTTAATATGCATTTTATGATAGGTTTAAATTTGATGTTTAATAATTTTATATTGTATATTAATATTTGCACTTAGCCTGCATGGCAAGAAAAGAAATTTTGAGATAAAACTTAATATTATTAGGAAATGTAGTTGTTTCTCCATTAACATTTTTTAAATTTGGTGGAAGTGATGATAATACAGTACTAAGTTAAATTCTTGCCCATGTTGAATACATCTTAAACTGATAAAAAAATATATGTCTGGGTTCTTTTTCAACATATTTGAGTGTATACTTAACAGCATTATGTGCAAATTAATAACAGTGCTGTGTTCTTATAGTATTTGCTTAGTATAGGTATACAGAGTAGTAGTTCTGATTGATGTACATTTTGTGTGAACAGAGAATTTAAGTTAATTTGACACAAGTGACACAGTGGCAGAGCCAAGATCTGAAGCTGGAGTCTGACTCCAGAGCTCAAATTTGAAAGTGACTGTGTTCACCTGAGCATAACCACCGCCCTCAGTGTTTTTGGGTTAAATGGGTTGAGAGGGTTCAAGAGAGGTAATGAGTATGACATATTAAGTTCTTGGATGCTGGTCTCATTTTTTACTATCTTTTTTTATTTTATTTTATTTTTTTGGTTTTTCTCCGGTACCGGGAACCGAACTCATGCTTGCCAGGCAGGCACTTTGCCACTGAGCTAAATCCCCAGCCCTCATTTTTTTACTATCCATGCACTCTCAAGCACTCTGGATGTTGCAGCTAGAATAAGGCATTTCGTTCTACCTTGATTAGTATAGGTATACAGAGTAGTAGTTCTGATATCTGTGGGGTTGATTTATTGCTTGGTAACTTCATTGCTGTCAGTAGCACTGCAGGTTGCTTGCTGATTGGATTGAGCTTCTGAAGTCAACATTGTAGGAAAATCTTACTGTAGGAAAGTCTTGCAGTTGATTTTTTTAAGATTCTAAATCTAAAAGAAAATAAAAGCTAGATAATGCTATAGTTTCTTTTTCATGTATTTCTCATAAATGAAAGCAAAACTTAAGTAAAATCTTGGATGACTCCTTAGGGTCCCTCCCCCTGCTTATGTGTTTACTATTTGAAATAGCTTCACTCAGAGGAGAGATAGTAATATTTTTCAAAAGTCATACTAAGGCGCTGGGGATTTAGCTCAGCGGCAAAAGCGCCTGCCTGTCAAGTGCAAGGTCGTGAGTTCAGTTCCTGGTACCGGAGAAAAACCAAAACCAAAAAAAAAAAACAAAAAAAACAAAACAAAAGTCATACTAGACCTTACTTTCTTTGTAACTTAAAAAATTATCCTTACTACACAGTAAATTAAACATTTCTTTACATTGAAAATATAGTAGCTAAAATATTAATGACAACTTTGGTAACCTTTTTACTTCTCATGATTGTCAAATGCTGTACAGTTTCTAGTGGTAATAGTTTCAAAATTATTTAGCTCTATTTAGCATTTGTCTTTGCTCTTTGCCTTACATTTTTCATTTAGCCAAAATACTATTGTGACTGTATAATAGCAGACTATGTAAATATTTCAGTAACTTTGTTCATTTTTCTAGAAATAAATATTGTGTCAGTGATATGCTTCTGAAATTTATGCAAATAAATCCACAGAAAGCAGAACCTTTAATTCCAGCAAACTAGAGGATCATTCTTTAGCCCCTAGATGAGCTCCATGTGTCCCTTTCCTCCTCCAGATTATTTAAGCAAGTCTGTAAAGAATCTTTATATATAAGTTAATTAGCAGGCTTTAAAATACCAACAGCCTGCTATTGAATTTTGGAGCTGAAAGAGACCCTCCGTGTTGTCTAGTTGCATAGAATTTCTGAATATTTCAGTTGAATAATCTCATTTAGCAAAAGAAGAAACCAGGTACCACAAAGATAACAGGACAACCCCAGGACCTAGGAGGATGAGTTGGCCTGCCTGTGGCACCTTCTAGTGAGCAAGGGTGGGGCATAGACTGGTGCCAGGTGTGCCCTTTATTGTGTCATCTGAAAATTGTATTGCCACAAAGATTTAGAAAGCAGAGTGTTCAATACAAGCCCTTTTTAATTAGGAAAAACATCTATGATGTTTCTTTTACTGCCACTTACAAAATGTTTACATCTGAATTTTGGCTGAATGACCTACTAGAGTTCAATTTTGAAATATCTTTATATCAGCGGGGGTAGTCTACTAACATGTTTATTTGAATCAGTGTTAGCTGCAATGGTTTGTGTGTTTGCTTCTCCAGGTGTTGCTCTGTTGCCCTTTGTGGATGAACGGAGGCTGCGAGCTGCCCTGGAAGAGGTGTACCCAGACCTCACTACAGAAGAGAGTAAGACTTGCAAAGCACTCGGTCAACCCTGAGTCTGTGAATTGTAGACTATGCATTTCTCTACAGAGTTAGGCACCCTCCTGTTTGTCAACATTTCCCTTAAGAGTGCATAAGTCATTGACTTTATTTCTTACAACAAACTGTTAACTTTGCTTCCTAATCTATTATCTGTAAATTGAGTAGCACTTAAAATTTTTTAACAGGCATATGTTCATTAAATTTATAAAAAGCAACATATCAAGAATATCCTTTGGCTTTTAAATTCTTATGTGACATGAACACTTAAAAATATGTTTTTATCTATTGAGAAGGTGCTTGTTTCTTCCACCAAAACAAGTATTTGCCCTTTGAATGCTAACTTGAAGTGTTATTTGTATAAAAAGTGGGTTTTTGTAATTACTACTGACTTTAAAGTATTTAGATGCGGAAATGCGAAGCTGAGCTCTATCAAAACTTTTATTTCATATCATTGTAAGTATGTAAGAAACAATTTATCAGCTGTCATGAGGATAATCTTTGTCATCAGATGATACACTTAGTATTTCCACAGGGAATGGTTGTATTTTTCTTATATAAAGATGTGGAGTTTGTAAACCCTACGCCAGAACTAAGTTTTTAAAAATTTAGATGCTTTCCTCGGTTAGGTTCTCAATAAAAGTGGGTTGTAGATAGAATTATTTGATGTGTGGTTTTTATTCTTTTCTTACTTTCTTCTCAGACAGAAGAAATAGCCTTGGAGGCGATGTTTTGTTTGTGGGGAAACATCACCCACTCCATGACTTCATTTCAGAGCTGTACCGAACAGGTTCCACAGAGGTATGGTGTGCAACTGGTTAATACAGAATGCATTTTTAAAAAATTTTAGTAAAGTATAGACACTACTCCAGAACACAACACACAATAATGCTAGCTAATGCACTACACCAGAACTTTTTCATCTAGTCATAGAGAAAATCTATACCCATTAAACAATATCAAACAATACCGGGGCTGGGGATTTAGCTCAGCGGCAAAGCGCCTGCCTGGCAAGCGCAAGGTCGTGAGTTCGGTTCCTGGTACCGGAGAAAAACCAAACCAAACCAAAACAAAAACAATACCTACCCATTGCACTATTCCTCCACACCCTGTTACCTCTCTTCTGTTTTCTTCCTCTATGAATTTGCCTCTTCTGTGGCTAGCTTTTTTCACATAATGTAATGTAATGACCCGTGCTGTAGTGTGTACCAAAATTTTATTCCTTTTTATGGCTTAATACTTTTCCATTCATATTCATAAGCCATGTGTTCTTTCTTCATGTCTTGATCCTTAAATTATTTCCATTTGGCTCTTATGAATAATACTCCTCTGTACTTGATTGAGTATGCAAGTATCTGCTTGAATCCTGTTTTCCACGCATTTGGGTATATAGTATAATCAGGAATGCATCTTTCCACAGCCAGTGGATGTCCCACCTGAACTTTGCCATGGAATTCAAGGCAAGTTTTCTTTGAATGAAGAGGCCGTTCTTCCGGATCAGTAAGCATTCATTTGTATATACTTGAGGCAACTGGAAGGAAGTTTAGCTAGCATTGTTGTGTAATATTTTATATTCTAGTACTAGTGAAGACTGAGAAAAAAACCTTGTTGGACTAAAAGAGGCTTGTATTCAAAACCTCCATCCCCTTGTAAAGGGACCTCTGGGGGCCCTTGGAACTCTGTTGGGGGCATCCATAGGGTCAGAATTATTTTCATAATCTAAGATACTGTGGTGTTACTTGATTGTCTTTCATTCTGTTTCTTGATGCAGTGTTTTCCAAAGGCTAAATCTAATCGAGTATATCAAGAAATGCAATCAGAAGCAGAGAAGAGAATGTAGTTGTTAGATAGCAAGGCAGGTACTGGCTTTTTAAAAATGCAAAACAGTGACACGCTTCTCATTTATTTTTGTTTCACTTTGTAAAAATAGTTCTTTTCCATTAAAATGCAATTTATGTTAACATGTAACAGGTTTGCTTTTAATATAGTCTTTTTAAAATTTCTTAGTTTTAATTTTTAATAGATAAATATTGATAGGGATAACCAACATAAGCAAAAGCTCTTTGAGGTTTTCAGTAATTCTTAAGAATGTAAAAGAATTTTGACACCTTGGTTTGAGACCTGCTGCTCCTGGGTGTATCTTCATGAATGGAATTGCTGACCATAGGATATGCATATCTTCATCTTTTCTAGGTCAATATTGAGTGTTTTTCGAAGTGGTTACACTATATTATAATCCCAGCAGCAGTTTGTGAGAGATCTTGTTGTGCTGCATTCTGGCAAACCCATGGACCACTGTGATGACGTTAACTTTTTTTGTTTGGTGGTTGCTTACTCTGGCATCTTGTGATTTACAGTTGCATTTTTCTGTTCACTAAGAAATGTAAATATCTTATGGCTAATCGTTAACCATTTGTTTTTCTCATTTATGAGGTACCTGCTCTGTTGTTTTTTTTTTTTTTTTAATTCTTTCCCCCCTCTTTTCGGTTTGAAGTGGGTTTCTGTTTTTTATTTTACAAATTCGAACATCAGCTCATGATTGTTTTCTGTTGATGAAATACGGAAGACAAGGTCATTTTTAAAAACACAAATTGTCATATTGTTCTTGTTAGTGCATTTTAATGATTTTTCTAAAGCCTAACAAGCATAGCAACATCTTTCTTCCTCTTACTTCAGAGGTTACGATTTACAAATAGATGGTTCTTCTTTTGTTTCCCTTCAGAGTAGTGTGTTCTCCTGTTCCCATGTTACGGGATCTGACACAGAACACTGCAATCAGGTAAGTTCTCCAAAATTCATAGCACTCACTCAGAATGCAGCTCTGAACTTGCACATACAGTTTAAAAGACCTCTGATTCAGAGGGAAATGGCAGCTGTTAGTGCACCAATGCTTTGAGGTTGGAGAGTCCCTGTGCTGCAGATCGCCAAGCAGAGCCTCTTGACTTTAAATTATGTATATTGTTAAGGTTACTGATTTAGCAAGCATGCTTATCTGTTTTCTGGTTTCCCCTGACAACCTCTAATTCTTCCTGGATTAAGAGAATGAGTTGCTAATAGTTTGCCACATAGAAGCAGACAGACAACTTTCCTGTGTTATAATGGACTGTTAATTTTTGTAGTTGTGGCCCTGTAGAGTTTAAAACAAAAATATTATGTAATATGTTTTAGTTAGGATGAGATAGACTGTGTATGTGAACATTTTTATCAGTAGTTGTGAATTTACAGGGCTCATTTCTATAGTCCAGAAAATTTACATATCCCTCAGTTTTTCTGTAGTGACAGCATCATGTTGAGTAAAAATAATGTAAAATGTGATATGACAGTTTAGCATACAAAATCATTCTTACTATTCATCTGTGTAATATAATTAGTGGTCTTGATGGCTTAATTTATGGAGATATTTCCCAGATATTCAAGAACTTGATAAAAGCTTGCTAATTCTGAATCTTCCTTTCTTACCCATTTTTATGATTTCTTTCCCTCTCAGGAAATATTTTAGATTTCTCATTGTGAAATTTAAGCATGTTTATTTCCTCTTTAGTGGATTTGGATAGTAACTGATTGCCATTCTAGAAAGTCTTCTATTTAAAGAAAACTATTCTATGTTGGGAAAATCTGTCTGAATTAATTGCTTTCACTTACCTTTACACATGATCTTTTTATTTATGTTTGCATGTAACTTGTCCTAGTTCTTTGTCTTTGTGCTCTTTTGTTAAGGGTAGAATGTAGGCTTTAAAGCTGCACTCCTCGGCCCATCGCGGCCATCTGGCCCTGACAGGCTCAGTGTGGACACTGTATTTGTACTCTGGAGTCTGCTGCTTTGGGCCACTTAATTGCCCTAGTTCTCTCATTGGGTTTTTGCTTGTGTTCCTCTGCTTTTCTGCATCTTTTCAAGACCCTTATTTTTTAAATAAAAATCTAAAACTGCAGTCTCCAGTGTCAGTTTTCAGTTGTTCTAGTTTGACTCCTGTCCTTTTTTCCCCTTCTCTGTGTAAATGCATCCAGGACCCAATTCCATATTTGAGAAGTTGGTTCCTTAAGTTGAATTTAGGCAGGTTACCCCGACTCTGATTGGTCTTATCTGTAGTGTTGAGGAAGCATACTGTACAAGTCAGTGAAGTGCCCTGAGTTCATGGAAGGACCCTTAGAAAATATAATCAGCTGTGACCTAAGATATCTTCCCATGTGCCAGTTCTGTTTTCATGAGTCATTTGACATAATAGTAGTTTGACTTTGAAAGAACTGAGCTATCTCCCTTCATTTTCCTCATGCTGATCTTCTACCACTGAAATTTGCTTACATGTAGTGTTTTTGGAATAATTCTATATTAACTTTAAATATCTAAATCTTTTGGCATATAATTTTAAATTACAGAGGTTACCTTCCCAGGACAGCAGCACAATTTCCTGTTTATTTGGTGGGCTAGCTGTTCTCACCTTTGTACACTTGGGTGTTTTTGAGGCCAGTCAGAACTTGGTAGAGCCATGGCTCTGTCTGCACCCCGCTTTTTCATGGATCCCTCCTTGCTGGCCCCTTCAGCATCCTTTGGCCTTTGTGCCTCCCCATTGTGAAGAGCACTTCCATTCTTTCCTCTGCCTGGCCATGGCCTACCTTCCGTTGTTTTTTTCCCTTCTAAAACAGATGTATAGTTTAATAATTTTTGCATGTTATTTTCAGAGTGACACTGTTAGATATTTTTTCCCCTCCATACCACCTTGTGTAATTCTGAGCCCATATAAAAACATAAAAGCTCAATTTATCCATGTTGGCACCAGTATTTGCTGAATTCTTCCAAAAGTCACAAACTTTTTCTTCAGAAGACTGTTTCTCAAACTTTCTGTATTCATCTTTGGATAAATTAGGTAAAGAATAGAATGTTTTATCTCTAAGGAAATTTTTAAAAATTGTAAATGTGTGTAGAGATGGACTTTTTAAATGTAATCATCCCTGCAGCATTTGTAAGGTTCATTGTTGACAAAAGATAACTCAAAATCAGAAGGTAGAATACATGAAATCAGCAGACCTGATGGTGGAAAGCACTTGGGAGCATTTGACCTCCACTGCTAGTATTACTTTACAGGATACTGAACTGGTTAACCTCTCCTGCTAAAATGTCACAATTCTATAAACTCTCTAAGTGCTTTAAAATGTCAAGTATATGAACCATGAAATTTTTCCTGCAAGAAGTTTACTTTGGTGTGCTGATTTAGCATTAATTACAGCATATACCAGAGAAAGGTGGAGTAAAAATAAAACTTTGTATTTGGAATTGTTGGCTTCTTTTACTAAGGGTGCTAGCACTCTCAAAGTAGCATCCCTACAGATAGTTCTTAAAGTGAATCAAATCCAAGAAAGGTCTTGTATATTCCCTTCCTTTTCTACTGAGACTTTGCCACAATATTTTCGTCTTGCCCACACTACAGATAAAAGCACTACTGCTTTATTTTCAGTCTTGCTTAGGTTTTACATTTTTATTCATTGTGACCTTGGTGTATTGCATGAAAACAGCCACTGAAATGACAGGGAGGTTGCTTATCAAGGGAATGATCCATTATGCTGCCCTTGGGGGTTGACCAAGTGCTGGGTGAGCAGCACTCCTATGCCTGTGTGTGTCAAGAGTAGATTAAAAATACCTCTAGTTCACAGAATCAGATGGAACAGTATAAACCTAAACATAATTCTCTTACAGTGGCCAAGCAGCCTGTTGGGTCTATAGGCTGTTTGGGGCTATTTTCGTTTGTGTTTTTGTGGTGCTAGGAATTGAACGTGGGTTCTTCGTGCAGTCCTCTACTGATGAACTACCTCTATCCTCTGTAGGCAAGTGCCCTGCTGTGTCACAGCCACCCCCAGGCCTCGTCTTCACTCCTCCTCTCCTCTTTGGACTCCTCCGAGCTTCTGTGTTCCTGTTTTCCTGCTCAGTGTTACTGTGTTCCTTCCCCAGATAAACTCTCTATAGTTAGGTCTTTGTTCCTCTGGTGGAAGTTGTCAAAGAGTAGTCTGTGTTTTTTTTTTTCCCTTCAGTGTTCTATCTGTAAGAATTTAAATCCTAAACCTGAAAAGAAAAGTAATGCTGATACATAAAGTTACCTTAGGGTTTTTGCCTGATGGGCCCTCACTGTGTCTTCTATGTTGGAATCATGAGTGACATCACCACATTGGAAAAGTACATTTCTAAAACAACACATCTTAGTGTATGTTTTTAAGGAATCAGTTAAAATACTAAAGATCTCTCAACCTAGGGAGGTTTACCTCTTGTTGGGAAAAAAAGTGCCTTCAAAGTGTTCTGAAAGACCTAAGGAGAAGGAACACTTTAATCTTTGGAGATCATAGTGTCTTTTGCTGGCCCTGGTGGCACATGCCTGTAATGGCAGCACCTGGGAGACTGAGGCAGGAGAATCACTGTGAGTTTGAGGCCAGCCTAGGCTACATAGTAAGTTCAAGGCCAGCCTGAGCCAGTGAGACAGTGTCTCCAAATAAGCAGGTAGATAAACAGAGTCTGTCTTTTGGGTGGAGATTTCCAAACTCATCTTTAGATGCTCCTTTTCTTTCTCCTACTGGTTTGTACTATATTGAGAATATCATTTACTTTATTGGGTATGGTTTAGAGGGAGGTAGGGGAGATCTTGGGGATTGTTGTCCTTAGGGCTTAGAAGTCTTTTCCTTTTCAGAGCATCAGCATAAAAGATGGACTGTTAAAACAATTTTGTTAAGAAACAGGACATTTAGTACATATCAGACACCTAAGTGGATTTGTCTTCCAGATTTTAGTTTGAACTGTCTTGTTAAATCACTTACTGTTGTCCTTTAGGGGTGATAATCCCTACAGCGATGGCTGGGATTGTCTCTTCTTTTTCAGAGCTTGTAGCCTTGGCTGTTTCCTTTTCTCAGTTTCAACTCTGTTTTTTTACATGACGAGCAGAATAGAGCTCATCTCAGGCTTTCTCTGGACTTGAGCTCAGGCACAGTTCCAGTAGTGCTCTGCCACGGTGACGGCTCTGGCCTGGCTATTGTCCGTGCCCTCTTTGGGGTTCCTCCCCCAACTCCCTCCACAGCACTGCTAGGTAGTTCTTTCTAAAACGAATCTCGATCACTTTTCCCTCCTTGCCAGTGATGCAGCCTCACTCACTTCTGCTGGGCCCTGTTTCTGCACACTTCTGCTAGTGCACTTTGCCCTCCAGTCCGTCCCTTTCAGAGAAGGAAACCCTGAGCATTTGAAGCATCTGCTGCATGTAGCAAGTCAGTTTGTGTCCTGTTTCTCTAGGATGGTGCTAGTTGTACAGTGTATCTGCCCTGGAAGAATTGAGGATGTAGTCAAATTGCTTTTATGTGGGGCTTCTCTCAGCTCCCCATGGAGAAGGCCTTTTCTTCCTTGGTCTGGGAAGAAGGCCATGTTTGTTACTTTTCTTTTTTTCTTTTCAAAATTTTTCTTCCAATGCTGGGAATCCACCTGAGGGCCTTGCTCATATTAGCCCCTTGCTGGCACTGAGCTATATCCCTGGCCCCAAATTTAATTTTTAAAATTGGAATATATGTATACTTTTATTTATGGGTAAAAATGTTATAATTCAGTAAGCATATACAATGTGTGATCGAGTCAGGGTAATTAACATTTCTGTCTCCTATTTGTTACTTCTATGAGTTGGAAACATTCACACTCTTCTCTCGTTACCTTCATTAACATCTCTGTCTCCTATATTGTTACTTCTATGTGTTGGAAACATTCATAGTCTTCTCTTGTTATTTTGAATGTGTGATTGTTGTAGACTAGTTGCCCACTTGTGCTATATGACATTAGAACTGCCCTATCTGGCTATTTTTAATTCCCATTCTGTATCTCCCAGTATTCCATGTCCTTCCTTTCCTAGCTTCTAATGACCTGTGTTTTAATTCTCTGTTACCAACTTTGTTAGCTTTAACAAGTGAGTGAGAACATGTGGTATTTGTCTTTCTGTGTGTCTTGGTTACTTTCTTATTGCTGGGACAAAATACTTGACACACATAAATTAAAGGAGGAAAGGTTTATTTTGGTTCACAGGTTTTCAGAGTTTCAGTCCATAGTTGGCTGGCTCCAAGGCACAGTAGCATGACAGAAGAGAAACAGTTCATAGCATGACAGGCAAGAAGCAGTGAGACTTCCTTCTTCTTTCCCTTTTTATTCTACCCAGGCTATAAACCTATTGGTTAGTGCCACCCACACCCCAGTATAGGTCCTCCCTCTTCAGTAAGTCTATCATGCACACCTAGCACTATGCTAAACAAATCAGTGGACTAATCCAATCAGTGGACTTATCCATGATCTAGTCACCTCCCAAAGTCATTGGGGAACATCTAGATATAAGCCACCCCACTGTGACTGGCTTATTCCACTTCATGTAATTTTTGCTTAACATAACATTATTGTGTTGCCACAAATTATAGAATTTCAGCCTTTCTTATGGCTGAATAACATTCCATTGTGCATATATGCCATACATTTTAGTCTATTCTTCAGTAGACATCTTGGTTATTATTAATAGTGCTGCAATAAACATGAACATACAGATGTGTATTACAATGATTTTATTTCCTTTGGATATATGCCCTGTAATAGGATTTGGGATATAGCTTGACAGTAGAGCACTTGCCTAGCTGAGTTTGATCTCTAGCACTACAAACAAGGTGGATATATTCTCAATAGTGAGATGGTGGATCAGATGGTAATTCTGTTTTGTTTTCTGAGAAACCTTCATACTATTTTCCATAATGGTTATATAGTTTACATTCCTGCCAGTAGTGTATAGGAGGAGTGCCCCTTTTCTTCATCCTTTCCAACATTGCTTAATTTTTGTCTTTTTGCTAATAGCTATTCTAATTAGACTGAGATGATACCTCATAATGGTTTTCATTTGCAGTTTCCTAATGATAGTGCTGTTGAGCATTTTTTTCCTGTATATTTGTTAGCCGCTTGTATATTTCAAGAAATGTCTGTTTAGATCATTTGCTCTTTCTTATATGAGATTATTTTGGGGTTATTGCTGTTATTTGAGTTCTTATACCTTCTAGACATTTAACTCCTTATCTGATCAAAAGTTTGCAAAAATTTTCTCCCACTATGTAGGCTGTCTTTTGACTCTGTTCTTTTCTTTGCTGTGGAGAAGCTTCTTAGTTTGATGTAATCCCATTTATCTAGTTTTGCTTTTGTTGTCCACATTTGGAGTCTTATCAAAAAAAGTCTTTGCCTATCTCAGCCTCTTAAAGTGTTTTCTGTTTTCTTCTGTTTCACAGTTTTGGGTCTTGTGTTTAGGTCCTTGATCCACTGACCCAGTTCTTTGGTCCTTGATTCAGCTTTTTTTTCTTTTTTGAGGGGTATAGTGGTACATAGTGAGAGGTAGGGGTGTAGTTTGAATTTTTTTGGATATGTATATCCAATTTGCCCAGCATATTCATTGAAGGGACTATCTTTTTCCAATGTATGTTGTTGGTTCCTTTGTCAAAAATAAGTTGGCTGTAACACATGGATTAAATTCTGGATTTTATTCTGTTCCTTTCGTCTCTGTGTCTTATTTCTTATGCCAGTGTCATGCTGTTTTGAAGTCACATACTGTGATGCCTCCAATTTTGTTTTTGTTCACTATTGCTTGGACTATTCTGGGTCCTTCATGGTTCCATATTAATTTTGTAATTCTTCCTAATTCTGTGAGGAATGCCATTGGAATTTTGATGGGAATTGTGTTGGAGCTATAGAATGCTCTTGGGTGGTATGGACATTTTAAGAATATTTATCTTTTTAAATCTGTGAATGTAGGATGTCTTTATTTTGTGTGCTAAGAGTTCTTTCATGAATATTTTTGTTTATGGACTCTTTTCACTTCTTTGGTTAAGTTTATTCCTAGGTAGTTTGTTATTGAAAAGCATTGGATATTGTGAATGGGATTTCTCTGTGTGTGTGTGTGGTTTGTGTAAGATGCTACCCTTTTTTTGGTACATTGATTTTATATTCTATAACTACTAAATGTGTTCATCATACAACGGTTTTTTGGTGGAATTGTTAGATTTTCTCTGTAAGATCATCTGCAACCAAGGATAATTGGATTTCTTTTCCAGTTTGGATGCCCTTTAATTTTTTTGTCTTGCTTAATTGCTTTGGCTAAGTTTTTCAGTACCGTGTTGAATAGCAGTGGTAAAAGTGGACATGTTCATCTTATTCTGGATCTTAGAGGAAGCACTATTAGTATGATATTGGTTATAGTTTTTTCATATAGGGCCTTTATTATATTGAAATACTTCCTTTTGCCTAATGTCTCTTGTGTTTACCTAATGTCTGCATCTATTGAGGTACTCATATGGCTTTTAGCTTTCAGTGTATTGATAAGGTCTTACATTATTGACCTGCAAATGTTGAATCATCCTAATATCCCTAAGATGAGCTCCACTTGATCATGGCTTATGATCTTTTTGATGTGCTGTTGGGTTTGATTTAGAAGTATTTCATATATCTTCAAAACATGTCTTTGGTTTTCATATTAGGGTTATATGGGCCTCATAGAGGACATTTGGTAGATTTCTCTGCTTTTCACTATTTTGGGGATAGTTTGAAAATTGGTGTTGGTTCTTTAAATGTTGTGCAGAATTAAGCAGACTTTGCTGCATTTATTTCCTCTGCCATTGTGTAGCAAATTTTGTCCCACCTTAAACCATAACTCTTAGATGGTGTTTTCCTTGGTCTCGAGGTAAATGCATTTCCTTCACCTTCCCATACTCAGGTACCTTTGACACACATTGATAAAGACATGCATGTAGGAGGCACACACACACATGTGCTTTGACTCAACATCTGTTTTGTGCCTGTTACGCATTTCCTGCATTTTTCCTTGTAAAACTATTATCAAGGATTTTTTTTTTTATTTCCGTTACTAGAAGGGGAGGCACCCACTATGATACTGTATGTGCAGTAAATGTCCAGCCGTTTGGTAAACTGCTGAAAAGCCCTGCTGAAACAAAGATACCTGCTTCCAGACACTTTAATTGCAAATTTTGCCCATTTCCTCTTTACTTTGTATCCATAAAGTGCAAAACAGCCCCAGTGCAGAACTGTTTTCTCTGTTGTGCTCTGAAACCTTGATCAGTGCCTGTCCTGTTTTGTCCTTGCTGTGCCACTCTACTGGTAGGGAGCTTTTGAGGGAGTGGCAATTGCCAGTGAAGGATGAGTTGTACAAGGAACTAATTGAGTAAATGAAATGTTGTTAAGCTGTTCTTGAGCTCATGATATTTTTATTGTAAATATGAATTTAATGTTGTGTACTTAAAATACACAGTTAAATTTGACTGCAATGACATTTTCTTTGTAACAGATGGACCCTAGTTGTTAAAGTGGCAATATTCAAAAAGAAAAAAAAAGCTATCTAAAAATGTCAATCAGTTCAGTAAAATCTTTTTTTAGTAAATTCTTTTGAACTGACTATAACTATAGTTTATAATCATTAGAAGAATTTTGGGAAATATTAAAATCACAAAGAATGAAAGTTAGTGATTGTAAAGAGACGATCACTAATAACCTGTTGATGGGTATGTGGTTAACCTATTGTATATATATTTTTCCCATCATGACATTTTTAAAACTATCATCTGAGGATTCCATTTTTAGGAACAAGCCTGGTTTCTTTAACCAGTCCAGTATTATTCATATATTTAGGTTTGTAGTCTTTGGACATTATGAGTAAGGGGGCTGTAAGCATGCTTAAATTTAAATCTGATGAATAAAGTGCTAGAAGAGGCATTGTGGGGTCAGAAGGAAGATTTGTATACCTGCTTACCAACTTTTACAATAGACACACACCACCCACACCCCAGGAAGGAAATTTGGCCAAGTTTATACTCAAAATGTGATTGTATACCTTTTAAAAATAGCCATTTGTGTAGTTTTGAAATTATGAGTATTCAAAACACATCCAGAAAACAGGGTATAGGATTCTAATTGGGAAGTTTAGTGGGATTTTTTTTTTGTTTTTTATCCCACATAAGCTTTTTTAGCTGGTGTACCAGTCTTATTTTCATTTGTTGTTATAAACCTTTTACGTTCATCTGTAGTATTGGATTAACATTTCCTAAGAGTTGAGGCAATGTGCATTATTTTTCTGTGATCACCTGTAGTTAGCTGGAAATGGCTCTATCCACAGACAAAGTTGCTTGAAGCCTAGGTATTAGGAATCAGAGGCAGTTTGGTTTGGAAGGGATTTAGCCTTTTGGCAAAAATCATTGGCTAAAATAATTCTTACAGACTTTTGAGTTGTAGCTATTCTGTTTAAATATTTTTAAAAACTCTCAGTGTTCATGATAATTAAGCTGGTAAAATATAATGAATTCATTAAATTGTCTGTTATTCTCTTTCAGTATTAATTTTAAAGACCCACAATTTGCTGAAGATTATGTTTTTAAAGCTGTAATGCTTCCAGGAGCAAGGTAACAGCAGTAGCCTTCTAAGTTGATTTTTTTTTTTTTTGTATGGACAGTGTTCAACCCAATAACTAAATATTATATATTCATATGGCCAGAAAGCCAGCAGCAGTACTGAAGCCCAGTGACTGGGAAAAATCCAGCAATGGCCGTCAGTGGAAGCCTCAGCTGGGCTTTAACCGGGATCGGAGGCCGGTCCACCTGGACCAGGCAGCCTTCAGGACTTTGGGGTGAGTCGTAAGTTTCTGTCTTTGGGGTGTTTTGCCTTTTCTGCATTTCTTTTGTTTTTTCTTTTTTCTTTTCTTTTCTTTTTTTTTTTTTTTGGTAGTACCAGGAATCAAACTCACAATCTCACACTTGATAGGCAGGTGCGGTGCTGCTGGGTTGTATCCCCAGCTGTTTTGCCTTTTCTGCATCATTTGACCAAACAAGTCAGTATTTATTACTCAGATATTTAAGAGACCATAAAATACAACTCTTGTCAATACTTAATTACTTTGATACTTTTTTTTTTCATTTTTAGGAATTCACTTCTCTCCATTTATGTGTTGCATGATAATCCTGTTATTTTTAAGAGGTTTTACTATCTATTTGATAGTTATTTCAAAGGAATAAAACATGCTTTTTATTCTCTAGAAAGTTTTAGCTGAAATAACGTGCATGTGTCCTTTGGGTCTTGTTTAGCCAGTGCTTGGACAGTGATTTCTTTGTTGATTAGACTGCTTTTCCTGCCTACCAAGATTATCCTTTATTGTGTTGATTGGTCATTTATATGTCTCCTTTTGTAAATTTTTGGTTTTTTACCTTTTGCTCTGTTAACTATGTAATCATCTTTTTCCTTGCTGTTGAAGAGGGGGAGCTTTATAATAACAGCATATATAGTTGTTATAAAAAGGGCAACAGGCTGGAGAAAACGGTAATGTCATGATTCAAGACTTAATCATAATAACTGTAAACAGGCATTTCTAGTTAATAGAAATCATTCAAAAAGTGATCTAGACAGAAAACTTCAACATCAATAGGTAATTTATATGAATAATAGGAGGAACAGTGTGACATAATGATTAAGACCATGGCCTTAGGTCCTAAGTGTCTGGATGCAATCCCCCTTTTAACCACAGAATATATTTGTAAATTACTAAACCACTTTATGCCTGCTTGTGTGTTAAGTAATCATATCTACCTCCTAAAATCATAGGCTAGTTCCTAAATACTGTAAATGTTAGCTGTTGCTGTTATTATTTTGGGAAGTCTTCATTCTTAATAAAGAAACAAATTTAGAATAATCTTAAAATGTATTATTACACTATTCTAATACTTTAGGGCACACAGAAGCACCCTAAGTAGAGTCTGAGTTCTGAAGATACTATTTGATCTTTGATCTAGATTCTTATTTCTTGGATTTTTGTCCTGAGCAAATTTACAGAAGCACAGTTATATACGTAAATACCTCTAGACTACAGCAATCTGAAGTACTAGCACTGAATATAGGAAAGGTTTAGTAAAACTATGAAATCAGCATGATGAAATCTATCTGTATATGTAATTATGAAGAATAAGAAACAGGAAATGCCTTCTATAGTAAACTAAAAATAGCAAAATACAGAGTAGTGTTGTGTACAGTGATAATAGCATAGATCCTTGAGAGAAAAACAAAAGTAGGTCAGAAAAGGAAAGGCTAATTTTTTGCATAATGTAACTAGATGTTCAGTTGCTAACAGGAGTCTTGCTGTGTCCCATGTGCATCTGCCATCACCATCACTGCTGGTACACTTTTAAACTTTAGTTGTGAACCTTATTTTTGTTTTTTATCTTCAACAGATCTAGCAGTAGAGAGATAGCTAGAGTTTGTTGAATTTGTGCCACCTCAGTGTAACGTATGTCTGTATATATTTGTCTTTTCTCATATGGGGTCCTTCTGCAGCCATGTTATGCCAAGAGGCTCAGGAACTGGAGTTTACAGCAATGCTGCACCACCCCCTGCAACTTACCAGGGAAATTTATACAGACCGCTGCTAAGAGGACAAGCCCAGATCCCCAAACTGATGTCCAGTAAGTTTTTACTGACTGGTTATTTTATGTTCTAAATTAAGTATCACAGCAAAGTTTGTTTCCAACCTTTACTGCTAAAAAGATTTATCTGTGATACAACTGCATTAATAGACGTTAAAAACATTTAAAAGAATTATAAGGGAATTTTTAATGCAAAATCTTTTTTATATATTTCATTTTATGTATAGCTAAGTGAATGAAACAAACTGGAATTTTTGTCTTTGCTTACAAATCTATTTCTGTGTTAACACATATAGAAAGAGGTATATGGGGTTTATTAGTGTTTTTTCCATTAATACAAATATTTGGACAGTTAAACCAGGTACAATAGATATGAATTGCCACTACTTTGATATTTAAAAGACAAAAGTGACCCTTTCTTGATCTGAATTTTAGCTCAGCAGTACCTAATATAAAGCCAGGAATTGCTTTTCGTGGGAGTGTATCTTTAATCTTGTGGTTCCTTTGTGAGTTTGGTGTTTCTTTAATCCCTCATAATTTGTCTTATGGACACTTCAGAAATGGTGACCACAAAAATAATTAACATGATAGTCTGATTGCAGTTGGAAAGGGAGAAAATAGTTGAATATTGGTTTTGCAGTGATTTTAATTTTATTTCCACTTAATGTTATTTTTGAGCCCCAGGGCCATGCCCATTAATTCCAGAAGTGTAAGTCTTGTGCTAAGTTCTTAAAACTGTCTTCCTGGAGCCCTTCCTGGTTATCTGGTGGTTTGACAAGGATGGCATAGGGAGAAGGAATAGAGTGGCAAGATGCTAATGTGCTGAAGTGTGAGGGTCATCATTGCAGATTGTTTTCTGAATATTTAAAATATTTTGTAAAAATTGAATTTCAAAAAAAGTGTCACTGAAATGCAGAGAATCATCAGAATTCCTTTTTAACCAAATTCGTAGTTAATAAAAGAAAGTGTCAGGTTAAAGTAGATGATGGTTACAAAGAATTTATGTTCTGTACCCACCACTGTTGAATGCCAATAAGTCATAGACCCTTTTTTACTATAAAGCTTAGATTTTCTGGGTGTGCTACCCAAAAAGAAATGAGTTTTGCAGGTCTCGTGCCCTCAGGGCCCTCTGTTATCAGTGTGTGCCTCTCTGGTGTTTGCCTTTCTTTTGTGGGTGACTGACCTGCCTGGAGCAGTTGAGACTGTCATGGATGTGTGTAGTTAATGATCTGCTTGGTGCTCCTTTTCTCCTGAGATTTAACAAATAACATTTCTTAGTATTTGAACATATTCAGTCTGGATAGTACCACATACAACAGGATCTAATAATCACTGAAAAAATTTGTTGTCTTTTACAGTGAGTGGTGAAAGCATAACCAGCTTAGTTTTAAAGCTAGCTGTTCATTGATAATTCCTTGTCCATTCCCTTTTTTCTGTGTCTCTTTGCCATTTACTTCCATCCACAATGGTACAACAGCTTCCAAACAGGAAAAAGAATTGAGGAGATACAAGAATGCTGGAGCTGGTATAGACTGGGTTAGTTTAGCTAGTATTTCTCAAGGTAATAGTTACAAGGAAATTCTCAGGTTATTGCACTGAGTAAACTTTAGAGATCTGTTAAGAAGAATGAGTAGCACAGGTAAAAGTATGTGCTTTTGATTAAGCAGCTTCTCTCCATCCCACAAGTATTAATTCATTTTGCATTACTACAGTAAAATGCTGTAGTAATGTAGAAACAGGCTGACTTGCAAAGAAAAGAGATTTGACTCCTGGTTCTGGAGGTGCAAGGTTGAGATGCCCCATGTGGGGGTAGAGGTGGTTCTTGCTGGCAGAGTCTTGAAGCAGGGCAAGAGATAGAGAGTTGAGGGGAGAGGATCTTTATCACTTTATAAAGCCACTAGGATTTAATCCTGAAGGTTCCACCTGAATAACCTTATCCTAATCACCTCCCAATGGTCCCACCTTTGAACATATGTTCATGATGGGGCCATAATTCATGTTTTGCTGCCTGCAACTCTGATTTGAATTCTGTCATCTGATTTTAAATGGCTAACCACCAGTAGTTCAAGCCACCCGATGGGACAGTCATACGTGTACAACTGGTGGTTCAAGCTGGTGGGAATGCTTGAAATTGCAATGCAGGAAGTTTGGAGTGTGCTCAAGCCAATCCAAGCATAGTACCATGTTTTCTGAGGCCTCCCTTGTAACTGGGTGCATTTCCCCAGGGTCTGTCTATACATTACCTAATAAACTAGTTTATTAACTTTTCTAATCTTTTAACTCAGATTGATTATTTTAAATTTATAAATCACATCATGACTATGACATTATAGATTTGACACCCCCACACACACACACTGTCCATACATATAAAAAGGAGGGCTGGAGGTACAGGTCTGTAGTAGAGTGTGCATAGCAAGTACAAGGCCTTGAGTTCACTCCCCAGCACACCTTCCCCAAGGAAGGGAAAAGAGTCACACACACACACCAAAATAAATGTATAACTGTGAAGACAAAGGCTTGTTTACACACTCCCCCAAACCATCCTGTGTACCACTTTTTGGGAAATACTACCCTAGATCAGTGGTCCTTAACTTTCCAGGAATTGCAGGCCATATTTACCAACCTACTCCTCAGAAAGTCACTCTATATGAGCTTTATGGAAACCCAAGCACCCTGTCCTGTGATCTTCTAGTTCCAGCTTACAGGATCTTGCTTCAACAGTAGGAGAAGAGACCAAGGGCTGGGGGTGTGGCTCAGTGGTAGGGCTCTTGCCCTATGTACACAAGGCCCTGGGTTTCCTCCCTAGTACTCCCTAATCCAAAAAATTCTCTTATAAGTATTTTATTACTATACATAATATAGGCTCCTAGGAACCTATAGTTCTATAGTTCTTGGTCAGTCTTCCTTGGAAACACACAACTCTTGTTCATCTGCACCTGTGCATTTTATTTCAGTGGGTCGATATTTATGACTTGGGGTAAGTTACTTCTCATTTCCCACTGTTGTTATTAGATTTAATTTGTATTTGAGAAAATGTTTCCTAGGCATATAATATTTATTTTTCCTTCCTGGCTTTTTTTTTTTGATAGGGGGGGTTCAGGGAATGGAACTTGGGACCTTGTCCATGCCAAGCAAGTCCTACCACTGAGCTACACTATCAGCCCTTTTCTTCCTGTTTTAATTAAATGTGTGACTAATGTCAGTTCTGAATTTTCAAGATATTAAAAATAGTTTTAAAATCCTTAATCCTTTCTTCTTAAAACCCCAAGTTTCTGAGCCTCCTGATTGAGAAGCCCAGAACTCCAGGGTGGTTCTACTCTGAGGGTTCTGAAATAAATAACACAGATTGGTAGCTCATCCCACAACAAAAGCGTGTGCGAGGTAAGAGAGGATGGCCCTAGCTTCACTCTGCTCCTTGATAGCCTCATGATCCACAAAGGCTATGGTCAGTGCCCAGCATTGTATCTCTGCTGTGCACAAAGAGTAGGAGTTCCTAAGTCTCAGATTACCAGGCCCAGTCTGCTCACTTATTCACAGTTCCAACAGTACTAAGCACATACTAGGTACTGTGAAAGTATTAAACTATCAAAAGTCAGCTTTCCTTTTTATAGAATTTTTGAACTTTAAAGTTTGGTCAGAAATTATTTATTTTAGTAAGCTGGTATCAAAACCATTTAATCTTCTTAAATGTTTTTAGTGTCAAAACTGTTTTCTTCATACACTATTATAAAATTACACAAGGAAGGACGATTTGGTCCAACTGCTGACTGTCAAGTGTCTATGGGAGATGTTCTGTGTGGTCAGCCTCTGATTTGTCTTTTTTGTGTCAGTTTTGGCTGATGAGTAATTGTCGGGAACTGATAACTTGTGAGAGTCGAGTGCAGCCTGAGTACTCTGTATGAATAAAGCATGTGATTTCTGCAGCCCAGAGAACATGATATGTGACTTCTCTTCATCTCCGTTAGTAAACTTATCAATTAGCTGCATTTGAAAAGTGATTTTTGATTAGCACAATCAGTAAACATGGAATCTTTCCTGTGATTGCCACACTGATTAGGTAAATTGTCACTTAAGAAGCTATTGGCGAAATCTTGGTTTATATAGCCTTAGAGCTCTAGAAAAGGGATCAGTTTTTAAAGACCAAAGGAAAAAAATTAACTGTCATTTTTTTTCCCCACTCGCTTATACCTTCTGAAGTGCAATTCACTGTCTCAGAATTTTTTTTCTGTCTCTCAAATGGATCTTCTGTTAGAGCCATACAAATGAATGATGATAAAGTTTGTTTTACCATCTACTTCATTATTTATCAGCCAAGAAATGTTTCTGCTTTATGAATACTTAAGGGCTATATATATTACTTAGTTACACAAAGAAGTTTATGCCTGATCATACTTACTTGTAATCCCAGCTACCCTGGAGGCTGAGACAGGAGGATCACAAATTTTAGGGCACCTTAGGCAATTTAACACACAAAAAGGTATAGCTCATGGTAGACCTCTTGCCTAGGTGCATGTACTGCAAGCCTTGGTACTACAAAAACAAAACAGTCAAAAAACACAATGCATACTTTCCACTTGTACTCACATACATGCCCACATACATGCACATATAAAGGTTACCGTGAAGCTTTTCTTTGATCTTTTCAGCTTTATTTTCGAGTTGAAAGAAAAGGATGTTTTAATAATTATATGACAGAGTTTCTTTTTAAAGTTTTAGAAAATTTGCTTAGATTTGAACTAAAACTATTTTTGCACATGCTGAGTTTATGTGAGAAAAATTATTCTATAGGTGAGAAATAGCCAGTGTAAAATAGAGGGGAAGCAGCTGGCTACTAGAAGTAGATGGACAGAGTAGTAGCTCTGCCTCTTTCCCTGCACTCACAGGTGGGCAGGTAGGCACAGTGTGCTCACTCTCCCAGAGCATTTGTGCTTAGTGAGCTTTACTTTCCAGTTCAGCTTAGAAATCTAGCTCTGCCTACTCTCACAGGCAGTGTATTTGAATCTAGTGCATGTGTATTACTGGTAGTGGCTTTCCTGCTATACTTTCTCTAGGAAAAATTGTGCAAGTGTTTTTCATATGACATTAGAATGTTGCTTTAGGAGATTTCTCTTAATATAGATGTTTTGACTGTCCTGATTTCACATTTATGAGGGATCCACTATGGAAGTGTGTACCAGGGAGAGTGTGTATCCCATGATTGTGTCATACATAAAACTAAGTCTTCGGGATAGAAAGACGTTTCCAGGAGGCTATAGCAGTTCTGGCACTCATGAAGTACAGGGCTAAACAGGGACCCAAAATTAGTGAATTTGGTCTATGTAAAGACACTAAAGTAAAATACTTGTTGGAACATTTGAACTCATTCTCACTAAACTAATTTTTATAGACCATCTGCATAGATCAGTGGTCTTGCAGTTTAGAAAAGCAATAATTTGAAAAACTGACACAAGTAATGATTTTACTTTTCAGTAGGCTACTTTCTCATAAATAGTAACTCCTTGAAAGTTAGATGTTAAGTAAATATATCTTTAGTTTTTCTGTAGAAGGAAACCACACAAATGAGATAATTGCTGTTCTTGTAAGAATTTCTAGGTTTTGCTTCTGATTTTCTGTTAGCTTGTGTCTGTAGTAGTGACTCACTCTGGGTCTAGACTGGGCAGCTGTCCACTCTCATTTCTGTGGCTATGTGGTTAGCCCCTACCTGAGTTCCATCCAGGGTTTGACCGTGATTACACTCCGGTCACCTAGCACTCCTCCGTGTTACTTGGTTTGGCTACTAGTAGTCGGTTTTTAAGAGATTACAGAAGGATTTGATTCAGACTCAAGAGATACCGTTTCAGTTCAGAAGGGGATTCTGCATGGAGGTGCTAGCTGCTGGAGGGCTTCCCACCTCTGCTCTTTCCAGAGTGCTCTGAGAGCTTCACTGCCCCCAGCCCTCTTGTGCCCTATGGCATCATGTCCATAGGAAAGGACACTGTTCTCAGCCTTCCTGCCTGTCCTCATACTGTTGAGATGCGAAGGAAACACAAAAGTGCTCCATGAGTCACATTACTACCATTACAGCAGCCAGAAACTTTCCTGTGCCCTGTTGTTTTGTGGGCTTTTAAAACACATAATTCTACTTCTTTTTCCTTTTTTTCTTAAATGACAAGAAGATTGTGTGGGAGTGGGTTCCTAAATCAGGCATAAGCTTTCATTTATTCTTTAAGAAAGTAATTTTGAAAACCATGTTTCTAGTTTGTGTTTCCATTAAAATGTGAGCCTGAATACATTACGGTAAGCCTTGTTGTCCTTCGTCTCTGGAGTCTGGAGGAGGTGACTGTCCCTGCGCAGCGAACTCATTAGACAACTTCTGGAGCCAGCTGTTTTAATTAGGCCACAGCAGACTCCGCTGGAGGTGGCTACAAGGCTACAGCCTGAAGCTCCCCCTCACCCCGTGAGGGGGCTTGGATCTGTATATAGGGGCAGTTGGCACGGAGAGGTGCTATCCAGTCAGACATCCCTGTGCCAGCTCAGCTAGGTGTTGAGGGTTAGACATTTGTGAGCACACTGTGGAAAAGCAGGTAGACCCTTCATGACTGTGTCTTCCTGGTTGTGTCAGAGAGGTTGTATGCCCTCCATGTTACAGCAGTTTACATATTGGGGGAAGGGTGGGATTTCAAGGTTTCTATTAAAGTTACTGTTTGTTCAGTCTGTATTTGTGGATAAGACCTAAATCCTATCCTTCACAGCATTTAAAATATATATGTAAAAAGTGTATATTTTCATATATAGCAAGTGAGAGAGAAATGATCTGTTTGGTGGCCATGGTTACAAAACTTTTTATCAAAGGAGAAATGATTTAAAATTTGTCAATCCTATTGCTTTCTTGTTTTTACATAATTACAATACTAGTTTAGTTGGTGTATATTCTATCTCAGATTATTTCAGGTACTTTTATTTATAAAGTATATGGGTGGCTGAATACTGATCTTTTTAAAAAAACTTTCTGTTTAACTCATCCCTGTTTATTTTCCAGATATGAGACCCCAGGATTCCTGGCGAGGTCCTCCTCCCCTTTTCCAGCAGCAGAGATTTGACAGGTAATATTAAAACCAACACAGCTTTCAAATATTTTTCTCCTACCAGCATTTGGGGTTGTTGGCTTTTTAAAGCTTCTGTGGTTGAAAAACACTTTTTCCCATCAAAAAGTTTTTCTTGTACCTGTCCTTTGAAAATGTAGAAAACTTTACACTTTGAATTAAAACACTCACATTTATATACTTCTCTACTTATCTTGGTTCTTGGCCTTTATTTTATTGAAGCTTTTGAGATGCCCTAAAAAATGCAACACAGAGAGCTTAAAACTGTATTAGGTTTTGGTCAGGCTAAACAAATTTCTTTTTATCAGGGTTGTGCAGCTTAATGAGGCATAACTAATAGCGTTCCACTTTTATCATTTCTGCCGGCAACGCAGCATTAGTACAGACCAACCATTGATTCTTGCTACAAACCTCTTGAAGTCCTAATCAGCTTCTTTGGTACAACTTTTTCAGGACTGACAAGCCTATTGTAGGGCAGTGTCACTGTAGGTCAGTAGTTATTAGTTGCCACTGAAAACAGTTTCTTTAACTACTTAAGACTGAACTGAATTAAATGCAGAAGGGACTCAGAAGAGGATTATGGGATCTGCAGTCTAATAAGTGCCACGGACTAGGAAGAATGTGACATGGTTTAATAACAAGGGATGTTTGACATGTGTTCGTTCATTGATAAGTTGTATGCTCCTAAGTCAGATGGACTCTGGACAACAAGACAGCGAGGCGTGTTATGAATAGTATATTAACATCTGTAGCATAATTTGTAAAGGGCAGCTTTAAAATATATCATTTCATGCTGGTTTTGCCAGCATTGGTAAACACAAAAACAAATGAGGCCCCACCATAGCAAGCCTTTTTTTTTTTTTTTTTTTGCTTTCCCAGTTTTAATCTGCTTTACTCCCCTCTCTAGTGTTTCAGCAATTTCTCATCTGTTCATATTTGAAATGAATAAAGTGTTTTTATAAAGTGGGGTATAAATGGTGCTCTCCTTTTAAGAAAAGTCAATAGTTATTTACAAACTTTCAAAATTTTCATTTGTTTCCTTCAAGAAGACAGAAGAAATCACGTTGCTCAGTTGTTGATAAGAGGTATTAGCTACTTAGTGCAAGTCACATTTTAAATTTAATATGACTGGTAGCGTATATGTTTTATGTCTTGTTTCGGTGTAAGTGCTCAAAGCACACATCATGTTCTATTAGATATACAGGGTAAATTTTTCTAAATTAATTTCCTCATGTTGCTCAGTTCCTCTCCACTTTAGTAATAATTGCTCGTGTTTCTCCTCTGCTTTTGAAGCATCGGCACTGTGTTAATAATACCCTTTTGTCAACATGACTTAATATATTAGCTTCCCAACAACCTTTTGAAGTAGATCCTGTTATTTTGATATGAAGAAACTGAGGTACATAGTTCAGTAGCTTAGCTAAGGTCACACTTCCACGCTGTTCTTTACCAGGAAACTTTTCTCTAGTACAAAATTCATTGAATCTTTACTCTGAGCATAATGCAGTAAGCCCCAGACTTACAGGAAGTGCAGACAGCCTGGCCAAATCCAGGCCACCAGCTTTTTCCCGTGCCTTGCTCCCTGAATGCAGTGGAACTTCCTTAAGGTCACCACCATGTCCCTCTCCTTGCCCTGATGGTCATCTTTTTGTTGCTGCTGTTCTTATTCTGCCCTCACCAAGTACCAGCATGATTCTGACTTTGTGAACCCAACAGGTTAGAAACAAGTTTTATAGGGTTTTGTTTTGTGTTGGTGTGGTTTTTAATCAGAAACTTAAAATCATGCCTAAAAATAAAAGTTAAATGCGAACATTACTAGAATTCTAATTTATAAAGCTTAAATCATAATGATATAAGAAATTCACCATTTTGTTCATAAGAAGCCAGGTTTGGATTCTGGTTTCCTAAATATTTCTTGACTTATAAGCAGACGTATTGCATCATTCACTTCTATAGGACTTGTCCGTCCAACAGTGCATACCTTACAAGACAGAGATGACAAACTGCCTTGGCTTCGCCAAGATGGTTCATATCCACTCCTAATGTTTGGAATATGTGATGAGATTCCTCTTAAAAAAGAGAATTTTCAATATATTTTTTCTCTAAACCACACTATATTGTCTTGATTTATTGCCTACTTTGAGATAGTGTTCATAATCCATATATTTATTTGATTTTAAAATGTAACCAGAGTAGCCTGGAGGTGGTGGCACACACCTGTAAACTCAGCATTCTGGGAGGCTAAGGCAGGAGGATTACAAGTTTGAGCCCAACCTGGACCACTGGGTCTTAGCAAGACCTAGTCTCAAAAAAAATAAATAAATAAAAGCTGGGGATAATAGCCTGGTACAAGGGCCCTGCATTCAACCTCTAGGACAAAACAACAACAAAGACAGGAGTATGCTTTTTCCTGCTGCCCACATATAAACAGCCTTGTGTTAGTAGTGTCTGGTTTTTGGGGTTGGTTTTTTTTTTTTTTTTTTTTTTTTTTTTTTTTGGTACCAGGAATTGAACTCAGGACCTTGCACTTTCCAGGCAGGCACTGTGCTGCTGATCTATATCCCCAGCCTGCTAGTGTCCATTCTTAGCAGCAGTGTCCAGTGTTTGGGTTTCCTCTGCCTCTTGAGGCTACCACGCTCCCTGTTCTCCTTGCTAGTAGAGGTGTCTTTTTCTGGCCCTATTCAGGCAGGCACTTTGTTTTAACCTATAGGTACTGAGCTTGATTGGTCATGGAAAAGTTTTAAAGACCCCATTTATCCTACATATAAATTAGAACAATCCAAATTGGTAGACCTCACCTTGCTAGTCACTTTGAAAATTTAAGAATATTGTTTCTGCCATGATGCCAAATGCTATAGTTCTGTTGCCGCAGTTTTTAATTGCTAGTTAAAATGTGTCAGCTTCCGTGCCTTCAGTTCAGATCTGAACACATTCTCCTAGGCAAATTTTAGTTCATTTGTTAGTTTTATTTATAAACTAATACAGAAATACAATTATTTTTAAAATAAAGACCTTTCTGCTGTTAAATAGAAGAAGGTAGTACATATATCACTGGTACTTTGTTCTTAGTTTTATTTAATGATTTTTTATCATAAAAAGTATCATTGTCAGGGGCTGGGGATTTAGCTCAGCAGCACAGCACCTGCCCGGCAAGTGCAAGGTCGTAAGTTTGATCCCCGGTACCGGAAAGAAAACAAAACAAAACAAAATATCATTGTCAAAAATATTCATAATCATTTTAAATAAAAAGGAGAGATGTCTGTTTTTAAACTATAGCTTTGTTTCTAACTTGTTTTTAGAACATAAAATACTTTAAAATTGCACTTAAAATGTACATTTTTTCATGCCAACAGGTTTTCTTGAAACATAGCTTATGTGAATTTTACATGTATAAAACCAGAAAGAAAAATTGATCACAGTTAATCCAGTGTGTGACTGGCTTGTCTAGCTTGAAGTTCTGCACGCTGGCCCAGCTCTGGTGAGCCTCCTTGTCACAGTGCAGGTCTTCACCTCTTGCCATACTCCACCGTCCACTCTGCACACCAGGCAGTAGATGAGGCATTCTGGCTAGAATTTGTAGTAATAATGAGCCTGAACAGGAACTGTAAGTCCTAAACATATGTGTTTCTTTCAGAGATACAGATCTTAAATTTTATTTTTAATCGTAGCAAGTTATGGTAGAGCTCTAGTTTTAGCCACTAACTATAAAGAATAACTTTAGCTATTGTAGTGTTCTTCAGGGAGCTGTTTGAAGTATCACAAAAGTAATTATCTTTGGGTTTGTTTTTGTTGTTGGGTTTTTGTTTTGTCTTTTAACACAAACTCTAAGTTAAAAGAAAAAGAGTGGAGCCTAGAGAAGATGAATTTGGGCTTAGATAGCTGTGAGGAGAATGTGTTATATCTAAGGAGTCCAACACTGGGCTTTTTTTCCTGGGAGTTTTGTCGTAAGAAGTGAAATTCATATGCTGATAATAATATGCTAATAATAGGTGATACCAGCTAGTCATCACTTCAGTAACTTTAAAATTTTATTGCATTCTTCCTGACATCCTCAGTGGTCTCAAAACTTTATGTTAAAATATACCAAAGAATTTTGCTTCTTTTTATTCTTTTAGTGAGGCCTGTAAATCAGAAGGTAAGTAAAGATACTCAAGGAGAATGTTATGCCTTAAATGACGATTGCTGTTAAAAGGTATATCTTTGCTGCATTGTTACAATTTTTAATGAAGTTATGATTTAATACTTTATACCTGTTGCTTTGTATCAGCTAAGTTAAAATAGGCACTTGAAGACAATTAAAACATTTCTTTCAACTAGTAATCTGGGACAGCAAACTGGGTTATAATAGCTGTTGAATCTGTGTTCCCATGTAAACTGTACACCAAATGCCAGTCAGCCCATGCCAATTAGTGCTCATGTTGCTAGGTCACCGTGGTCAATTGAAAGCTGCATCAATAGAACTTGAAAAGGTTTCTTCCCGATCAGACCTTCTGACATATTGAGCAGAATAATGGATGGGAAAAAGCAGCCAAGTCCCCTACCCTGGATTCAAAATACTCAGCAGTAAGAATTCATTTGCAACCTGCAATTAACTAGAAAGAATGGATTCCACGAACAAGTCTGGACATTTTAAAAAATAAAGCCTCATTCTCTTGTCCTGTACATGTATACTCTTTGGATAGCATCAAAAATATAGCCAACTTGATGATCTTGAATGCAAATCTTCAAATGAAAAGAAAGGCAATTTCACAATTGAAAACAAAGAAACTATTTTTAAAAGTAAAACCTGGTTCAGTTCCATTTGAACATCTTTTTTAATAAATACAGATACCTCATGACATATGTTTGACTATACCAGATATAAGAGACATGAAGGTCTTCCTGATACTGTGTATCCCATGTGGCAGATCTAGGCATATCAGATTAGAACTTGGAGATGATGCCTACCAGTGCCAGGCTTTGTGCTATGTAATAAGCTTGACTTTTAATGCACACATGGTTCCTTTCCACAGAGGTGTTGGGGCAGAGCCTCTGCTGCCATGGAACCGGATGCTCCAATCCCAAAATGCAGCTTTCCAGCCAAACCAGTACCAGATGCTAGCTGGGCCGGGTGGGTATCCACCCCGGCGAGATGATCGTGGAGGAAGACAGGTAATGCAGTGCAAACTGTGGACGAAAAACATATGCTGACTTTCTGTTTCAACTTTGTATTTCAACATGCCTTACGGGACTCACATTTTCTTACCATTATTTCTGAGAACATGTCAGTAGAGTAACTCAGCTGGACTTGAGTGCATTCTTGAACATGTATATAAGTACACTATCTGCCTCCCCAGACTTACACCCCAAAGGTACTGGAGAAGTTCCAGTTCAAAAACCCTGTTAATCACAGTAGTCAGTGCTAAGTAGCACAAAGACAAGCCAGTCATTAAAGCACATTGTTTTCCCTTTAAGGGGTACCATGCTTTAACAGAAATTGGATCTGTTATAACACATGTGACTTTTCTGAAAGCTGAAAGTAACAGTCTTCTATTCAGCTCTTGTCTTTATTTATCCTGGAAGTCTCTGGTCTTGCCTTCTCAGTGATATCCCTCCACTTGGAAAGGTTTTCCACATATTTTTCTACTAAATGGCACTAGCCACGTCACTGAATGAATATCACACTTCATAAACAACTTGAGTAGATGTAAGCATAGTTTTCTTGTCTGCATCCAGTTTTAGCAACATTTAAGGCTGAGGTCTGTTTAACATAATTTCCCCAGCCAGTTTGACATCCTGGCCAGTATTTACTTGCTCTTTGATCAAATCCTTGCTGGAAAACAGGATTGGAAAGCTGTGATTCAGAGTGTGTGCTGTCCGTGGAGTTTGGCTTCTGCAGTTTGGTAGAGTGGTTTGTAAATTGCTTACCTGGTGTTGTCCTCAGGCCTTCTGCAGTGCTTTACATACTAATTTTCTACTCAGGTTCTTGCCATGTATCCCTTTTAATATATGACTTTTCTTCTGGCAGCTAAGGAAAATCATTTTTTATGGTTTTTGATGTGTTCTCACAAGTCTCAAGCTTTCATAAAAAACTCACCTTAATTGCAGATATTTAATGCTTCTTGAGAGGATTGTGTTACAGTTCACTGAAATCAGTTCATAGCATTTTACTTTGAATTCTTTCAACCCCAAGACCTCTGAAAGTCGCATCAATAAATTGAGGTGATCTGTGCTACTGGAATCTAGAATCTAGACAGCACTAAACAATTTAAATGTGAGGATTTTTGAAATGAATACAGAACTAGCAGAAACCTTAGAGAATGTTAAGTCCAGTCACCTCATTTTCCAAGTCAGGAACTAAGAGCCCAGCAGTGTGGCAGCAGAGCTGGGGTACTGGCTATCTGACTGCTGGCCAGGTCCTTATCTTTCTGCCTTCTGTCAGAACCTTCCCTTTTGGGGAACTCTGCTGGCCTAGGGGTTCACCTCAGGGTGAGAGTGGTTGCTTAACATGCACAAGGCCCTGGGTTTCACCCCAGTCCTGCCAAGAAGGAGCCTTTTTCTCCTAGAGTATTGTGATGGTAGATAGAGAACCTGAAGGCCTTACACATACTAGCTGAGCACAGTGCTACGGAACTATACCCTAGTCTCCAGATGGGAGGTTATTACGGAAGGGCAATCACATTTATCTTGTACAGAAATGTTACAAGCATCCTAGGATATGTTACACATGTCACCACTTATATAACCACCTTAATTTTATCACTAATGCTCTATTTCTCACTAAAGCAGAAAAAAAATCTCTCATTACTTGCCTAATAGGCCTAACTGACTCAGCAGGCTCTGACAGAATGACTTTCCTGGCCACCAAGTGACTCAAATTATTGTTTGGGATGGTGGGAAAATTGAGATACTGTCTATACATGTTGTTTACATAAAGCATTTTGCTGCTGTTCATTTGTGTATGTTTTAGGGAATTTCTTTGGTGCAGGGGAGGCTTGTTTGATTAGTTTTCAGTGATAGCCATTGGGTTACTCTCTAGCTCTGCAATAAGCTTATGTTAAAGCTCTGGATTCCAAGCACGTACTTATAGGGACTGCCATGTACCTTAAGACATACTTAACTTCTTTATGATGTGTTTTTCTATAATAATGTAAAATTAATTTCTTTGCAAGAGTTTTAATCCATAAAATAAACCCTTTTTTGGTTTATTTTCAGGGATATCCCAGAGAAGGAAGAAAATACCCTTTGCCACCACCCTCAGGAAGATACAGTTGGAATTAAGCTTTTGTAAAGCTTCCCCAAATCCTTTCATCATTCTACAGTTTTATGCTATTTGTGGAAAGATTTCTTTCTCAAGTAGTAGTTTTTAATAAAACTACAGTACTTTGTGTATTTCTTTTAACTGTATATTTCTACTGGTCTGATCTCACTGTTTTATGTTGCTTTTCAAAGACGTGTGTTGCATAATACAGTGGATCTGAATTTATAATTGATTGTAAAACATATTTGATGGAATTAGTACTGGTTTTTCATTATGGTTAAAAATCAAACTAGCTGTGGTCTTCGAAACACAGTGTATTCTAGATCATCTAAGATCCATGCTGATTTTTAGTGCACAGGAATTAGGTATGAGCTCTTTGAGCTGGAACCCTCAACAAACCAGAGTATATATTGTTCTTTGGAAACACTTCATTAATGTACTTGTCTTACAGAAGTTTCTGGACTTTAATAAAAAAAATAAAGTTAAACTTTAAAAGTTCTGGCATCTTGTGTTATTTTACAGTATTGCAGCTTTGAAAATCTTGGCTAAACATGTTAGTATTTGTTTCTGCATTTAGATGTCACAAGCAAGTCAATAAGATGTAAAGAAGATGCTGTACCCCCTCCAATTCCCATACTGGGGACTAAACCCAGAGTCTTCACATGGGCTACATTTCATCTGCGGTGCTTTTTATTCTAGTAATAGTAGTAGTAGTAGTAGTAGTAGTAGTAATAGTAGTATTTTGGAGACAGGGTCTTGCTGAATTTCCCTGGCTGGGCTTAAACTTGCAGTCGTCTGACCTCAACCTCCCAGCATGCTGGGATTACAGGCATGTGCCACTATGCCCAGCTAAGTATTGTAAGAAGATACAATCAGCAAGACAATACAACAAAAGTTTTTACTTTATTAATACATTACTGGATAAAGTCTTAGAATAAGTTACTTACATTTTTATAAATTTCACACAAACATGTCCCAGTTTTAAGGACTTGTGCTCAAATCTTTAAAAACTTGAAAATTTTAATTCACAGCTAAATTTTCTACACTCCTTAGTATTTTTAAATGTTCATAGATTTCTGTTTGTTTTTCCTTGCTATTAAGTACGCTATAGTCCTTAAGTTTTGGTTTGGAATTCACATACCGCACCTTTATGTGCATTTTCATTTTACTAGCAAAACAGACTTAGATCCCACATCTTAACACTTGCTTTGTTGCAGTCTTTCCAACCTGGACTGAGTGTAAAATACCTTTGTGACCTAATTTAGGACATTTTTGTGTTAATATTCAGCTTAAGCACACTTGTTAATCTTTATGTGGGGAAAAAGAATCCCACCTTAAGCTTGAAAAGGAAGGTATTTTGAAGCTAATGAGTTCATTGCTAGTGATGTGGGTTTAATGCAACAGGAACCTTTTTTGCTGAGACAGCATCTCCATTAGAAATTGCCAAGATCATTATGCGTTACCTCCACTCTGCAGTAGGTGATAATGCTGTCTGCTGTTAAATTTCTCTAATTTATCTTCTCAAGATTTAAAATGGATAGCCTGTAAAAAAAAAAAAAAAAAAAAGCACTATTTGAAAGGAGCCCCTGAGTATCTTACTGTGTTGGGGTACCCAGCACCTTTATATTTTACCAGACCATTAGTTTGGTTTAATTTTATTTTAAGCCTTCATGAGACTGCATTTAATTCAGCTTTTGAGTGTTTTCACAGGGAAATGGGTCTTTTGCAGATGTGTCATGTTACATGTACCAACTGCCCTCAATGAATGTAATCTTTACTGCAAATAGGGAGTAATAAAAATTAAAAGTGTTCTGAGATGTGGAGGCCAGGTGTGGGGTGGCTCTCTGTGCGTGTGGGGCAGGTGAGTGGGCGCAAGCCTCCAGTGGCTGTCAAGCCTCCACTTCTGCTTCCTTACTCTCCCCAGCTCAGCAGCGCGGCAGCCCGCGTTGAATACACAGAAAAATGCCCCCTTTTCAAGCAAAGTTCTTTTTAGAACGTTAAGGTGGGATGTTTACCACTACAAATAAATGCTTCCTCAAAAGTCCATTGTCAAAGTCAGCCGGCCAGTTTTGCGTCGTTGATTGTACTTTAGTAGGGCGCATTTTTTCAGGGCTCCACAGTTTTAAAAATCTTAGAACCTGGGAATGACCTGTAGTGAGCAGCAGTCCTCCCCTTGGAGCGCAGATGCCTACTGTGCAAGTGCACGCTGGTATTGGCTGTCACTTCCCATTGTAGACGGATTGGTTGCCTTGCAGTGGGCCGCGTGTTTCGCGGGGCGCCAGGCTGCCCCTCGGTCGGGTGCTGCTAGGTCCCTGGCCTGGCCCCTCCCGGCGGGGTGTCCGCGGGGTGGGGGGCGCGGCCAGGTGCCCAACAGATCCGGACCTCCCCGGACCTCCCCGGAGCTCGGAGCCGGACCGAGGTGGCGGCGGCAACGCCGCAGCTTCTCACTGCGCCCAGTGTCGCCGACTCAGAGCTTTGCAACTGCAAGCACAGAACCTGTAAATAATGGAAGTGGTTCTTGCCCTGAGGTCGAAGTGTGCTGTAGCCAAACTCAGCTATATTAGAAATCTAAAATCTGGATACCCCTGCAGCCAACCCTCCCCTTTCCCAGATCGCAGCTTGGCTATCTAGCTCTGTCGCAAATCTTCAGACACCTCCTGCCCCACAAGGGTCAGGGAACTGAGATCCTGCCAGACTCTGTTCAGGAAAAGGTCAAAGAATGAATGAAATAACAAACGGCCCATTCTTGATGGATGTTTCCTCCACTCAGGGTTAAGTCGAACACTCTGGAGGCTTGTTTCCTTATACCATATTTAGAGAACGAAGATCAAGGGTGAGCATGCTTTAATTTGAGAGAACTAGAGCAGTTCACTACTACTGCAGATTAGTCTGCACAACTTTAATCTAGGCAATGTTTGTGGTTAAAATGTATTAGAAGTCACCTAAACAATGACCGAAATGAATTTTAAAAATGAAAAGCATTTCATTCACATGGAGATACACATTTTAAAGCAAAAACAAAACCATAGAACCTCTCCCAGGAACTTCAATTATCTCTAAACTTAAAAAAAAAAAAAAAAGTGATCTTGAAATCCTGGAGCAATCTCAGTACTCACTAGAGAGAGCATTTCTGACAGTGTGGATGCAGGTCCCAGTCTGGGCATCTTCTGGACACTTGCCAGATGCTCACAAATGTTCACTAGAAGTAAAAGGTTACTTATATTTTATAAAACATATTCTGTCCCCTGTCTCACCGGGTTTGGGATGGCAAGTAACCATTTTAAAAAACTGGACCCAAATAATTATCATACAGGGCTCCATCCACACAGTTAGTGTGATATTAACACTAGAGAACACATCCATGCTTGGAATTGCATCTGAAATTTATGTGGTCACCACATAATGCATTATTTTCTCACATGCACAAACTCCTGTCTAAAAATCTAATTACCAGATCTGCATGGTTCACAAATCTAAGTCTTTCTAAATCATCTCTATGCCACATCTATATGGTTCACAAATCTAAGTCTTTCTAAATCATCTCTATTCAGTGCATTAACAAAGCAAGTCTATGGAAGGTGCCTGCATTCAGTGAACAGGACTGAGTCTCTGATTTGCTTTAAATTGAAAGTAAACAGTCGCTAGCAGAATGGAGTTTGAACACAACATCTGTGTTGATAGAAGTCTGATTGACTACTTGTTTTGACCTTTAGGCTGTGGTTCTAAGCAAAGCCTTAAACAGAAGACAACTGGGTTACACCCTCACCCTTCCATATACAAAACACCCTTCTTGTGTCCTTCAAAATGGCACACACACTCACACACAGACACTTCAATTTACATCCCAATGCAGATTAGAGAAAGTACCTGTGGTCGTGCTGGTCCTCTCTGCAACTTTGATTCTGGGTTTTGGTTTCTGTGCCTCAATGGGAAAAGATAAGTTAGACCCCAAAACAGACAGGAGAATGTCACATCTGCAGAGTTAGCAATTCTGAAACTGAGGTTTTCTGTGGCCTCTGCTAAACTTTGAGGGGGCTTTGTCCCTCTCAGACCCTGCGCCAGTCTTCCCTCTTGGATGTGGAGACACTTATCCCCCTCTTCAGTTAATGAGTTTCACCTAGTCTGGCCGCTTGTGTTTTTATAAAAGATCTGCAAAGCACTAGCTGCAAAAGAAGAAAAAAGCTCTTGCTCTGCATTAATCAGAAAATAGACTTCTATAGTAAAAATTTTTCTTTTCTGGTTCAGGAACCAAGCCTTTTCCTAATTTCAGGATATGCACACACAAACATAATCTCGGTGTAAAATGTTAAGCGTTCTGCAGCAATTACTTCTAGCTTGGGTCTTTTACTACTCAAAGAAATGCTGAATGGCAAAAAATTATGGCTACACTAAGCACACTTGCAGAAAATACTGAATAAAAATGTTTACCTTGATATTTTTTACATTGTTCACTAGTTTAAGGATTCTTTGCACTAGAAATGTTACCAAGAAAAAAACGGTCCATGAAGACTAATTTTCCTTAAAAATATTATTGTGTGCTTTGGGGCCATAAACCATTATTAATTTTGTAGATACTGGGATGTTAAAAGTAAAAAATTGCAAACTAGAACATGTTTTCTAAAATTAATATGGGATCTAAATGCTATAAACAAGCATTTTAAACTCTGACATATTAATATTAGTTTTGCTATCTTAGTTAACATTTCTTTCTGAAGTCAATCCATCAATCTGCAAAAACCCAAGGTGGAAGATTTTTCTACAAGTTTGTTGTATTATTTTAATACTAGTTTGCCTGCTGAAATTATGTAAAATGTTTTTAAAAGTTAAATCTCATTTTCCAAAAATGCATTCACAGCTCTTTAATAAAAGGTAGTCTCTCTGCTTTTTCCCTCCACACCCCTCCACCCCGTGAAAGGAATGGAGTTTAAAGAAAAAAAGCACATTTGCTTTATACAATAGTTTAGAAAAAGTGCAAGTTTAAAATGTATAACACTTTCCTATAGATTTCACTTTGCACATTTGAGAAAAACTTTCAAACAATGAAATGAAACGAAGTGTTTCAGCCCTGGACTGTGACTCTGAAACCTCTAATGTAGAAGAGGTTTGGGATTTCTGGTAACTTTGGTTTTTGGCATTTGTAAATCGTGCTTTATTCATTTTATTTAACTACATTAATTTTATAAACACATTATTCAGTTGCCTCTTAATATTTTCCCACCAATCCAAGTTATTTAAATCATGAGTAAACTGGGCTAGGTTGTCACATCATGCCAACTATTTTTTTTTTTAAAGCCACAAACCTCTATACACTTAATGAAAAAGAAATGACCACTTGACTTTTATGAAAAAGTACTTAGGGATCTTTTAAATTATATTTAAATATTCATTTGAAACATAGGAAATACAAATTGGCATAGTAAAGAGTAAATACATTATTTATACAATAAAACACCAACAAAATCGGTGCAACTCCTATTAAGTTCTAAATATGGTGGAAAATTATAAATATTTTGGTTATTCTTGATTACAATTCAATAAATCACCTTATTCTTTCTTCACATGCTTTGAAATATAGATTGATGTCAATTTTAGCAATTTTACTTAATTGAAATTTAGACAAAAATACCTTAAAAAGAGTCAATACCGTGTCTATAGAACGACAGGGTGTATTTATTTTATCAGTAGATACGAAGAAACCAGATTCCATATAAAAAGTACAAGCCTTCCTATGGTGAGCTTTGCCTTGGTGGGAGGAAGGGCCCTCTTCTAGAATAATACACTCAGTTACCAAATAATTATGAAAACCTTTTGAAATCAGCATTAAATTTAAAACGCTATACTGAGCCATATAATTTTGTTTCTTTTTATTCCATTGCTCTATTTTACCTAAATGGCAATAATTCCTCTGCAATAATGTTGCTATGTGTACGAACCTATGATCCACCTCGAGTTACAATTCAATTTACTTTGAAACATTAATGAAATTGCACTTAGGGGGTGCCCTTCGAAAATCAATCTCCCAAGATCAATTCCATGTCGAAAAGGATTCACTGTTGAAGCTTGGTTGGTTTTTAGAGCGACAAACACCAATAAAGTTTCCAACTTTTAAAACTTGCTCTCGGGTTAGGAACGTGGTGTCTGTGGGCTGAGCCAGCATTTCGGGTATTTTGGAACTTCTGGAAGAGGGAGATCGCCACCGTGAAGCCCGGTGACAGTGCTGGGTCCTGGAAAGCCGCTGTCCCCTGCCCGCGACACAGGAGTACGGAGCCCGCGCTCTCGGGGTGGGACGTCGGGCGCAGCCAGCGCCCGCACGTCCCGGGTCCTGGGCGCCGCGCGGTCACCACGTCCTGCCATAGAGCAGGTTGGCGCCCAGC
>NW_004955415.1:29182716-29246383 GCF_000276665.1 Chinchilla lanigera
GGTGCGGCCCCGGCTGCGGAGCTGGGTTTATTTTAGTCCAACGCCAGGTTTACGACAGACTCGGGGGGCGGAGCAACATCCCGAACGGGCAAACAATGGTCATTGACATCTTTTTCCCCCCCGCAACGGAGGCGGCAAAGGTAAGGGGGGCCGCGGTGCTCCTGGAAAGACGCCCCCTCGCCGTCTCCATCAGCGCGCCTCGCCTGCGCCGGGCGCCCGGCCCTGGAGCACCGGGAGCGGCGCCCGGAGGCCGGTGTCAGCCTGGACGCCGCGCCTGCCCGCATCCCGACCCGAGTTCTCCCGAAGTGACTTCGAAGCAACGTCCAGGCTAACTGGGAGGGGGCAGCGTGCTACTAGGACAGGGAGGGGTTGCTTTTCAGGGCTCGCTCAGTCCTTTCCAGCTACCAGCCCCTCCAGGTTCCATCATCTAAAGTGTTAAAAAAAGAAAGCTCTTGGGTCGAACTATAAGAGCGCATAAAGAGAAGAGTTACAATGCCCGTCCGCTGCCATTGTAGGGCTCCCTAATTTATGCATCTTTAGATCTTTAAGCATCATTTTGTGGGCCACCCAACGGATACCATCAAAGTAGCTCAGAGTATCCCAATTCAAGAAGAGCGAAAACACACACACAGACACTGACAAATACACAGATGCTAACTTGTAAGTATTCTGTTTTTACTCCGTGGGCATGGCAGTTCAACAAGGGAAAGAGGATGTATTTTTATTTGGTAAAATGTTTCATGTTTAGTTTACATCTATAAAGTTCTTTCACTGTTACCTTTTCCTTTGTGTTCTCTCCCCCTACCCTCTGACTTAGAATTTATTCTGTCATTACTCTGATAGCAAAGAAGATAAAAAGCCAAAATCTCAAGTATTTTTAGATCTTTTTGTTGTTCTTATCGGGGAAATGTTTACGGGATGTGGAAGTGGATGAAGAAATCAGGTGAAAATGAATTTTTCTTGAAAAATACAAAGCCATAGATAAACTGATTGAAAAGGAAAACTTCGTCTTTTTTTTCTTGGTAAATTTACCTGCATGGCAAAGAAGAACTTACACATTATGACTTCTATGAGACAAAGAATTAGACAAAAGAAATGTGCAGAGCGTATTGACTAAATTTTGAAAACAATCTTGCAACTTAAAATTGTAATGATAACAGAGAAGTAAAGATACAATTTTCTTGGAAACTGGAGTAGAAGAAAGAACAGAAGAATGATTTATTCAGCAAGATTTTACTGTGTTTTTAAAAAGAAGAGGATGTGTGAAAACTGTGAGAGTTTAACCTGACAGCTTGCCTTAAGGGGAAGAACAGTGTTACATATTTCTTTTTCTGTTTGGTTTTATTTCTGTGGGTGGAATGTGGTTTTGTCTCATTGTTTTAATCATTATTTTGTTCATTCCAGTGTAGTTTTTGCAAAGGATCCACTTTTTCTACAGAAGAAAAAGCCATGTTGTCACCCACAAGAAGAAAGTGACAACTAGATGAGTATTTAGAGTGATATTTTAAAATACACACTACAGAATAAAATATAGTTATGTGAGTTGTTTATAGACATCCGTTATTGACTTAGCCAAATTTAATATTGGCATGGTTTTGATGTGATGCTACTTTACAGGTCTTTCAGATCTTCATCCTCACCTGCAGTGGAATTGCCTGTGTGTTTTTCCTAAATTAAGGATACACAAAGACATCTTCATGTTTGTATTAAGCAATTACTGGGATCCTTCTGAAAAGTCCAGTTTGTTTGTTTTTTTTTTTAAATTGCGTTACTTACTTGTGTTTATTAACTTAAATGAAAACAGTAGAAAGTAATTTTAAACTTTCTTCAAACACAAGTAAAGATAATGAACCACTATATTTTATTATTCAGATTCAAACATATGTCAAACGTGAAGCCATTGTCACAATGTCTATGTTGATTATGTGTCCTAATTGAAAAAGTATTTCAATTATAATTTTTCCAGGTGAGTATTATTTACTCTGTTTTTAGGTTATACATTTCATTTCACATTTTATTTATAGAACTTCAATTAGCCATTTACAAGTGGTTATACTACAAGCTGTTGCTTGCTTTTTAACTGTATTGGGTCCTATTACAAGTACATTTACATCTGAAAGAGTCCCATCTTTAAATTAAAAGGTACTTTACCATATCTGAAGAATCTCTGCAGAGCCACTTTTTGACTGCTTAGAAATAAACCAAATAGTACTCCTTCACTATAGGTGAACAGTTCTGGGTGGGAGGAATTTTATAATCATCAGCATTTATTCCTGTCAATTGTTTGTGCATGCTGGAAATTGCATACCTGCATGTGAGAAACAATAGTTGTGTGTGTACAGATGGTTTTGAAAATAGAGTTATTCTGGAGAATGTATTGTATATTTAAAGAGACAAAATAATTTGATTATATTCCATTGAAGCTTTTTGTCAAATTGGTTTAATCAGATTATTGTCTGTCCAGAACTGTGAATGGAAATTTAGATTTAGTGGATTCTTAAATACTATCGATTAAATTGGATTTCACAGGAAATGTATTTTTCAGGAATATTTTCTTCTTTTTTTTTTTTTTCTTCCTTAAATGCTGGCACTCTGGAAAAAACAAAAACAAATACTCTCAAAAGGAGTATAGTGAAAAGAGATATTCCCCTCTCCTGCCTTCCACCCTTCCTGCAGGCACACTGTGTTACCTCCTGCTTCCAGGAGGGTCTGGGCAGCTGAAAGCACACTATCATTTGATGACGTAAAAGGTGGCAAGCCCTTGGCATGGTGTGGTGTCTTGCTCTTAGCATCGATTGGGTTTTGTAGTTTTACACTTAACACTGGAAATGTAATAGGGCTGTGGCAGATAAAATTTTCCACACAAAAAGATTCTGTAGACACTCTTGACTTTTTGAAAAGTGACATTTACTGAAAATTTTTGAATCATTGGTTAACCTAAGGGACAAAAATGTTTGGCAAAATCATTGTGAAGAAGGTGCCTTTCCCAGAGTTGGGATTTGCTGTTGTCAGACAGCTCAGCAAGAGGGGTCTGAGGGGAGTCCAAGAACCCTTCTACAGATCTGCTTCAAGTGGAGTTCCAGCCAGCACTGAGGGAGATTTTGTCCTCCTAGGGTAGCAAATAGATTATCAGTGTGTCCTGAATTTGCTCATCAGGACAGACTGTGTTTGAAAATAGAACTCTCTGCTTGGTACTCAAGGACTTAAGTGGCCTTAGGAAAGGAGACATGTGCTACATTTGTAGTTAGCTTAAAATAGTTGTGAAATAATTGGTTAATGAAATTTTCATGTTGTAGATTTAAAATGTCTTTGCAGTTGGAAAGGAATAATGAATCATGTCAAAAATACTAGTATCTTGTAGGAACATTTGAGGTTATAAAAAGCTGTTAGAGAGATGAAGCAAAGTTTAAAGTTTCTGCTAATTTTTTTGATGGTTCTCTTTAAAAGTAGTTAAATTGCAAGGATTTTACATTTTATGAAGAAAAGATTACTGGGTCACAGAGAAACAGAAGTATAAAATTACTAAAAGAAATTTAAAATAATTGAAATAAGCACTGGAAACAAATTTATGAGACTGTTACATCTCTGTGACACAGTAATCCTTTCATATTTTCTTCACAAAATGCAAAATCCTTGCAATTTAACTACTCTTAAAAATATCTTGAATCATCCTAAGAGGCAGATATTTCAGATTGAAAATAGTTTTTTTCTGACCAATGACCATATTTTAAATTAACATAATTATTAATACAACCTGAGAATGAATAAGTGTTATATCATCCTTGCCTAAATAATCATAATGAAGTTCAATGAAATGATTAAAAAAAACCAAGAAACTTCCCCATTGACATACTGTAATATTAGTTTGTTATAGTTACAGCAGAAAATAACAGGCTATAATTGGGAGTAAAAATTTGAAAATTGTCCTATTTGTTGCAATTCCCTCACCCTAGTATTGTAAGCTTGAGCTAGAAATTTAAATTTTTCTATATATTACAAGTTAATTTTTAGTGTGATACATGATATGAAGACAATAGCATTATTGAAATAATTTAATTCTCAATGACAAGTTTACTTGTGTATCACTTAAGGAGAAAGTTTAAAACATAAAATCATGACATTTCCATTAAGTAATACTTTTAACATCTTTCATGTTTTGGAATATTGTTAAATGCCTGTTTTATAGGAAAAAATCTTGAATTTTAAGCAAAATCATAGTTCTATGTGTTATGTAAGAAGCTGTTAATTCTAAATGCTCTATCCTGTCTCTATCCATGCTTAATAAAAATGACTACATGTAACTTTAAAAAATACATACTTTTATAATTTTCTCACATGCTGTCCATGTTTCCAAATCTAAGATTCAGTGTCCTGTTAAAGATGTATCACCTTACATGCACAAATCAATTTGTAATTAATAAGGAAAGTATCAACTTTCACTTCTGAGGTAAGTAATTGGATTATTTGTTCCCATCATTTACTTGGACAATAACTCCAGTTTTGATAATTTGATTATTAGATTAGTGCTTTTTTTGCATTTTTAAATGAAGCTTTACTATGTGCATTTTAGAAATAATATTATAGAGTACAATATTATATAACTAGAGAAAAATTTGACAAATTTCATCTTGTATACTGAAAGGATATAGAATGTAATCTGAATTCTAGAGTAGGAATTGTGCTTAAAAGAAAACCTAGGACTTCACATACACTAGGCAGGTACTGTCCCACTGAGCTATATCCATAGCACAAAATAAGTCTTAAACCACAATATATCTGTCAGGTGGGCTTTAAAATTATTGCCCTAAAATATCTAGTTTATGCAATAAACTATTAGTGGGATTTGACTTAGCAAATCAGTGTTAAAGTTTTTGAAAATGAAATACTAAATATAAAAGGAAGTTCAGTCTTGTTACTATATGGGGAACTATGCAGAATTAACTGAAAAGGTTTTAAACTTGAAAATTTCACAAAAGTGTTACAAAGCATAAGCCACTGGAATTTAGCCCCAAATGCCATGCCAGAGAGAAGAGAACTGCTTGAGAAAATCTGTACCAGCTTTAATGAAAGCGGCTTACCATTCGGTGTGTAACATATCTTTTAAAATGTATTATTATACATAGAAAAATAAAATATTTGGAATTATCACCTCTTCCAAGATAAAAAGCATATTGAAAATAAGTTTAGAAGACCAAACTAACTCAACTATAAAAAACAGCAAACTTCATCCAGCCATGGTGGTGCATGCCTGTAATCCCAGTACTTGGGAGGCTGAAGCAGGAGGATCCCATAAGTTTGAGACCAGCCTGGACCACACAGTGAGTTCAAAGCCAGCCTTAAATACATATTGAGACCCTCACTCAAAAACAACAGACACAAAAAGGCAAACCTCGATGAGTAAAAAATTGTATGCAGTACAAGACAAAATTTTTAGTTGAATTTATAACTTTATAAAGTTAGTTTTAAAATGATACAAGTAAATGTTGAACTGTGAAGGGTGTGTTAACATTGAAGGTTGTACATAAATTGTTCTATGATTTGGATAATGGAATAATTTACAAGGCAATCATTTTAATAATTTTTATATGTTTACTAATAAAAATAGGCAAAATGCTATGAAAGATCTAAATGGAAAGTATTTTACATATGAAGTTTCACCACAGTACATCAGGTGAACACATGTATTTCAGAGCTGATTCTCTTAAATGCAGTATTTCTTTAGGGTAATTAACAGTAGTGTGTATATGATTGAGCTACTATTGGCAGACTGCCTTGATGAAGCTCTTTTCAACAATTTGCAGAGATTAAGAGGGTAGTAGGAATGGTGGTTTAGAAAGTGGTTTCTAAAGACACTGGGGGATCAAAGAGAAACCTAGGGTTTCCAGTATCCTCTGAAATAATCTTCGTGTAAAACTGAGTTTTAATAGGTGCAAGTGTCATTTAGGTGCTCTGCTCATGAAAAAAATATTTGACATAAAGAGATTATTTGGTCATGGATCTTAACAAATCATGTGACCCTTCTATAGCCATGTCAAAAAGAAAAATGGAGAATGATGTGTATATTCAGTATATTCCATGTGATGGTATTTGACTCCATAGGTAATCAATGGAGTTATTTACTAATTTAACACTTTCCATGCCCAAGACAATCTAATCACAAACTGTCCTTAACTTTATATATATATATATTGCTCTCAGCTATAAAAAACAGCAAATTTCATCCAGCCATGGTGGTGCATGCCTGTAATCCCAGTACTTGGGAGGCTGAAGCAGGAGGATCCCATAAGTTTGAGACCAGCCTGGACCACATAGTGAGTTCAAAGTCAGCCTTAAATACATATTGAGACCCTCACTCAAAAAACAACAGACACAAGAAGGCTGCATGTGTTCAAGCCATTTGTCTCTCTCATGTAGATAATTTGACACAGATTTAGGAAAAATTGTATGAGGCAAAGAAGAAAAAAATATATTTACTCTCCCTTGATTTATAAAAATGAGGCAGTTTGTAGATTAATATATTTGTGTACTTTAAATGTTCAGTAAGAATGAGGGCCTCATACATAAGGACCTTATCAAAGAGTAAATCTTTAAGAAATGGATGAAAAAAATCCTATACAATAATAAAGTTGAACATCAGTCTTGGCTCTTGGCATCCTAGAGGTCAATTGTAAAAGTTTATATTTTATTTATTTTTAGGAAGAACACATACACCCTCACTCCTCAAAGAAAAGTACATTTTCTACCACTTAGCTCTAAAGTTATTTTTCCTAATAATACATGCTTGCGGTACATGCAGATTACAGTCATCTTGAGGAGTGAGTACATGTACGTAATAAACTTCTTTTTAATTCCCTGTCCCTTCCCACCCACCTTCCCTCCCCCTCCTCTAAATCCCCTTTCCCAATTTTCATTCTTGATATTATTAATCATATCTCATGTTTATGACATATGATGTTTACATTCATTTAGGTTATTAGGTTCTGTATGTAGCACATATGTTCGACTTATTTCCTCTTCCCCTCTCCCTCTCCTCTGCCCAAATTCTCTCGGACGCGTTCCCATTTACAAGAACTCTGTCCCCTCTTAGGGAGGTTGGGAGAATATCAGAGAGGAAGCCCGGAATATTCTTTATAGTTTGGTAGCAGATGGAGTTATTTTCTAAGATTGGCTTGTTATAGGGTCATTTCTAAGGAATTTGAGACCTCAACACTAACTCAGCTCAATCATGGACTTTGAGAAAGGAACAAAATAATATGGTTTGTGTGCATAGGCTTCTAAAGTCCAGAGATGAACGTTATACTTTTCAAAGAAGACTTCATAAGAACCACAATATAATTTAGTAGTCTGACTACTACAAGAAAGTTCCCCTACTGAGGTTAAATATATTGCCATAATTTTCAGGAATCAGTCGTGGTTCAGTCCCTTGATGCCAAACTGTAAGTCTAGTTTCTTCCCATAAAACTTAAATATAGAAAGAAATTATCCCTAGCGCTCTTAACAATATTTTATACCACTTTCCACATCAGATGCTGTATGTCCCTTGTCTTTACCAATTTGTGTTTTCATTGCATTGTACATAGACCTCCATCATATTTCTAATGAATACATTATATTCTCTAATATAATTTTACTATAAGTTATTTAACCATTCTCCTACTAATGATTTTGGGTTTGTTCTTTTTCTCTTGCCTTTCTTGCTCCATCCCTTCCTCTCTTTCTACTATAAACAGTGATATAGATAACATACATATAGCTCTTTATGTATGGGTATAAAAACTTTTGCAAGATAAATTTCTACAAGTAAAATTTGATCAGAGGGTAAGTTTACTGCACATTTTGATAGAGCTTGCCAAATTGCCTTCCAAGAAGACTGCATGAGTTTACATGTCAGCAGTGTATGACTGTTCTTTCCATATCTCTCACCAACACTAATCACTAATTATTTTAACCAAGCTACTTTAGTCTGTCTTAAGTATTTTAATATCACTTCAATATTTTTCATTTACAGATAGCATCACTCATCTAAAAAACCAAAAAGAAAGAAAAACTAACCAAGAAATGCAGTGTGAAGGGGAAAAATTCCCTGGAATAATATCCAGAAATACCAGCATTAAGTATTCAAGCTAAAAAAAATTAACCTAGAATGCTAATGTATTTTCATCTGTTACATTGAGTATGATGTAATGAAAAGCAAATGTGCTTTTAAAAAAAATTTTTGTCTTTTTGAGACAGGGTCTCACTATGCAGTTCAGGCTGGCCTTGAACTCACTTTGTAGCTCAGGCTGGCCTCAACCTCACAGTGATTCTCCTGCCTCAGCCACCTGAGTACTGGGATTGTAGGCATGCACACCATGCCCAGCACAAATGTGCTTTAGAATTAAATGAACTTCAGTTGAATCCTACTGTACCAAATGAAAAGGAAATTTAGTGGAAAATTGAGCCTTCTGAAATTCATTTTTTTCAACTGTAAAAATGTGGCAGATGAAATAGGTTTAAGTGATAGATGAAATAGTCTACCATAGCAGCTCCATAAAATGTTTGCTTTACTTGTATCTTCTTTTTATTCCATTATGAGAACAAAAGAACATATTTCTTAAAATACCATGTTTAATTACAGAAGGTGTCCAATATGTCAAAGGAGAGACTGAGAAATAGTATATCAATAAATTTAGACTTGTAGAGAAATTTATTCTTTTGGGGGCTGTGTTTTCATTTCACCATCCCATCACACCTCTCCTTAATCTTCTCTTATCAGAGAAATAGCTAAAATGTTGAATAACATTATCCTCCATCTTGGAAAAATTTACATCTTCAGTCATAAGTTTCTCTTTTTTGGAAGAAAATCAACTGGATAATCCTGGCATTAATCAAACAAAATTCCTTTAGTAAAATTCTATGATGAAGGTAGAAATATCTTGTTTGTCTTTGAAAAACCTAGATGAGGGCTTTATGAATTTCATAGATCAGGAAGTTAGAAGGTGCAAATGGTGTTCTTTTGTCTAGGTAGAGGAGCATTAAAGAGCATTTACAGAAGTAATTTAAATCAATGAACATTCAGTATGGTTTGAATTTGTCCCCCAAAAGCCACATTGGAAACTTGGTCCCAATATGTTGATGTTGAGAGGTGGGGGAATCTTAAAAGATAGGGACAGGAACTGGGAATGTAGTTCAGTGGTAGAGAACTTGCCAGCAAGTCCAAAGTCCTGCATTCAAACTCCAGCACTGGAAGAAAAAAGATGAGGTCTAGTGGGAGGTGATTAGATCACTTGGGGGCATGTCCCTTACAAGAGGGGACTTTAGTTCTTCTGAGAGTGAGCTGTTATAAAGCAAGTCCACCTCGCACCCTTGGCTTTTTGTGTGTGTGCTGGTTTCCCTGCCACAGACAGCCAAGAGGACCTCCACTGGTGACAGAGCACATGAGAACATGTGGTGTTGGACTTTTAGCCTCCGAAATTGTGAATTAAAATTTTTTTGTAAGTACCCAGCTTCAGGTGTATAGCACCAAAAAATAAAGATACCTACCACAGGCCAAACCCAAGAAAGCTTAGAGCATTCAGGGAATGGCAAATTGTGTGTGACCAGAGCATAAGAAATAAATTGAGACTCATTGGGAGATGGAAAGTTTGGTAGGAGCCAGATTATGAAGAACCTTGTATACTATGTTAAATAATTTGGATTTCATCCATAGAAAGCAACAAGAATAAAATCATATTGGCATCAGTATAGAGAATGAATTCAGGAATACTAATGCTAGAGGCAAAACATCTGCTAAGTAAGCTATTATAAAAATCCATGAGAGCTTAGACTAAAGCAGCAACCATGGAAATGGGGAAGGACAGATATGTGACATATTAACAAGGTAGGATATGGGTCTAGGAATCACCATATAGAAATCTTTTTTCCTCTATTTAACAGTTCTCATTCTACTAAGTTAAAAATACAGTCACATATAGAAATTTGAATTTAAACACATGTAGTATTCACAAAGGATATATACTGTAAATGTGCTTTCAAATGAATGAGCCAGTAGAGAATGGGCAGTTTATGAACAAAATAGTACAAAGGATTAATCACTACCAGAAAGGTGTTTGTTCTCCAGTAGACTAGGGACTTGCAAATAAAACAGCCTTAAGAAACCATTCCTTGCCTCCAAAAAGATTTACCTTATATTCCTGCAGATTACAGGAACCTAATGAAGTAATTTATATGAAAAGAGGTATTCATTTGAATGCTGCTGAGACTAGTCTCAGACCAGAGAAAGGTAAGTGTGCAGCTGAATGTCAGGGACAAAATAATGAGAAACTCAAACGCCATCAGGAAACAACTCCTGTTGTCTCTCTGTGTGTTGGTGTCATTTCTTCTACTAAAGATTACTTTCCTCAGTGGGGCAAGAAACAGGGCTAGCATTCCATGTTATGGTTCCTGCACATACACCTCTCCTTGAAGACTTCAACTATAGATTTCTACTCTAAAAGGACTGATTGGTTCAGCTTTAAACAAGTGCTTACTGTGAACATAGCTCAATGACAGGCAGCCACCACTACAATTACTGAGTTAAGTGTGTGGTTGAGAGTTGGTGGATAGAGAACAGCAAAGAAGACAGGAGCAGGATACACAAAATGAAACATGAACATCACATTCCTGTTGTCATAGTCAATTTTTTTTTTTAAACTGGAGATTGAATTCAGCCTTCACACAGAGCTGCATTCCCAGCCCTTTTTAATTTTTATTTTGAGACAGGGTCTCATTGAGTCATGTTGTCCAGGTTGGACTTGAACTTTTGATCCTCCTGCCCCAGCCTTCCAGGAATTACAGGTGTGGGCCACCATGCTCAGTTCAGTGCCCTGCCTTTGACTTATCTGCTACCAGTGCTTCTTCTATGTTTCCTGGAGAACTTCTTTGATTTCTTTCCTGTTTCCCCTCCTACATCATGCTCATTCTCTGAATCTTATCTTGACTCCCCTTCCTATTCTTGCAACCATTCCTTGCCTCAAAAAAGATTTATGTTATATTCAGAGTTGGAGAATGTAGGACCACAAGGGCAGAATGTTGTCAAGATTAGAAAGAGATACAGCACTTTTGTCCGAAGACATTAAGTGTACATCCTTTTTGAACTATGGAGTTCACCTTCAGATAAGTATCCTATAAAAATACTTGGACATAAATATACATAAAAGCTACCCAGAAAGCACAATTTCTACTATTATAAATAAATAATCTGAATTTTCATCAATATGAAATGTGTAATAGCATGAGGAAAGGCTGCATTTATAGGTATGAAGTTATCAGTGGGATACTCTTGAGGAAGAAACAGTTGCAAAACCATATGCATTAGCTTTTCTGTTGCTGGGACAAAATACCTGACATCTTCAAGTTGAAGAAGAGATTTATTTTGGTTCCTGGTTTCAATCTGTGGATACACTGGGTCCAATGCAGAAACTTCATGGTGGAAGGGCATGGTGGAGGAAAACTGCTCAACTCATGGCATCCAGGAAGCAGACAGCAGAGAAAGAACCAGAGAGGAAGGGGCCAGGGACCAGATCCAGCCAAAGCCACACCTGTATGACCCACTACCTGCAACGAGGTCCCACATCCTAAGAGCCCATTCACTGTGCTTTCACAGTCCAATCACATTAATTGTTTAATCCAGCCAAACTAACAATGAGGGTTGGCTGGCACACCACACCTTGTGATCCCACTTTGTAGAAATAATTCATGTACCTGAAATATATACTTAAAATATTTTCAATTTATTTATGTGTTTTTTAACTCATTTGGAAGGAATTACACCAAACAGTTACAAGGAGCTATACCTTAGCAATTCTGTAGGAATCCCTTAGGGAGTTGAAAAAAGGAAGAAGAAATGAAGGAAGGAATTTGCACTTTTTAAATGTCACTCAAGCTGGGGATATAGCTCAGTGGCACAAGTGCCTGCCTGGCAAGCACAAGGCCCTGAGTTCAATCCCTGGTACCGCAAAATGAATAAATAAATAAATAAATGTATGTATGTGACTCAGTTATGAGCATTATCTGTTTTTATAGGTTAAACTTCCTCCAGTTCATTAATTCTTTTGGCTAATGTTACCTCTTCCTCACAGCATGTGCCAGTGATGGTCATTTAAATGTTTGATTCCACATTTTCTCTTATGCGTGGTTTCTAATAACAAGGCTGCTATAATTTTTGTACTTGAAGTTTGAATGGGATATGCATGGGTCTAGATTTATCCTACTGGTGTTCTCTGACCTGCTACACCTTTAGTTTGGTGTCTGTTACTGTTTTTGTTTATTTTATTAGTACTTCTTTTGTAATACATAATGAATACATTTTTCCTGGGGAGCTTGTACATGTACATAGCACATCTTATTCCCTTTTGTGTCTCCTCTTCCCTTCCTCCTTCCTCTCTCCATCTGTAGATTCCTTATCGTTGGCAGGGTCTACTTCCCTGCTTCCTCTCATCTTTTATTTTGCTCTTTAAATTATATGATATTTCAACTTGTGAGTCTGATTTATTTCATTTGGCATTATGGTCTCAAGGTACATTCATTTTCCTACAAAAGACTCAAATATATCCTCCTTTATGGTTGAGTAGTATTCCACTCTCGCTATATACCACATTTTTTTATCCATTCATCTTTTGATGGGCATATAGGCTGCTTCCAAAATCTAGCTATTATGAATTGTGCTGCTGTAAACATGGGTATGAATGTATGACTGCAATATGCTGTCTTTAACTCTTGAGAAGATGCAAAAGGAGCAACAGCTGGGTCAAATGGAATTTCTAATTTTAGCTTTTTTGAAAAATTGCCATATTGATGTCCATAGTAGTTGGACTAATTTAAACTTCAATCAACAATGGAGAACCCCCCAATGCAGCATATGTTTGTTTTGAATTATTGATGATGACCATTCTTTCTGGAGTGAGATGAAATCTCAGTGTTCATTTTCATTTCTCTAATGGCCAAGATTTGAACATTCTTTCGCGTCTTCATTGGCCGTTTCTCCTTGTGAGAAGTGTCTTTTTATTTCTGCTGCCCATTTTTGATTGAATCTTTTATTTTGGAGGGTCTAATTGTTTGAGTTCTTTATATATTCTAGATATTATACCTCTGTCTGAGGAATAGCTAACAAAAATTTTTCCCATTCTGTAGGTTGTCTCTCCACTCTGATGTTACCTTTGCTGTGTTGAAGTTTTCTAGTTTAATATATCCCATTTATTGATTCTTTGTGTTGTTTCTTGTATAATTGGGGTTCTATTCAGAAAGTCCTTGCCTTTGCCTATGTCTTCAAGAGTTTTGCCAATTTTATCTTCCAGCAGATTGTTTCTGTTTTAATATCTAGGTTTTTGATCCATTTTTATTTTACTTTAGTGCATGGTGGGAGATACAGGCCTAGATTCACTCTTCTTTATGTGGATTGCCAGTTTACCCAGCACCATTTATGGAAGTGGCTACCTTTTTTCTAGTGTCTGCCATTAATTTTGGAACATTTTTGGCCATTGTTACTTCATCTATTTCTACTTTATTCTCTTTTCTTTCTAGAATTCCCATTATATATCTGTTAGATCACAGTTCTCAAATGCTGTATTGTTTTCTCCTCCTTTTTTCTCTCTGCATCTTAGGCATGTTTCTCACTGACTCACAGCATTTCCTCTTGATTCTCTTAGTTTCTGTCTCTCCTTATATTATCTACCTTCTCTTTAGGCTGGACTATTTTCTTGCTTTCTAACATGATTTGTAATTTTGTGGTTGGAAGCCAATCATTATGTATCAGGTAATAGAAACAGAGGTAAGTAGACCTGTAGAGTGAGGTTTTTATGTTAGTGTAGGTAGGCATTGGGCTGTTTTTCATGTTTGCTAAAGCTTCAGTGCCAGAGGTGCCACACCTCTCTATTGTCCTTGCTTTTGTCTCTCATTGTCTTGGGCTTCTTGAAGAACTGTTTCTTAAATGGAGCTTCATCTTGTGGCTCTTTCAACTATAATCCACTCTCATTATGCTTGTGTCCTGTTGGTTTGGTGGTAAAGAATGGGGGAGTTCTATAATCCTATGACAGCATAGGACCATTAATTTTATGATTAAGATTTAGATTAAGCAGTCTATAATCTTCTGATTTTATGATTCTAGAACACTTAAATTATCATGTTCATAAATTGTGTTTATTATTATACAACTCTTAACCTAATGACTAAATCTCAGATTCCATTGGACATGTGTCCTTGGATAGGATTTTCATAGGTATCCCCCTCCCTCCAGTTTTAAGTCAGGAAGTGTAGCAGGACTGGAATTGTGGAAGTGTGTCCTCCTGCCCCCATCAGGAAGTCTCTGGCAAAGTTCATCCCCAAGGAAAGAGGACATTGTTAGGGCACTATCTTGGGTGTATTTCAAATGATCACTTGCAGCTTTCGACTGTTAGAGCTTTAAGTGATTCTTTCCTGGCTTTTTCTTCAAAAACCTTCTGGGGTTCCTGAAGGTAAAAATCTACAAAAATGTGGGCTCTCTTAAGGTTACACTATTTTTTTCAATACTGGGGATTGAACCCAGGAGATTTTCACAAATCTACATCCCTAGCCCTTTATTATCTTTTATTTTTCAAGCAGGCTTTCAGGTTTTATTGTCAACTAAGTCACTAGGTTGCCCAGGCTGGGCTCAAACTTTCCATCTTTTTGCCTCAGCCTCCTAGATAGCTGAATTTATAGGCAGGCACCACCATGTCTGGCTCTTAAACGAATCCAACAACTCCTTACTCTTAACATTTAATTGTCCCTGACAGCTTATGGCTCTAACGCTTCTGCACCAGGCTAGCATCTATTGGCTGTGACTGTGGATCTGCCTGTTTCTCCAGATTGCAAGGTGATAGTTAGATCTCTAACCACAGTCTTCCAGTGGGTCCAAGAAAAAAGCCACTGACTTCAATTTCTTCCTTTGTCTCTTCTTCCTTTTTTTTTCTTTTTGTAAAAAAGCTTTTTTTAAAAAAAAAAATCTTAGAGCTGAAATGTGCTGAACATTTAGTAGCCACTAAATAAACTGTTTGTTAACCACTAGAATTTTATGTCTTTAGGAACTTCATTTTTGGCTGTTTGGGAAATTTCCAGATATATATGCATATGTGTGTATGTACATGTATTTTTTCAGTGATGAGGATTGAACCCAGGACCTTGCATACACTGGGCAAGCACTGTACCACTGAGCTATACCTCCAACCTTATGTGTGTGCTTTAAAGTGGAAAATTAAAGTTATCTTCAAATATTTTGTTATAATGTGAAAACCAAATTGAATTTGTCCTGTATGGTGTCAAAAGATCTATTAGTTGAAATTGTATGTGAACATATGTTAAGATTTTAATCCAACATAAGAATCTTCTATCAAAATTATTCAACAATGTTGGACATATGGGTGGTACTTTATGAAACTTAAAATCCACTTTCAGTTTTGGATAGATGTAGGAATGCCTAAGATTTTCACGAACATAAGAGGCATCATGCTCTCCTACGTAAGTATGTGAAAGCAGAAGCTAAACCACAACTCCTCATGTATTTATGCTAAAGGGGAAACTGTCAGGTAGAGGTGGTGTTATATAACTTCTAATGTAGAGATGTTGATTTTCAGATACAATATGTTTTCTTATTGTAAATTCAATGTTCTGAATTACATTTCAGGTTTGCAGCCTGGGTTTAAGCAGCAAATTCCTGCACAGCAGGAAAAATACACCAGGTCTTTAAAAGTTGTTCACAAGGACTATAAAATATCCTTTGGAAGTAATAATGGTTCTGAATTTTATGTAATTCAGGGCCTCTAAATTTTATATAATTCAGTGTTTTCTTTATTCTAGTTAACTTACTCATAAACATAATTTTATATTCCAAAAACAACTTATATTGACTTCAATATTCTTATTAGAGAGCTGAACCTAGAAAAAAATTTAGGTTTTTGCCCAAATTCATTTGATGGCTACTAATGATGGATTAATAATTTTATTAAAATAATTCTTAACATTCACAACATTTAAACAACTTAAGGAATAGTTTAAAGTTAAGTATAATTATATACATGAAAATTCATCCTTTTTAGTGTTCTGTTCTATGAATTTTGACAAGTGCATAGTCATGGGAGCTACCACAATTAAGATACGTAACATTTCCATTAACCTGTGTCCTTTGTTCTAGGTGCTTTGAAGTTTCAGATTTTGCTTATGATCCATTTTGAGTCCGTTTTTGTGTAAGATATAAGGAAGTATGGATCCAGTTTCTCTCTTTTCTCTTCACCCTTCCCTCCATCCTTTCATCCTTCTTTTCCTCATTTTTGCAAGCCAGTGTCCAGTTTTTGGAACTCTACTCACTGAATCCCCTTTTTGTCTTTGTTGAAAACCAATTGACTAAATATGTGTACAGCTAAAATTGCTGAGGTCTCTCTTTTATTTCACTATCCAATGTCTATAAATCTTACAAATTTTAAATTCATTAGTTGATTAAAACCTGACAGTCATCAATATTTCACCACTTAATGTGTGACATGTCAAAAAAGTACAAAGCAAAGCTCTCTTTATATATTTTTGACTTTATAAAATACCTTAGGCAACCATAACTCATTGACATTTATATCTCAGAGCTAAAATACTGAGATTACGTTTGGATCAACACCTTTAGTACATATACTGGAAACTAATTATGTCCCAGTGTAATGAAATGAGAATGTTAACATGTTTAAACCTGTCACGTGAAAATATCTCAAATCTCACAGTGAAACCATTTATGCCATCCTTGTCACAGTTTTTTCTGATCCCACAATTACTTCCTAGTTTCTAGAAAATGTTTCAATATTAAAAATATTTAAGAATAAAATATTATTGAGAAAGCAGAGATTTTTCTTTCCCTGAATTTTTAGTAAAAGCAAAAAAACTCTTTTTATGCAACTTTATCTTGTCTGGCCTGAGTTTGAGTTGCATAGTATGTCTCAAGACTGGGAAGACCTCAACTTCTCCCTTGCCTACCTCCGAAGCAACATCTGTGTTACTTTGTGTATTTCACTGGGTATTTCTTTGCTAAAGTGCCCCCTCTCCCAGCCTATATTTAGCAATCATTAGATTTTTGTCTGTGTTGGTGGCAGTGGTGCAGGGAACGGGATGGAGCACCTACCACAAACACTGTGATTTTCTCTGTGCTTCCATAGTCTGGATTCTAGGTTAGTCATGCCTGGGCATTGCCATGACTGTGGGAAGAGGAGAGGAGCAAAAAGGAAAAGTTTTCATCAGATCCAGGGAACCCTAGTGATTCTTACTCTCAGACTACCTATAGTTTTCGGTAGCTTTGAAAACTTTTCATCTCTGCGTTGAAACTAGCAGCCACTCACAGGCTGAAGCTGCCTCCTACTGTGTATCAGACACAAGATGAAGCACCTGATTCCAAGAAATTGGAGCTAGGATTTTTTTTTTTTATTTTAAAAATAAAAGGAGGAAAACATTAACAGACAGACAACATTTTACAAAATAGCAAAAGAACAGTACAGACAATACAGAGTTACAAACAAAGTGGTAGGAAATTAGCAATGCTTCTTGTATTACATATTGATATCTTCAGAGTGATTTCTCATGAAAACAGATATAGACATGCAATGCTGATCAACCAAGGACTCATTGACAGTTTCTTTCAGCAAAGAAATACAAGAGAGTAGAACAGCCATGTTAACTATCCTGCATATACATACATACAAAATTTCTCCTTTCCCTTCTCTTTTCCCACATCCCAGTTGCCCTTTACCTTTGAGTGCTTTCCTATCAATTCCCAATGTCTATCATATCTCCTAGTTTAAATTAACTCTTTCAGGTTTTACACTAGTGAAACAATGCGGTGCTTGCACATGTATGTTTGATTTATTTCACTTATGAGTATGGTCTCTAGTTGTGTCCATTTACCTATAAAAGCCTCGAGTTTATCTTTCTTTACAGCTGAGTAATATTCCATTCTATAAAAGTACCACAATTTTCTTATCCAATCCTTGGTGGACGGACGTTTGGGTTGCTTCCACATTTTAGCAATTACAAATTGTGCTGCTATGAACATAGGTGCACATATATCACTGTGATATGATGTTTTTAGATCTTCTGGGAAAATACCCAGCAGGGGGATAGCTGGGTTGAATGGGACCTCTAGACCTAGTTCTCTGAGGAATCTCCAAGCTGATTTCCACAGTGGTTTCACCAGTCTGCATTCCCACCAGCAGTGGAGAAGGGTTCCTATTTCTCCACAACCTCGCCAGCATTTGTTATTGGTTGATTTCATAATGCTAGCCATTCTTACTGGGGTAAGGTGGAATCTCAGTCTTGTTTTAATTTGCATTTCTCGAATGACTAATGATGTTGAGCATTTTTTCATATATTTATTTGCCATTTGCATCTCCTTGTCTGAGAAGTGTGTATTCATCTCAGCTGCCCATTTGTGGATTGGGTTTTGAATTTGGAGGTGCTGATATTTTTAAATTTTTTATATATTCTAGATAGAAGCCCTTTGTCTGAGGGACAATCAGCTAAAATTTTTTCCAAGTTTGTGGGTTTTCTTTTTACTTTGCTGGTGATTTCTTTAGATGTGCAGAAACTTTTCAGTAGGATGAGATTCAAGGTCTCAATATTAAACCAGAAACACTAAATCTATTGGAAGAGAAAGTAGGTAAAAACCTTGAAGACATAAGGGTAGGCAGAGAGTTCATGAGCAAAAACCAAATTGCACGTGAAACACTTGAAAGGAGCTAGGCTTTTCAATAGGGACATTCACTGCACCTACTGAAGGTTACACCAAAGTGTCTCCACTATACTGAGTGTTTGTTGCTTGCCAAAGCCCTGACCTCCTTTCTTTCAGTTGATTGCTTCTGAGTTTTTGAAGGGAAGCTGTCCCCATGCTCTTGCACAACTCCTAGGAGGTAAGTCACTGCCCTTTTCTCTATGTCATTTCCCTCCCTCCCTGACAAAGTGAGTAGTCTTCATTACTACCCCTTCTGCCTAGGTCAGAGATATGTCCTTACACAAGGTTGAGGATTTGCAGAGTTCCTCAGCACTTTATAACAATCCCTCCTCCTTGTCCCACCCAAGATTACAACATACCTTGCATCTCCATTTTCATAAGGAATACTAGCTGGCTGGTGCTAAACAAAATGTATCTAACTGTCTTGGTTCACTGTGCTTATGCTACATCTTTTATAGGGATTATTATAATGCAGGACATCTTCCTGTCCCCCTGAGGTCCCAACTCTTGGAGGAAAAGCCATCTCTGGCCAGAGAGAGGCTGATTTTATCTAAGACTCTGTCGCTCAAGCTCGCTTTTACATCTCAGTCTCTAGCGGCTTCTGTGCAAATGATCCTGAGGTAGTTATGTCTCTTCTCACCCTCTTTCCTAAAACATGACTAAGAGGCAGCCATTTAAAAATGTGGTCGTCTTCTAGATTTTTAATGCATTTCTCTTTTTAAAAACATACGTGAGTGATATTACACAGAGTGTTTATGCATTCCTATGTGAGTGGCATCTGCTTTGTAACATTCCATTGGACAACCGTAGCATTCCTTACTTCCCCAAGCTCTTATCGATAGATGTTTATGTTGCTCCAATTTCTAGTTATGTAGAACAGACCTGTGGATACCACTGTACATACACCTGAATAATGACTTAGAAGGGAAATTGATAATTCTGTTTTAATGAACATTACCCTCTAAGAAGTAGCTCCATGCATGCTCCCAACAGCAGTATATGAAGGTCACCTTTCCCCTGTGCCCTCGCAAGCATTAGGCTTAGCCTTTTTTTTTTTTTTTTTTTTTTCCTGGTACTGGGAATCGAACTCACGACCTTGTGCTTGCCAGGCAGGTGCTATGCCGCTGAGCTAAATCCCCAGCCCCAGGATTAGCCTTCTTTTACATCTACCTCAGACCAAACCCATACCTACAGAAACATGGTATTGTATTGTTTCAGTTTGCATCTTTTGATTATTCAGAGGTTGATTATCATTTCCATATACTAAACAGTCATATGGATTTTTTCTCTGTGAATTGCCTGCTCATATCTTTTTTTACAAGACCAATGTTCAGCTTTTCTGTCTTGCTTTGTAAGAGTTCTTTATATAACAAATATTTGAACTCTTGGTCTTGCATGTATATTATAGATATTGCCCTTAGTTTATTGCTTGATTTTAAATTTTGATTCTAATGTCCCTTGCCAAATAGACTTTAAAATTTTTATGTAGTCATTTTCCTTTGTAGCTTCTGTTTTTCACCCTTCTCCTACTCAAATCTTCTAAAAATACTTACATGCATTTATTGCTCCTAATTTTTTAAATCTTCTAAGCATAAAGGATCAGTCTTGCTATGAGCATGAATATTGTAGGTAATGGCCCAAGCTGAAAGGTAGGATGAAGAAGGGTAGTGTGAAGTCACTATTTGACAGGTTTGGTGACACAGAATGTTACAGAGACCATAGAAATTATGCAGAACCTAAAGCCAAGTTTGGTGACACTGGTTGTGTCCACTCAGTCGTTCACAATGAAAATTTTTCAACTGTTTCATAAGCAAATGCGAGGTAGATACTCTTATTATAAAATTAAATCTTTTTTATTTTTAGCTTTGATCAATTTTTTGACAGCATTATCATTTGTAAACCACCATCCAGCTGGCCTCAATTTTTCTGTGACAGGTCGGAAGCCTGGCTAAGTAACATGTTTGAACTGCTGTTGTAGCCACCCTACAGAACAGAATGATTACCCTTTCAACATTGGTTCTGGTTAAGTCAACCATAAGTAGAGATTCAGCACTGTTCCACACAAGAAAACATCGAAGGACCTAAATTTGCAACAAATTCTGTGGCAGTTTTAAAAGTTTAACTGCTATGGTAAAGTACTGGGCATTCTCAGTACTTGAATAGGGAACATGTGCACAGGGAAAAGATAACACTGCACTTTATAAGCACTGTGTATAAATGGAAAATGCAGTATCTTCAATAAATCTACTTAAAATTGGCACCATAACAAAAGTCCTTCTGGGTGTTGATACTGATGACACCACACACATCAAGAGGGCATGACAGCATGGACTACATATTGAGTACATAGGGAGACCTTGTCTCAAAGCAAACAAACAAAAAACAAAGCAAAAAAACAATGCTCTTTAGTGTATTACCAGCCCTCAGAAGTTGCATGTGCACTTTATATCTCTAGGGTCTGCCGAGAGCTGAAAGGAGGGAGCACTGGCTTTTTGAGAAGTTCACTTCCCAAGTGCTGGTTACCATGCAAAGGCGTTTATGTAGTTGCCAGTAGTCAGATCAACAACTAACTAGATGTCTTTAAAACATCACAATATCTGTGTCAGGAACTCGAAGTAACCATGATGTGAGTATGCACTATTCCTAACCCCAGCTACCCAGAGGGCTCAGGCATTTATGTTAAGACAGATTTTAAGTGACTCAGCCACGTGGATGCGCAGTGACCTTACGCTCCTCTCGCAATAATGCCTCCATCTTCTGAGTTTTTCCATTATGTGGTGATTTAGTTACTAATGTTCGCTGAATCAAATGTCAGCAGTGAATTTATTTCTACAGTACTGAGTATCAAAGCTTGGGTGAACTGCGGCTATTTTCCTTTGTGAAAATTCTATTCATTGATATGTGATTTTCTCATTTCCTCCTGAAATCACTCCATCATTGTCAGCAATTTATTTCTCTCTTTAGGCAGCAGTTACTACCCTTAACTGCTTGCTTTTCAGATCTTCTGTCTTTCTTGGTAACCACTTTCAACAGTACAAGCTGACATAGAAGAGAATTTTACAGATATGTCTGCTTTTGTTGAGAGAATAAATGGCTATTTGGTTTTAGCACATTCTTTGATTTAGAATATATATAACATATTTAGTTTTGAGATAAATTTGGCTTAATGTTCAATACTAATTTTCAAAACATCTGTTTGAAAAATAGATGCATCAAGTATTACTCATATTTTACCATTTAATGCTGTAGTATGTGATTAATTTTCACATTCTCTAAAAGCTTGTTATTACAGGCTCTCAAACTTGTGAAAACAGCAGCTAACACCAAGCTTGATAAAAGACTGTGTACTTTTCCCTCATGTTGAGGAACAAGGCGAGGAGGTCCACTTACCCACTACCAAGTATTGTATTGAACAAACTGGTCAGCCCAATGAGGTAAGAAAAATAAATAAACAGCTTATAGCTTCAAATGGAAATAGTAAAATTGTGTCGGTTTGCAGATAACTTGTCAGTGTAGAAAATCTCAAGGGACTCTTCCAAAAGCCTTCTGGAATTATTTTTTTCTCATTTTTATTTATTTATTTATTTTTGGTACATGTTTCCAGTGCATGATTGCATTCATCATAGGAAGTTGGTACAGGTGCATAACATGTTGTAATTCTTGTTTTCATCCCCTTCCCTTGCCTTCTATCCCTGCGCCATCCATCTCCTGGTCCTCCTCCTATTTGCAAAAGTCCTACTTACCTAAGTCCTATTATCTTTTTGTTGTTGTTGTTGTTTGTTTTTATCCAATACCGGGAATCGAACTCATGACCTTGTGCTTGCCAGGCAGATGCTGTGCCACTGAGCTAAATCCCCAGCCCCAGTCTTATTATCTTTTATTTTACTCTTTATTTATATTTTGGGTTTCGCATAAAAGAGAAACCATGTGATATTTAAATTAGTGTGTCTGATTTATTTTGCTAAGGATTATGATCTCAAGGTGCACCCATTTTTCTACAAAAGACTCAGTTTACCCTTTTTTATGGCAGAGTAGTACTGCATTGTATGTAAATACCACATTTTCCTTATGCATTCATCTGCTGATGGACATGGAAGGCTGCTTCCAAGACAGGCATTATGAGTTATGCTGCTGTAAACATGAGTATGCATGCTTCGTGGTGATTTTAACTCTCTTAAGAAGATACCTAGAAGGAAAAGAGCTGGGTCAAATGGGATTTTTCTTTTCTTTTCTTTCTTTTCCTTCTTTCTTTTGATAAACAGAAGTCTGTATTTTAGAATCTTTTTTTTTTTTTTTTGCGGTACAGGGGATTGAATTCACAATCTCACGCTTGCCAGGCAGGCACTTATGCCACTGAGCTATATCCCCAGCCCCTGTATTTTAGAATCTTGTGTGAGTGGTTTATTGGTCTTTGGTCTTGGCTTTGTCCTTACTACTAGCCACAAATGGAATTTTTTGATTTAGTTTTCTGAAGAATTGCCATACTGATGTCAATAATAGTTGTACTAGTTTACATTCCCACCAACAGTGTAGAAGGGCGCCTTTTTTCTCGCAGCCTCACCAGCATTTTTATCATCTGATTTCTTTATGATAGCCTTTCATCTAGAGTAAGATGGAATCCCAGTGTTGTTTTAATTTGCATTTCTGTAATGGGCAAAGATGTTGACTACTTTACATGTATTTATTGTCCATTCATACTTCTGCTGAGAAGGGAATATTTATCTTCAGTTGCTCATTTTTTTTATTGTGTCTTTTATTTGGGGCGGGTCTAATTTTTAAGGTCTTTATATGTTTTAGGTATTAATCTTTTGTTTGAGGAACATCTGGCGCACAATTTTTTTTTCATTTTGTAGGTTGTATATTTACCCTGTTTTCTGTACAGAAAAATTTTAATTTGGTATCCCATTGGTTGATTCTTGTTACTATTTCTTGTGCAATTGGTGTTCTACCCCAATTTGTAGGATGGTGGCCTAGAATTATTAAATTTAGAGTCATAGGCTGTGAGGTCATTATGTGAATATATTTCTATATGCTACTAATGAATGATCAAAAATCAAAAGTTTAATTAAATATCATTTACAATAGCACCTAAAATGCAATATTTAAATATAAATCTAATAAAATATGTGTAGAATTTGTATGCTTAAAACTACAAAATGCTGTTGAAAGAAATCAAAGATGTAAAATAAAATGAATCACTATACTATGTTCCTTGGAAAACTTAGTATCAGTAAGATGTCAGTTCTCTCCAACTTGATTGAACACCATCTCAATCAAGATCTTAGTGCTTTCTGTATAAATTGACAAGTTGATTCTTTTATTTCTGTCTTTTTGGGAAGGGTCTTGCTATGCAGTTCAGGCTGGGCTTGAACCCACTTTGTAGCCCAGGCTGGCCTCAAACTCACAGCGATTCTCCTGCCTCAGCCTCCTGAATGCTGGGATTACAGCATGCACTACCATGCCTGGCAACAAATTGATTCTAAAAAACTTATAAGGAAAGGCAAATGATTTGGAATAAGCAAAGTGATTTTTTTTTTTTAAAAAAAAAGCAAATTTGGAAACCACACTAGTTAATTTGAAGACTTACTATAAAGCTACTATAATCAAGATAGTGTGATATTAATCAAGGTGTGTGATGATAGCGAGGAGATAAGACATATGGATTATTGGAACAGAAGGGAAAGTGAGGAATAAATCCACACATGTACTGGCAATTAATTTTTGACAAAAGTACAAAAGCAGTTCAATGAAAAAAGGGTAATCTTTTTCCATAAATGGTGCTAGAACCACTGTAAAAACACTTCTAACAGAGATCATAGATCTAAATAAGTGTGAAACCTAAATCTTCTACAAGAAACACAGAAACTTTTTTGTGATCTTAGGTTAGGTATAGCTTTCTTAGATATGCATGATTTATAAAAGAAAAAAAATCAAAATCTAGAAATAACAAATATTCCTCAGCTGGAGAATGTATGAACAAACAGTGGTACATGTCTACAATGGGACACGTTCAACAATGGGAGTGAGCTTTAAATGCATTGTGGTAAGTGAAAGAAACTAAATCCTATGTGTAGGGTACATCCTATGTGTCCGTTATATGACGTTCAGGAGAAGGCAGACGACAGGTCAGTGGGAAGATTAGGGGAATGGTTTGACGAGAAAGCAGGAGAATGAAGGAATGTGGGAGGAAGGGTAATGGAACATGATTGTGGACATTTGTCAAAGCCATAAACCAAAAAGGGTGCAGTCTGACTTACATTACAGCTACTACTACAGGGGATAAATTACAGTAGAATCGCTGAGTTAACTGGTTTATATATATATATATATATATATATATATGTATGTATATTAACAACAAACAAAATAACCCTCCTAGAAGTATGTATACATATGTACTTTTTAGGGGTTTGTTTCATTTTGTTTTTTGAAACAAGGTCTTGCTATGTAGCCCTGGCTGACCACCAAATTGCGGTGATCCTCCTGCCTCAACCTCCAAGTGATCCTCCTGATTCAGCCTTGTAAGTGGTGGGATTATAGATGTGCACCGCTACGCCTGCAAATATACATATTTTTTTAATTCAAATGCCAAACTGCCTTCCAGAAAGATGAGTCAATTTAGATTCTCGTAAGGTCTCCATTCCTGTAGGTGACCACCTAGGCAGTTATGGAGGTTTTGATAATTTTAATCTGCTGAACTAATAAGTAAAAAATGATGTATTGGTACTGGTTTGTTTTTATTTTTAAAATTTTTAATAAAACCCAACATCTTTCACAGGTGAATTAGTCATGAGTAGTGTTTATTTTTCTGAATTGTCTATTCATGTTTTTTGTTTACTTTTCTGTTCATTGCGATTTTTAAGCACCTTTCATTTTTAGGAAAAATAGCTTTCTTTCTACTTGTCATTGAACTTTAGCTTTGTTATTTTGGACTGCTTTAAAATTTTTACTGACAGGTTATTGTCTTCTTTTATAACTTTTATGATTAATACTTTTAATAAAAATTATAGAGACCATGCTTTTAATGTACTTATCATTTTCTATATCCTATTATTTGGTAAAATTTTATAAGTGTGCCCTGGATGCTGAATATGAAGGTAAGTTCTGTTTTCAGGGTGAAAAGCATGATGTATAATTTAAACCAACCTTTTAAATTGTATTATTCAGATAGCAATTTCAGTAGCTCTGACTTGGATTGGAAGAAGCTTATTAGAATATGAGGAATTCATGTCCAGTTCACCTCTCTTCTGTGCATTCCTATTTGGATCCGGTGGCCCTCCTGTGATGCTGGCCCTTCCTCCCCTATTGAGAAAAGTGCTCTTAGAGCACTGGCTACTATAGTGGCTCTTGGCTGTTTATATTTCAGAGCTGAAACACTCCCCAGAAACTGTTTTCAGCAGAAAGGCCAAGCCTCCCTGGGAGCAATCTGCATCCAGTGACTGCTTGATAGATACAGGACTACAAATGTTCCCTTTGACTCAATGGGGACTTTCTTTTTGAAGGGTCATGCCAGATCTGCTGATGCCTTCCATGTGACTGCAGTAGGAGGCAAGTTCTCTTTGTGCCAATCCTATTTCCACCATTTTTTCACAGGTGATATTTCTGAGTGTACTCCCAATAAATCTCTTACAGGCAACCTCTGTCTCAGAGCCTGTTTCCAAAGAACCTGACACATGACAGGCACCTTTTGGATTTTTAATTGTCAGAAATAGAGGGAGAGCCACTAAAAGATTCTTCTCCTGCTCCTGTCCTACCTCCTACTGCTCCAGCTCATATGAAAATTTGGTCAGATTTTCTTTTTGCAGATGTAAGGTATACATATGTAACTTTTGCACATTTTGATGCACTTCTACTTAAAAACTACAGGTTCATGGAAATAATTCATTTCAAATTGTACTCTTTTACCTGCTCTGATACTTATTCCTCACTTAATGTTTTCTCTAAATTCTAATACGTTTGATATTAATTTTATAGCCTGGTTTTGTATTCTCTGAATTTGCCTGATAAATACTACCTGACCTTTGGCCTCTTTGGTATGACATTATTGCTATGAATCAAGGGATATGTATTTTAATGTATTTTAATTACTATAATTTATTACAATGACTATAATTGATTTATCTTGTCTTGCTTTTGTCTTTTTGTGTTTTATTTCTATCCTTTTCTTCTTTTGCTTCCTGTAAGTAGTTGTGTATGTATATCCTATGTGTTTTGCATTCATCCTCAGCGATCAAAAAGGCATATATCCTGTTTTAAATTCTGCTAAGGATTACCTTTAAATTTTTGGGAAACAACATCTAACCCCCATTTCCATAATCTTCAGAGACAAAGGGAAATATTACATATTGAAGTCTCTTCTTACTTAGTGTAAGAAATTTGGTACAATTTTATTCTCTCTCCTCATTCCTGTTTTTATGTTACTGAGTTTTAGATATAAATAACTGGTACATTTTTTTCTTCCTTGCTTTTATTAGTATATATTTGTAATACATAGCAAATACATTCATCGTGGGGGAATCAGTACATATACATATTGTATCTTGATCCTTTTTACTTCCCCTTTCCCTGCCCTCCTCCTATCTTCCCCTCCCTCCAGGTTCCCTTCCCATCTTTTCAAAGAACCAACTCTTTCATTTATTGATCCTTTGTATTGAATTTTTTTTTAGTCTCCATTTCATTAATTTCTGCTCTAATCTTTATACTTTCTTTTTTGTATTATTTTCAGATTTGGAGTGTTCTTATTTATTTAGGACTTTGGGATGCATCATTAGTTTATTTACTTGGGCTCTCTGTTCTTTATATGTGTGTATTCACAGCTATAAACTTTCCTCTTAGAACTGCTTTCATTGTGTCCCATTGGTTTTAGTATTATGTGCTCTCATTGTCATTTGATTGTAGGAACTTTTTTTATTTCTTCTGTGATCTTCTGATTATTCAACAATGTATTATTTAATCTCCATGTACTTGCATAGTTTTGTGGTTTCTTTTGCTGTTGATTTCTATCTTTATTCTGCTATGATCCTGTCATGTGCAGGGGATTATTTTAATTCTTTTGTATTTATTCAAGCATGCTTTATAGCCTAAGATATGGTCTCTTTTGGAAAACGTTCCAAATGCTGCTGTGAAAAATGTTTATTCTATTGTTGTTGGATGAGATGCTCTGTAGATTTCTGTTAAGTCCATTTGTTCAATGTATGGTTTAATTCTGATGTTTCTTTGTTGAGCTTTTCTGTCCAATTGACCCAACTGTGGGAGTGGAGTATTGAAGTCCCTCACTATGAGTGTATTGATGTCCACCTGTCCTTTAAAATCCAGTGGTTTTTGTTCTATGAAGTTTGATACACCAATATTCAGTGCATAGATATGTATAAGTGTTATCTCTTCCTGTTGAATTATTCCCCTTACCAGTATGTAGTGGCCATCTTTGCCTCTTGGTATCTTTGATAGTGTCTGCTGTGTTTGAAAATAAGAGCTATTCCTACTTGTTTTCAACTGCTGATTGAGTGGAACATTGTTTCCCATCCTTTTCACTCTCAGACACAAACATCCTTTTGGAGAGGTATGTCTCCTGTAGATGATATGTGGTTGCATTTTGTTTTTTGATCCAATCTATCTGTCTGTCTTTTGACAGGGGAGTTGAGATCACTGACACTGAGGGTTATTATTGTTAAGTGTTTACTGGACACTGTTGTTGCATTATTTTTCCAGTGTGGATTTCTTTATATGTTTCATTTCGTTTAACTAATCAGTTAGATGTGTGCTTTCCTTTGGGCTCTGTGGCACTGATGGCCTCCTTAGCTCTGTACAGGATTCCCTTAAGCGTTTTCTGCAATGCTGGCTTACTGGTAATGTATGTAAGGATCTCTTTGTTGTAGAAAGTGTGTACTTCACTATCAATTTTGAAGGCTAACTTTGCAGGGTATTAAAGCCTCGACTGATAATTGTTTTCACTTAGGACTTAAAAAAAAACTTCACTCTAAGTTCTCCTGGCCTTTAAGGTTTATGCTGAGAAATCTGCAGTTATTTGGATAGGCTTGCGTTTATAGGTTACCTGCTGTTTTTCTCTAACAGCTTTTAGCATTCTCTCCTTTTGTAGAACTTCTGAAATTTTCATTGTGCTCTGTTGTGGACTAGTCCTTTTCTGGTCATGATTGTTTTGGGCTCTCTGTGCCTCTTGTACTTGAATATTGAATTCTTTCCCTAAATTGGAAGCTTTTCGCTATGATTACAGTGAACAAGTTTTTTAACCTTCTGAATCATCTTCTTATTTTTCTTTTGTTCCTATAATTCCGAGGTTTTTTTTTTTTTTTTTTTGAGTCATCTAGTAGCTACTGGATTCAGTTTGCAGTGTGTCTTGGGATTTGGGGATCATAGCTGAGTTTATGCTATACTATATCTATCTTGTCTTCTATTTCTGACACTCTGTCCTCACATTGGCCAAGTCTTCTATCTATGCTTTTTTGTGTTTTTTTGGTTTTTCTCTGGTACCGGGAATCAAACTCACAACCTTGCGCTTGCCAGGCAGGCACTTTGCCGCTGAGCTTAAATCCCCAGCCTATCTATGCTTTCTGTTGCATTTTTCGTATCAGGTATTTCTGCTTGCTTTCTTTTCATACTAATTCTTTACTGAAGTGATCCTTCATGTCTTGTTTAACTCTATGAATTCATTGTGTTTTCTTTAAATTTGTCAACTATTTTATTGGTAAAATCTTTTATCTATTTAATGAAATCCTCTTTGAGCTTTAGAACATCTTATGCATTTGCTTATGTGTTTCTTCTTTTGTCTCTTCAAACATTTCGACCATTTGGTCTTTGAGTTTTTTGCCTGTAGTTTCCTGTATGTCAGTGCCCATGAGATCAGCTTTGGGAGAGTTAGGGGATTTGGAGTCATCTTGTTTCTTTGCTTTCTTATGTTTGTTATTTTTTGCACTGTGGATTGAAGATCAGTTAGGTAGAGAAACTCTGTCATTACTGTGGAGATCTCTTTCGTTAGATTCTTTTTCCCTGTGATGTGTTCTTGGGTTTGGTTATATTATATATTATTATGTTTTGGTGTTAATACCCTTCTTCAACAAATTCAGCATAATATTTGAGGGTTTCTTAGTGTTAAACCTTTTTTCTGAGGGCTTGATCTCCAGCACCATTCAAGAGAAAATCAACTGCAGTAATGTTGATGACAAGAAGACAAACCAGATATTGACATATAGTAAAAAGTAGCCAGTGATATAGCTCAGTGGCATAGCACCTGCCTGGAAAGTGCAAGGTCCTGAGTTCATTTCCCAGTACCAAAAAAGCCTCCCAAACAAAAAACTAATAAAGCTGGGTATGATGGTGCACATCTGTAATCCCAGCTCTTGGGAGACTGAGGCAGGAGCATTGCTGTGAGTTTGAGGCCAGCCTGAGCTACAAAGTGAGTTCAAGGTCAACCTGAACTGCGTAGTAAAACACTGTCTCAAAAAGACAAAAAGAAAACCCTACAAAACACACAAAACAAAAACTAATAAAAAAACAGCCTCTATGCTATCATTAACAATAAAAAAAGATCAAGAATAATAGAGTGAAAGACAAACTAGATAGTAACATATCATAAGAACCAATAATAGCTATAACAATATCAGCCTCAATAATAGAGATTTGCAATAACAGTGTAGACACAAGGGTAAGCTGAATACTGAAATATAGTAACAGTGTACTAACAGTAACAACTGTAGCACCAGTAACAATAGAAAAAATTAAGTAGCTCAAAATTAATAAAGCTTAGTAGTAATAATAAACATAGAGGAAATAGGGGAAGGGAAAATGAAGCAAGTAAAATTTGAAAAATGAAAGGAAGATGAGAGAAAAGTGAGGTAAAAATTCAATTTAAAAAAGAAAAGTTAATAGAATTAGGTAAAGGTAACAAAAAGTCAAAGAAGAAAAAGAAAAGTAAGAAAAAAGAATAAAAACAAAGAATAAAGTTAGGGGAAAAAAGAAACAACCCTCCCCACAACAAAACAAAACAAAACAAAAAAAAGAAGTGAGTCCAAAAAATTCTTCCATGTCTTTGAGTGAGTGGTTCTTTCCAGGGCCTGTGGTATTGGAATCCATCAGATACGGGTGACAGATAGTGAGTTAGAAGTAGGGCTTATTTTGTTTCCTTGCCCACTCTTTGCTGTGTGAATGCTGTGTCTTGGTCTGCCTTTCCCAGTGGGTGTTATCAGTCAATGGTATGGTGTCTACCTTAGGGCTGTGTTCACACTGGAGGTTTTTAGTGTATATCCCCTTTTGTGTGCCCCAAATCACTGCTATCTTTGACTAGCTTTACAGCCTATGGGTTTATGAGGTATCCCCACTTGCTGTTGATGCCCCTCTGTTCATAGACCCAAGGACTGGGCAATTGTTCAATATACCCAAGGACTGGGCAACTGTCCAAGTCAAGGTATACCCCTGATCACACTGGCAGATGGGAAAAGCAAACAGACCATTGAGCTTTGTGCTGGCAGTAGGCAATGAGGGAGACCAACCAGTCTGCTGGATTTAATGTCTGCACTTTTAGATCTAACCCCCTCAGAAAACCACATGTATCCAGCCTGACTTCTCTTCATAGAGGATGGGACTGCTTTGTCCTTCACAACCCTATTTCACCACTGTTTAAACTTCTCAAGGGACTGCCACTGGCCTGCCCCTGCTTTTGTTGCTGTCTCCCGTACAATTACTGTGGTAGGTGACCCCAGAGACTCTGAAGTATAATTGTTCTGTGACTTCTGAATCCCAGAGTATCTCAGTTTTAAATATGCCTTCTGATTATATCACTCCCAAGTATGGGAGACAGTGCAGTAAATTTCTTTTCTAACCTGTTATGCAGCAGGAGTGCATTTCAGAGTAAGCCACCATACCGTATTTGCACCTTGCAATAACTGGGCTTTTCTTGGGGCTAGTGCTATGCTGCTGGTCCCTGGGACTGCTGGCTCTCTCTGGGCTTATCTTACTTATGGAGACAGGACCTACTTCCCAGGAGCATGGATTAGCTTTCCAGACATCTTTGTTCTTTTCTCTGTGTTGTCTTCAGTTTTTCCATTTTCCCTGTGCTTTCTAGTTTCTCTGTCATCTCTTTCTTGATTCCAGAGCTCTATTTCTTTGTATCTTTGCTAAGCTGTTTTCCGGGTTTCTCTGTTCAAGGTACTGGAAAGGCTATATGTTGCTGCCAGCCTATTTTTTTTTTTTTTTTTTGTCTTTTGGAGAGAGGGTCTCACTATGCAGTTCAGGCTGGCCCTCAGTTCACTTTGTAGCCCAACTGGGCTCAAACTCGCAACAATCTTCCAGTCTCAGCCTCCCAAGTGCTGGGATTACAGGTGTGCACCACCATGCCCAGCTCAGCCTTCATTCTGGTACATTTTTATAGTACCTGTTATAATTTTGGAAGGTTGGTGGTATAATTTTACTCACATTTATAGTTTTTTTATTTTAAAGAGAATAAAAAACAATAAAAACTTAGAAATGATACAGAATTTCAAAAAACAAGATGATATGAATTCAACAATTGTTGTTATATTGCATATTGTCCTCAAAGTAATTGTTCAGATGACCAGATATAAGCATGCAAAATTGGTCAAAAAATTAAGCATTAACTATTCCTTTTAATAAACCAATTGAAATTAGTAGTACAATTATCTTAGCTATCTTGTGTGTGTGTATATGTATATATATATGTTTCCCTTCTTTCTTTTCTCCTTTCCTTCATCCCAGTTGTTCTTTCCTTTTGAGAAGTTTCTTTTCCTTGCACAATATCTGTTGTACCTTTCAGATTTCATTTACTCTTTCAGGTTCTTACAGTGAAATATGATGTTTACATATGTGGGTCTGATTTATTTCACTTATGCATATGGTCTCCAGTTGAATCCACTTACCTATAAAAGCCTTGAGTTTATCTTTCTTTATAGCTGAATAATACTCCATTGTATAAAAATACCACATCTTGTTTATACATTCCTCAGTTGATGGGCATTTGGGTTGCTTCCAAGATTTAGCTATTACAAATTGTGCTGCTATAAACATGGGTACACGTATATTGCTGTGGTATGATGTTTTCAATTCTTCTGGGAAAGTACCTAGAAGGGGAATAGCTGGCTTGAAAGGGACTTCTAATCATAGTTTTTTGAGGAATCTCCCTTGTACCCATCTACACTCCCACTAACAGTGGAGAAGGGTTCTTTTTCCCCACAGCCTCTCCAGCATTTGTTATTAGTTGATTTTTTAAAAAAATTTTTTGTTTTTTTGGTTTTTTTTTTCCCCTCCAGCACCGGGAATCGAACTCACAACCTCGTGCTTGCCAGGCAAGCACTGTGCCGCTGAGCTAAATCCCCAGCCCCTAGTTGATTTCTTGATGAAAGCCATTCTTTCTGGGGTGAGATGGAATATCAGTGCTGTTTTAATTTACATTTCTCAGATGACTAATGATGTTGAACATTTTTTTAAATGTTTATTTGCCATTTGTATATCTTAATCTGAGAAGTGTTTATTCATCTCAGATGTCCTTTTTTGGATTGGGTCTTTGAATTTTGGGGGCCTGATTTTTTAAATTCTTTATATATTCTAGACAGAAGTCCTTTGTCTGAGGGACAGTTGCCTAAAATTTTTTCCCAATTCATGGGTTTTGTTTTTACTCTGTTGGTGATTTCTTTTGATGTGAAAACTTTTCAATAAGATGAGATCACAGTTGTTGATTCTTCGAAGTGTTTCCCATGCAGTTTGGGTTTTGTTCATGAAGACGGTGCCTGCCCCTATGTCTTCAAGATTTCTACCTACTTTCTCTTTCAGTAGATTTAGTGTTTCTGTTTGAATATTTAGATCTTTGATCCATTCTGACTTTAGTGCATGGTGATATACATGGGTCTAGTTTTAGTCTTTGGCATGTGGAGAGCCAGTTTTTCCAGCATTATTTGTTAAAGAGGCTATCTTTTTTTCAGTGGACATGTTTGGCCCCTATGTCAAAGATAAGGTGGCTGAGTGAAGTTGTGCCTGCATGTTCTAGTCTATTCCACTGATACTCAGGTCTATTTTTTTTTTTTTTTTTTTTGCTATACCATACTGACTTTATGGTAGCTCTGTAGTATAATTTCAAGTGAGGGATTGTGATGCCTCCTGACTTGCCTTTGTTGCCTAGGATTGCTTTTGCTATTCTAGGTCTCTTCTGGTTCCAGACGAATTTTAGGAATGTTTTCTCCAGATCTGTGAAGTATGCTAATGGTATTTTGATTGGGATTGTATTAAATCTGTGTAACAACTTTGGGAGTATGGCCATGTTCACAATGTTGGTTCTTCCTGTCCATGAGCAAGGAATTTCTTTCTATTTTCTGATATCTTCTCTGATGTCTTTTTTCAGAGTACTGTAATTTTCACTGTATAGATCTTTTACTTCTTTTGTTGGATTGATTTCTAAGTATTTCAGTTTTTTGGATGCTATTGTGAAAGGTGTGGTTTCCCTAATTTCTCTCTCAGTGTGTTTGTTGTTTGTGTATAGGAACGCTATGGATTTTTGAGTGTTTACTTTGTATCCAGCTATGCTACTGAATTTGTTTATTAATCCTAGGAGTCTTTTGGTGGGGTTATTGGGGTCTTCCATGTACAGTATCATGTCATCTGTGAATAATGATAATTTCATTTCTTCTTTTTCTATTCTTATTCCTTTTATTTCTCTTTCTTGTCTAATTGCTCTGGCTAATGTTTCCAGAACTATGTTGAATAGGAATACTGACAGTGGACATCCTTGTCTTGCTCCTGATTTTAAAGTGAAAGCTTTCAGTTTTTGTCCATTTAGTATGATGTTGGCTGTTGGTTTGTCATAGATGGTATTTATCAGATTGAGATAAAGACCATCTATTCTGATTTTCTGTAGGGTTATTTTTATCATGAATGAGTGTTGGACTTTATCAAAAGCTTTTTCTGCATCTATTGAGATGATCATGTGATTCTTGCCTTTGGCGCTGTTGACATAGTGTATTACATTTACTGATTTGCATACATTGATCTATCCCTGCATTCCTGGGATGAATCCCACTTGGTCATGGTGTATAATGTTGAAGATTTGCTGCATTCTGTTTCCTAGTATTTTATTCAGAATTTTTGCATGTATGTTCATTAGGGAGATTGGCCTATAGTTATCATTTTTGGTAGGTCTTTCTCTGGTTTGGGTATCAGGGAAACTATTTGCCTCCTGGAATGAGTTAGGGAGAATTGCTTCCTTTATATTTCAGTAAGAATTTGAGAAGGATTGACATTAAATCTCTAAATTTCTTGTACAACTTAACTGTGAATCCATCAAGACCCAGGCTTTTCTTTGCTGGTAAGTTTTTTTTTTAATTATGTTTTCAGTTTCACTGACTGATACTGGGTTATTCAAGACTTTATATCTTCTTGAGTAAGCTTTGGTAATTCATATGTATCTAGGCATCTGTCCATTTCTTCTGTACCTTCCATCCTATGAAAGTAAAGATTTTCATAGTAAGTATTGATGATCTTCTGAATTTCTACAGTATCTGTAGTGATTTCACCCTTTTCATTCCTTATTTCATGGATTTGGTTTTTTTCTTTCCTTTTTTTTTTGATAAGCTTGGCTGGGGGGTTATCAATTTTATTTATTCCTTTAAAGAATTAACTCTTTGGTTCATTAATTCTTTGTATTGTTTTCTTAGTCTCAACTGTGTTAATTTCTGCTCTGATCTTTATAATTTCATCCCTTATTTGGGCTTGACTTGCTCTTCTTTTTACAAAAGCTTGAGGTGCAGCATAAGGTTGTTTATTTGTGCTCATTCTATTTTCCTGATGTGAGAATTTACCAGTATAAATTTCCCTCTGAAGATTGCTTTCATTGCATCCCACCAGTTCCAGTAAGTTGTATCTGCATTTTCTTTTGATCATAAATATTGTGTGTGTGAGTGTATGTCTTTTTGAGACAGGGTCTTGATGTGTAGTTCAGGCTGGCCTTGAGCTCACTTGGTAGCCCAGACTGGCCTTGAATTTGCAATATCTTCCTGCCTCAGCCTCTCAAGTGCAGGGATTACAAGCATGTGCCACCATGCCCAGTGATTGTAAATATTGTTGAACTTCATCTGTGACCCATTGGTTGTTCAGGAGGGTGTTATTTAATTTTCATGTGTTTATGGAATTTTTGTGATTTCTTTTGTCAATAATTTCCAATTTCCTTTCACTATGGTCCAGTATTATGCATAGGATGATTTTAATTCCTTTGTATTTACTTAAGCATGTTCTGTGTGCTAGTATATGGTCTATTTTACAGAATGTCTTGTGTGCAGCTGAGAAGAACATGTACTCTGATGTTGTTGAGTGGAGCACTCTGTAAAGGTCTACTAAGTCCCTTTGTTGACAAATTTGGCTAAGTTATGTTATTTCTTTGCTGATTTTTTGTCTAGTTGATGTTTCTCTTTGTGACAATGGGATGTTAAAGTCCCCTGTTACAATTGTGTTGTTGCTTATTTGATTTTTTGTGCCTGTTAAAACTTGCCTTATATAGTTGGGTGCTCCTGTATTTGGTGTGTGTATATTTATGATTGTTATCTCTTCCTCTTGCAATTTTTTCCCTAAGTACGTAGTGACCTTCGTTATCTCTTTTGATCTTTCTTGGTTTGCAGTTCACAGTGTCTGCAAACAGAATAGCTACCCCTACTTTTTTCTGGGTCCCTGTTGCATGGAGTATTGTTTCCCATCCTTTGACTTTCAGTCTGTGAATTTTCTTTTGAGTTAAATGTGTTTCTTGTATACAGCATATTGTTGGACTTTGTTTCTAAGTTTATTTATTCACAAGTTTGGTTTACTTCTATTATTGTTGGACTTTGTTTCTAAGTTTATTTATTCACAAGTTTGGTGAATAAATAATAAATAAATAAATAATAAATAAATAATAAATAATAAATAATAAATAAATAATGCTTCCTTTTAAAGAGATGCTTTAAAAAACTTGATGCTATTATATAGGATACAAATAATAATCCATACAATAAAATATCCAGTCAGTGTTTTGATTTATAGAAAAAAAATGTATGTATATATCTATCTATCTGTATATATGTGTGTGTATGTAAGATATATCTCTATATATCTTCACATATCTATCTATCTATATATATGTAGATACACACGACACATACAGAGGAGTATATATAAAGGGAACTATACTATATATATGCATATATATCCTTTCTTTATAAGTGCAACTACAATATATGCACTAATGTTTCTTTGCTTTTTGACATACCAATAATCTTGGAGATTAGTCTGTGGAGATAAATACATTTCCTATTCTTTTTCCTATTCTTTTTCAATAACTGCATGGTACTCCATTGTATAGATGTTCAATATTTATTCACTAATGTACTGATAGAAATTAAGTTGTTTCCAGTCTTTTGCTATTATAAATGATGTGCAGTGAATTACATATTACCATTTTATGGCTTCTTCCAGTATGTATTTGAGGTAGTCTTCACTTGGGATTACTGGGTCAAAGGGTAACTGCATGTATAATTTTACTACATGCTTCCAAGTTCCTTTCCAGATGGGTTATGTCAGTTTGCATTCCCATCATCAGTGTTCAGTAGTACCTGTTTGCTGACAGACTTGCTGAGAGTGTTTTCCATAATTTTTGGCAATCTGATAAATGATAAATAGTACCTCAGTATTGTTTTAATTTGTATTTCCCTTAATGTGAGGGTATCCTTTCACATGGTTAAGATCCACTTGAATTTTTTCTTTCTTTCTTTTTCTTTCTTTCTTTCTTTCTTTCTTTCTTTCTTTCTTTCTTTCTCTTTCTTTCTTTCTTTCTTTCTTTCTTCTTTCTTTCTTTCTTTCTTCCTTCTTTCTTCCTTCCTTCCTTCCTTCCTTCCTTCCTTCCTTCCTTCCTTCCTTCCTTTCTTTCTCTCTTTCTTTCTTGTATTAGGGATTGAATCCAGAGCCTCTCACACACTAAGCATGCTCTTTACCATGGAGCTACAGTCCTGGTCCCATTTGATTTTTAATTTCTTTTTCAAGAGATTTTTGCTCAAGTTCCTGGTCCAGTTTTTTGTACATGATATTGACTTTTTCCTTCTGTAAGTTTGGAAGCTCTTTCTGTATAAGAACATCAATCCTGTGCCTTGATGGAATAGTAGAAGTGTCTCTCAATTCACCACTTTTTCCTTTTGCTTTGCTAATGATATTTTTGACATATAAAACATTTTATTTTTAGGTAATTAATAATCTTCACTTTCATTCTTTTCAGAATCATGACCTTAGTCCTAGATTACAGATATTCGCTTTGTTTTCTTCTATGGATTTGTATGCCTCATTAGTTTTTACAGTGAGACCTTTGATTTACTTAGAAATTATTCTGATGCAGAAGGTAAAGGTCCACTTTTAACTTTTTCCATATGACTGGTTTTTCTCATATTATGGCTATGATATTGCTTTTATAATATGCTAAGATTCAAGATGAATTTGGGTCTATATTTGTGTTTGTATTTATGTCTTTCTTAAAATTTATGTCTTTGACAAGAAGGGTATGTGGATGGGATACCATGGACACACTGTGTCATATTTAAATCAAAGGAAACATCTCCTTGAACATTTATCATTTCTTTATGGTGAAAATACTCAAAATCCTTTCTTCTACTTTTTTGAAATATACAACTACATTATTTCTAGTCACCATACTGTGCAATAGAATACCACAACTTATTTCTGCTACCTAACTATAACTTAATACCCATTGATCAACCTTTCTAAGGGAAAATTTTGGCCATTAGTAGTATATTTGTATGACCTTAAAATGTCTCCTTGCAGACTGCTTATTAGTAGGAGGAAAATAAATCCCAATAATTATTCAGTGAATAAATTGGACAACATCTTAATCAGGTGATCAGAATTAACAGTAGCATTGAAGAACAGATAGCACACACACACAGACACATATAGGTGTTATGAGTCTCAAATATCATACCTGAGGAAAACATGATGTCACTTAGGCTGTATTCTAGCTGAGTATTCTCACTCCAGAAATCAGTAGAGTATTTATACTTTCATCAGAATATTTATACTTTCATCTCAGGGAAGCATCAGACACAAAATGGAAGGATTCTGTTTAAAATGGGGAGCTACCTCTGGAGGAACCCAAACCAAAACAGCTGTGCTTAATGGCATCTCCTGTAGGGTGAGAGAGCCATGGTGACATGAATGGTTGTACAATGAAACTGTTAGCCACTTCTACTGGTGACAGCATATACTTCTTTTAAGTGCTGGGGAGACATTTTATTTTGGAAATGGCTCATGAATTGTTTAGAAGATTCACTTAAAAAAAATAAAAGCATGTTACACATCCCAAATATATGAAATAGAAAGAGCATTTACATGCACTTCAGAAAGGGGGTATTTTTTTTATTTTCAGTTGCCACAATGTTTGGTTCTGATATTCAATTTTCTTTTTTTTTCTTTTTCTCTTTTTTATTTTTTAATTTATTTTAAAAATAAAAGAAGGAAAACATATTCACAAACAGACATCCATTTACAAAATAGCATAAGAACAATACAAGCAATACAGAGTTACAGACAAAGTGGTAGGAAATTAACAATGGCTGTTGTATTATGTATTGATATCTTCTAAGTGGTTTCTCAGGAAAACAAATAGAGACATGCAAAATTGATCAAATAATTAATCATTAACTGTTTCTTTCAGTAAAGCAATAGAAGTCAGTAGTACAACTATGTTAGCTAACCTGTATATATATATACATACTTACATAATTTCCCCTTCTTTCTTTTCTCTTTTCCCTCACCCCAGTTGCTCTTTACTTTTGAGCATTTTCCTTTCATTTCACAATGTCTGTCATACCTCCTAATTTTTATTAGAAAGGGAGTATTAAGTAAAGGTGAATCCCAAAAGGTTTAGTTTCTGTCTTCTTTTTTTTTTTTTTAATTTATAAAAGGCAAAACAAATTTGGACACATACTATGTTTGAATATATCATGTTTCATGAACTTCCTCCTAATAGCAGCTTTCTGTTTGGCATGATTTTTATGCTCAGAAAATACCTGCAAATGGTAGTTGCTTATATAATCAAACGCTTGACAATAATCCCAGGAAAATTATCCTTATCTTTTGTTGATAATGAATTCCAGGAACAATCAGGTCAATGGAGAATCTTAGGTGCTGCTGAGAACTACCAATTTTGTGACAATCATGGAAATTGTGCAGCATTATGGCTTCTTTGCAGACAAACAAACCAGGATGTAAATAACCCTCTTCCTTTTTCGCATTTCGGCTTGTTTTCCTCCATGTTAATCAAACCTCATGCTATTGAAGATGTTATGGCATAGAAAGCTATACCTGATTTTTCCCAGGTGGCTATTATTTTACAATTATCTGGCAAAATAAGGAGCGATATTTAGTTAGTTCCCATATGTGAGAAGTTGTCTTTCTGCATTATTTACCATACATGAAAACCTACTTAGCAAACATAGAAAAATATAATACATTCAGCTATCAAAAATTGGAACAATGACTGCCTGGCACTAGAGAAGATGAGGTAGGGTTGTGAAATGAGTTTTTATGGGGAGACTGTTTCAAACTTAGAGCTATGATGTGTAAAGCTCTTTTCACAGAGATGATGAAAAGTGAAGAAGCAGGGACTCAGAAGGCTGCTGCCAACAGCCCAGATGCCCTGGGACAAGCCTGCTGAGCTCTTCTGGGTGTCAGTGTTCCTGCCTGTGGGTTAAAGGATTTCTGCTAGATACTCCTGGAAGCCTCACTAAGCCCTTGAAGTCCATGTCTGTGTAGCTTTCAAGATCAGACCCAGTTCAGGAAGAATGGGAATGAAAGACTAGGATGAAAGTTGTGGGGGCTGGGGATATAGCTCAGTGGCATAAGTGCTTGTTGGGCAAGCCTGAGGTCATGAGTTCGATTCCTGGTACCAAAATAAATAAATAAAACATACAGAGGATGAAAGTCATTAAGGAGAATTAAATCGTTGCCTTTAACTATCTTTGAAAGCCAAGGTGTCATCCCAGCTCTTCCAGAAAGCCAAGATCTAAGGGAAGAGGAAGGTGGGATATCAGGATAGTGCAGGATGACTAACTGGACCCAGGGCAGAGTAGAAGTGGGAAGCAAAGTAGAAGCTAGAGAAAGGACCGGGTAACTGTAATGGGAATACCAAGTGCAGCACTTCAAGTCAGACTTTGTTGGAACAGCCCAGGGCAGTCAGGGAATTGCAGCATGAAGAATTGAAAGTCCTTGTAAATATTTGTTGACAGTCTACCATGTGCTTGAGAGTGGCTGGAAATAAAAAACAGATCTTGCATAGCCTTGCTTTCTAGGAGATTAAAACATAAAAGGAAGGACAAACCCTAAAATGGGGGTTGAGTTAAGGGGCACAAAGCATTAAATCTGATTCAGCTCAGTCTGGCAAGAGGGTGAAGGACAGACTTAGCTGTGGGAGTAATGTTTAAACCAGGCCTTGAGAAAGAAGTGGCTTATCAGATAGGGGGCTGGGGAGGTAGAAAACATCAAGCACATGAGGACAGGGAATAGAACCGGACAACAAGATACGCCTGGCGCCCAGCAGGAAGCCAAAAGCACCTGGAGCACATAGAGACTGGGGAAGGGGTAGAAAATGGGTTGCCCTGGGTGGTGTCATGGATGCCAGACACTCCTGCAGGTCTCTAGCCAGCCAGCCCTGGGCCATTCAGAGGCCAGGAGTGAAGGGGGAGATGGAGCTTGCCACTCTGGGCTAGAGTGAGTGGTTAGGGACTTTAGTGATTGAGAAGGAGGTGATGTGATGAGGAAAGGTGGGGATGTCAGCCACTTAAGTGCCTTGTCTTCTGGAGACATCATGAATTGCTGGTGAGACAACAATGACAACTAACATTAATACCACAGGCTGAGTGCTAGGTACACGACCACAGTTCCTTGGCCAGCCACTTCCAGATGTGCTATGGAGTTCAGAATTTGAGGCACCATGCTACACATTCCATTGGACATATCTCCCTAGTGGGATCCAGGGCCACATATGGCAATTAAATCTTATGCTGAGTTCTAAAGTGAATGTAATAATTTTAAGGTGAAATGTGAATATCTACATTTCATATCAGGTTCGGCCACCAAAAAAGTTTGTGACAAAATTACAAAAAGTTTTGTTTTTCAAAACAGAACTTACACTTCAGCTTACACGTCTGAACTGTGATAGAATATAGATCTGTAGAAACTGTCCGTGAGAGCAAATACTTTTCCCTCCAGGTGTCAAGGAAGCCTTCACAGAGGAAAGGGCACTTGTGTGGGGTCTTGGAGGAAGTGTAGGTTTTTGATTAGCAGAAAATGGGAGCCAGACATGGAGGAGAGGAGTTTGAGCAAAGGCACAAGGCGGGAAAGTCCCTGGCCCACTTGGGTAATTATTGGGAACCCCAGATTACTGGGCTGGAAGGTTTGTGGGAGGGGAGTTGGTAGAAGGCAGCTGGGCTAGAAAGGTAAGTGGGAAACTGAGCCCCAAAAACTTCAATGGCATTCTGAAAGTGTAAAACTCTACCCTGCCAGCAGTGGGGAGAGACATGGTCCCATTTCCGCTTTTGGAAAGTAGGACCTGCATAGATTGTGTTCTTTCTCTGTGCCCGTGTAGAGGGAAGCAGGAAGGGGAAGGGGTGTAGCCAGAGGCCAGAGGCAGCTGCTGTTGTGTAAGAGAAAGATGATGTAAGCTGGTGTGAGCCCTGCATATGTGGGCAGGGGTGAGGGTGGTGGAGACGTGAGAGCAAAACATGGACACTTCTGAGAGCTGAGTGAGAACTGGTGGGGCTTGATGAATAGAGAGGTGGAGAGAGACTCAAAAGATTGACTGCTGGCACAAGCCCAAAGCAGAAAGCAGGAGACTACAGTAAATAACCAAGCCTGGTGGCCGAGGGATCTACCCTGAGTTTACATCCCAGGCACCACTTGCTCCAGCAAATAGCTTAAACTGGTCCTCTGCAAATGGAAATTAAAAATGGCATCTTCCTAAGAGGATAACAGTGTGGCTTGAATGAGTAAGTCCACATAAATAATAATCACAGGACCTGACACATAGAAAACAGCACAGATGACTGTGAATCTTGTTGATTATTTTGATGATGACATTAATTGGGTGATCCAGGAACCCCAAGAAGATGCAAGATGTTTTAATTCTAGAATTATTTATAGACCAACCTGTACTTACAAGGTCAGGGTAGTTGTAGCCCTTGAAGGGGACTGCAGTTGTGAAGGTTCCTGTAGTCTTCTCTGTCCTCAAGGTTCCTACACTTATAAGAAAGGTTATCATTTTACCTCTTTGAATATTTAATATCTCTGTTTTCTTCTCAAAGGTTTATGCAGAGTAAAGCAGAAACCTGTCAACCTTCTTCTAAGTTTTATAGTAGATGATCTGTTTCCTGGTTTTAAGGTAACATATATACTTTATCTCTTTGTCTATAGTGTATACCTTAGAAGAGCAATCTTGCTGTTAACTGGAAGAAAATAAAAGTTACAGTGGGCTGGGGGATGGGGCTGTACGTAGAAGAAGTGGTGAAGGAAAAAGTGCTGTTCGTGGGTACACTTTTGTCACGGTGAACTTCAGAAAGCTAGCTAAAGATACTCAGAATGGTATTGATCAATATGACAAGTGCTGAAAGACGATTTGGAACTTCAGTCTGGCTGAAGAGCTGCCTGGCAAGCTCTCACAAGCAGTCCCATGTGGCTCAGCCTCTTTAAGAGTCTTAAAAAAATTACTTAGCCTGCTACATGAATATACCTCATTGAGCCCCTACCTATCCAGTAATGGATAGTTCAGTGCTCTGGAGCACAGGTCAGGTGCCTGGCTGCCGAGCCTCTAACGGAGGTGTGTTCCAGGCCCCAGAGCCTCCTTCAGACAGCGTTTGCTGCAGAGGAGTGGGAGAGTTGATACAGATGTGGATTGCCATGTGTCTGAAATGGAACTTACGCAAAATACTGAAAAATTTCAAAACCACTGACAATATTCAGGCACTTAATCAGGACAGAGTTGGAATTTGCTGAGACACTAGCTGGAAATTTCAAGTGCAGACTGAGAGGCATATGGGAAAATATCTGTTCATTAAGTTCTGCGTATATCCAGTTACATAAATTTATAAACATTCAGGATTGAAACTAGTGTTATCTATAAAATGCTGTCTCTGATATTCTATGGTGACTGCATTATTTTTAAAAATTTCACACCATCTTTAGTAAAGGTGTTCTGTGTTTGGATGACATTTCTTCTCAGTGAAGATAATGAAAGTTTTCTGATGTAAACAAGTGCCATCAGTTAAGAGACATGTGAGGAGATGGGTTTTTAAAGTTTAGAATGTAATTCTTGCACCTATTCTGTAAATAATTCAATGATGACACCTAGGTATTCAGTATTAACAAACAGGCTGCAGTTCTCCAAGAATGAGATAAAAAAACCACCAGTACAAAGTCCAAATCTGAGAGAAAATGAGTTGCTCTGAAACAAAGTCACTTGTAAGGATTACTTGTACAGTATAATAATAGCAAAATCTATATTCTTCAGTGATGTTAATATCAAATGTATCTCAGCTAGTCCATGTGAGGCAAAACCAAAATGCTGTAGAAACTATTTGACGTAGAAACTACCACCAACGCAAGACATCAGAAGAAAATCTACATTCAGTAAGTGCTCTAAACATTTAACTTTTCAGTTTTGCATAGATGTATGCATACTAAGCTTTGTGTCAGTGCCCTTTAAACTTTCAGGTCTCCCTCTCAAACTACAAGGGGGAATGAGACCTAAATAGAACCCAGGTGGTGATGGCCATTGGAAGGAAACCCACATGCCTGCCACAAGAGAGGCTCCACTGGTCTTTGAGAAGAAAGTGCTAATCCGCAATGGTTACAGGAGAAGGTGGAGGCCCTAGCCAAGCATCAAAACCTCTCACCTGATAGCTCATGAATCATCTTTGGTAAAAATTACAGGTTGCTTAAAAAATTCTAGTGAGAAAGAACAAATAACATGGGCCAACTACTAGCAGTTCTTGTCCCCAGAAATAACTGAAATTTTTATTTACTATGAAGTCACAATTGTCTTGAAAAACAGAGCTTAGAGATAATGAGTGACACACTGCATTGTCCACATAGGGCCACAACATTGACCTTCCTGTGTGCACCTGTCATTTGTGATCACATGCAGTGTCCCCCCACCAGACTCCAAAGTCTCGGAGGGACAGAAATGAACCTGATGCTTTTCAAGGGCCTGAAGCCAGCCCTTGTGGCGTATCTGAGGAAGATTCTCATGCATGTGCCCCGCATGTCTAGATAACCTTCACATTCTGCTTAGTCTGCTGGTGGCAGAGAGAGTTTATTTTTAAATGAGGTATATCTAACTGCATGCAGTAAGGCTGAGGAGTTATGAAAAATACATGTACTCTCAGCTAGATTATTCTACAATGCCTGAACCATACGGCATTAGCAGTAACAGCTGAAAAAGTGAACTCGTCTCTAATGTTGGAAGGTTGGGTTTGACTCTGAGGCTTGCACAGGCAGATGTTCCCTGGCCCCAGGCCTTGAAGCCTCTTGGAAGCCACAGATCTCAGCTGGGTCCTGTGAACCTCAGGTGTTCTTCTCCTGACCCCAAAAGTTCAGGCACTGCTGGGTCTTCATTTTAAATATGGGTGCTTCAGGAACTTGTGTGTCCTCCTTGCAAGGGGCCATGGTAATCTTGCCTGTATCATTTCATTTTTAGCATTGTGCTGCTGAAGCAGGCACTCAGGGTGTCTTTATTTAATCTCTTGAGTCAATGAACCTTTGTACATTTCGACTGCTGAAGAATTGTAAGTTATGAAAGTCTTTTATGCGCCGGGCGTGGTGGCACACGCCTGTAATCCCAGCACTTGGGAGGCTGAGGCAGGAGGATCGTTGTGAGTTCGAGACCAGCCTGGGTTACTAAGTGAGCTCAAGGCCAGTCTGAACTGCAGAGCGAGACCCTGTCTCAAAAAGACAGAAAAAAAAAAAAAAGAAAGAAAGAAAGTCTTTTATGAGTGTGTGAAGCAATAGTAGTACTGCACTGGGGAATTAATTTATACAAAACATTTCAAAATAGTTCACTGATTGTTTCTCCCCTATCACCTCTGCTCTGAGGATCCAGAGGTTCCTTGAGAATCAGATGAAGGTCTTCTATGCCTTCGCCCCCTAAATCAAGAGGAGAAATAAGGGGGCTGTTTTTACTGTTGAAACGAGTGCTGATTCAAATAGTCCCCCTTTTTTTTTCATTGATAATCTATGAATAATGTGCGAATGTGGCAGGGGAGGAGGATTGCCAGGAATGGTAAGTGCATAATAAAGTAGTTTGATATTCAGGAAACTGCTACTACAATATACTAGCTGATGCTTATTGGGCAAAACAGTTACCCTTCAGATATACTATGCTTCTATCCTAAAGCTGCCTTTTATACAAAATATTTATCTCTATGGCAGATTTTCCTGTTGTCCCAGCTCATGTTCATATTTTTATAAACACATAAATCATCACATATACATGTAGTTCAACTAATATGTAGCATAAATATCCGCATGTTAGTATATAGTCTTCTTATCCATAATTTTAATAGCTAGAGTATTTTTTTAGGTAACAATAATTTCTTTAAAATGGGTTTGTTTCTATTTTGGGTATTATAAAATGTATTTTTGTCACATACTTTTTATTATTTTGAACTTTCTAAAAGTAGATTCCCAGAAATTACATTTTTGGACAGAATGTTTGAAGTTTCTTTAGTTTTTGATTAAATTGTCAAATTTCTTTCCTAAGTAGTTATACCAATTTACAGTTCCTTCCTATGCAACCTTCTTTTTTTATGGTCTTGTGAAAGTCTTCTTTTAATTCCTGCAAAAAAAATGTGCAGGCCATAAATATGATGATATGCATGAAAATTTCTCAAGAGATGCTCCAAAATAAAATGGAATTTGCACATATTTTTAGAAAATAGAAGGTAGGTAAATATGGGGTAGGATTATCACAACTCTGTGTGTGTTAGGCCTTGTGGAAAATTGGGGCTTAACATACCCAACAAATGACTAATCCTTTGCCTAAAAAATAGGCTGAACTGACCAGATGGTGAGTGGGATGAAATTACTTTCCTGCCGTTATGGGCAAGATTTCTAGTTCTTTGTCACGGCTCTGTTCTTAGGCAGGATGTCAATGAGGAAGCTTGTGTGCAAAGACAGGAGGCAAACCCCACCCCACCCCCACCCTAATTTCTCATCACTTGCTCAGCACCTATTCATTTAGACTTTTGTTTTAAATACATGTATTTTTCCTTGGCAATACCATAATGACTTTTCTTTTGGTCCCTCTCTTCATCGTAATCATGATGAGCACAAATGTAATGGACATAGTCTTTCTTCATTTGAATCTCTTTTTTATTCTTCTAATTCTAAACTGCTGCTCTTCCTGAAGGAGGATGGGGTTACAAAAGAATGGAATTTTCCAGACAATGTTTAGCACATAATAGTTTTAAAAGGCTTCATGTGCACAAGAGACAAATTAGGCAGTGTCCCCTAATATGTAGACAACATCTGTTATACAAAGTCACCATTAACGATAACACCAGGATCTCCTTTGTGGCTGATTTTCATCCATCTGCACCACCCATAAAAGGCGCCAGCAAAGAGGGCTACACATTTATGTCAGTTCAGAATGACTTTGGAAAATGGCACATAAACCCAAAGCAAATCTTTGTTAACCTCCAAAATCAGAGCCTCCATCAATTACAGCTAATGACACCTTATAACCTCCTCACAACCAACTCGCTACCTCCATTTAGTGTTGTATAAAATGTTCCAAATCTTAGCTTGTGATACAGAAGAAAGCCACACACCCAGAAACCGAGTCTTACGGCACTCATCTCTGAAGGCACCCAAGAGCCAAAAAGGATCAATATCGACTAACCCATCAATTACAGGTTCTCTTTCCAAAGCTTTATTTCAGACAACATTCCCATTCATACCAATAGATCTGTTACTAAATAATAAAACTCCACCCCTGTAGGCCTAATTAGCTATGGGTATCATTTGATTTGTCATTATTTACATTGATATTAAATGTTAAGAGTCTTAAAGTTATCCAAAGAACTAGCAGGAGAACCATCCTCTTTGTAACTCTAAGCTGTAGACACTTTCTTTCACACTTTGGCTGTTGTTTTTTCTCCTCTGGGTTTCTCTGTGGATGTATGTCTTCTAGAGTAACATGTCAGTTTACGCTCTAAATGCTACTCCTGTGCCTGCTGATTTCAGGCTTGGTGTGAGATAGTTTGGATAACAAATAAACAAAGTCCCTGCCCTCAGGTAGTTTTACTGAGCATGGGAGGAGAGGAAAAACAAATGCCTAAACGAATGAATGAAGCAAGAATGACTGAAGGGAGCTGTTCGGCGAAGTCTTCTGCTTATATGGAGCCCAGTAATAGCATGCACATACAGGAAAGAGTGTGCTTGGCAGAGGGAGCAGCAAGAGGCAGCACAGACAGCTTCCTGGCTGGATGCTGAGGCAGGAAGGAAGGGAGATGAACACAAGTTTGGCAAGGTGGACAGCAATAATTCTGGCATGGCCTTGAAGAGTGTAAGAAGAAGGCTTCTACACTGGGTGAGGGATGCTGCTGGAGGTTCCTAAACAATGGATTGCATTAGTCTGGTTTATATTCACCTTGATTTGATAGCAATTTCACCTTAGTGCATAACTTTTACACCAGTGGAAAGATCTTTTTGAGCATAAGGAAATCATAAAGCAACTCAGTTTCTGCACCTGGAATGATGAGGTTTCCCTAGGATACAATTTTATTCTAGCTTGTGGATTTCCAGGGGCCTCACAAATGGTTTTCAAAGAGTCCATATTGGATTAGAGAGCTGTGCATTATTGTAACTGACACATGAGATAAGTTACAAAGAGAACGGGTTAATTTAGGCTCATAGTTTGGGAGGGTCTAGTCCATGGTGGAAAACCTGTGGTACACATGTCTATTTTTCAGGTCTCTTTGTCCCACTTGCTAGATGGCAGTTGTTGTAGTCAAGGTTTAAAGGGAAAAGATTTAATGTAGGACACACAATTTATAGGATTATAATATTCACCCAAAGAGTCAAATGCAAAAGAGTGCAGGAGATCTTTCTACATACCGGAGACCCAAAGAATCCAGCTAAGGGCCTGGATTCCATGGCAATGTCCTGCATGAGTCCAGCTGAAGATCTAGAGCCCATGGCAGTGTCCTCTGTGAGTCCAGCTGGAGGCCTAGAGCCCATGACAATGTCTTAGGCAAGTCTGTTTCAAGGATCTTCCCTGAGAAGGCCCAAAGGTCAGTGATGGAAGCTAGAAAGTCTGCACCAGCAGGATAAAGGATCTGTACCAGCAGGCTGAGGGATCTGCATTGGAGCCAGGAAGCAACACTCCAGGTAAGGACCAGAGCTCCCACAAAGAGAACCACAGCCATCCTCAGCGATGGCAAAGACCTGAGTTGCTCCAACAATGAGAATAGCTGAGTTGATATCGGAAAAACCAGTGTGACAAACTTCTCCAGGAGAATCAACAGCACACCATTTCCCCCTCCAGTTCTCCTTTTATGCTGTTGGAACAATCCTCAGGTGATCCTTCCACACCCAGCACCGTGCTGATTCAGCTCAGCTGGGTGTTACAAATTGACCCTAGTTAACCCACCACAGCTGTACATTCTTTCCTTTCTCTGTGTCCTCTGCCGTGTAACCTCACCACGTGGGGTGTCCTCCCATATACCTTGGCTTGTTTCAGTCAACAGAATGTCACGGAAGAGGACTGAGCAGAAGCCTGGATTGCAGTCATGAAATCTTGCTCTTTTTCTTCCACCATCCTCATTCCATAGCTAACCAGCAGGTGCCAGGAGGGGAACACATCACACAGAACAAGAGTGGTCTTGCTGGCCCTATCTAATGAGATTGGTTGATGCCCAGAATGTGCATAAGCCACTGAAATCAGCTCAACTGCACATCTTCCCAAAGGTATATGAGCTAAGAAGCACTCTTGTTGCATCTGCTGAGAGTTTCTGAGGCTGTTTATGTAGCAGTAGCTGATGACTGGAGTGCCCTATTATGATATTTGTAGCCCCTTGGTAAAAGACACCAAACTGGAGACTCTGAAAATTGTGTTCCTTTGTACCCATTTGGGTCCTGGCTCAAAAACGAATTCCTGAGTTCAAATTTTATAACCACATTCATCAAGCCTGTTTATGTTCCTTACTGGGACCCACTCTTGCTTTCCCTTCTAACTGGCACAGCTGCTCTCAGGCCAGGTCCTAGAGGGCTCCACTGGTGGAAAAGGGTGAAATCTGCAGCCCTAATCTTGTAAAGCCATGCTTCAGCCTGAAAGTCCATGGCACAGCATCCTAGCTGCATATGGGAATGCTAATGAGGGTACAGAACCTCGTTCAGAGTGGCACAAGCTGTGGAACCTTGCTAAAAGGTGGGAATGAATGTAAACACCAGCACACCAGCTGAACCTTGGGATACACTCAATTGCCTGGGATGATTTAATCTTCAGCCTTGCCAGTTGCAGGAGAATGACTTGTTTTTGGTGAACTCATTGGACAATTGAGAGTACATTTGCTTAAATGGTAGTAGAGTTCAGAATAGACATAGCAGAAGCATCATAAATAACCGCTGCCAAAATGTAAACTTCAACGAAACCTAACCTGCTCTTTGCTCACCAAGGACTGCATCCTAGAGAACAGAAGGCCTAGCAGAGTCTCTTGATTTAGGCTTTTATTAAATTTCCATATGAATCACAAGCAGAGCCAGTGGGTTTTACTTTAAATCATAGGTTTGTTCAGTCCTCAGCAACACATGCATGTACACACAGAAATGATGATGATGGTAGTGGTGGTGGTGGAGGCATGGCCAGAGCAGCACTGCCCCCACTTCAAAGCCACATTTTCATACACACATCTTCAAGATTTGGGCAATGTAAGGGTTTTATCTGTCTAAGGGTATACTCCTTCCTGGGCTGGGGATATGGTTCAGTGGTAGTGTTCTTGCGTTGTGTGCAAAAGGCTGTGGGTCTGATCCTTCACACCACCAAAAAAAAAAAAAAAAAAAAAAAAAAGACACAACAAAAATAAAATGACTCTATTCTTAAAGGAAAAAAAATATACTCCTTTTTAAAATTCAGAATCTTTAATTTTTCAAATATTTTGAATTTTATTGTATATGTGAATTTCATTAGTCAGTCCTAAATTCCTGTTGGAAATAGATTTTTTTTTTAAAACTCAGCAGTTCCACTCCTAGGTTTATACTCCACTGAAATATATACATCTGTTTAACACAAAACACAAGCTAGAATGTTCTTAACAATGGTCATAGCAAACCTTTCTTTTATCTGTAAAAGAAATGTAAATTTTATTTTTGTTCTCACTTTATGACAGCTTCTAAAAGTCTTAGATTTTCCTAAGTGATGGGGACAATAGGAACATCTTTTGTTATTCGTAATAAGCCCCTTTCAACCATACCTGAGGATAGTTAGTGAAGTGGCTTCCAGTAGGGCCCTAGACAACTTCAGATGGGGCTGGATGCCAAAGGAATCAACTGTGTGATCAGAGTGTTGATGCTTTCAGCCTTAATTCTAGACTTTTGGAGAGGGGAGAAGGGCTAGAAATTGAGTTTGCCAGTGGTTTAATCAGTCATGATCCAATCATGACTATGTAATGAAGCCTCCATTAAAATCTCCTAAACCACAGGGTTTGGGGTACTTCCAGGTTGGTGAACACAGAGTGGTCCTGGGTGGTGTGTCCAGATGGCATGGACTCTCCAAGCACTCCCTTTTCCACACTTTTCCCTTTGCATCTCTTCCATGTTGCAGTTCCAAGTGTATCCTTTATGATAACAAACTTGTAGTAGTCGTAGTAAAATCATCTCCTGAGTCCTGTGAATTGTTTTAGCAAATTATTGAATCTCAAAGGGAACAGAAGTCGTGTGAACCCCCAACTTTGGAGCCAAGACAGATATGCGCATACCCCGGCACATAATACTGTGTCTGGCACCTGGAGTACGGACAGTCTTGTGGGTGAATCACTAACCTCATGGAGTCTGACATGCAGAGTTGCTCTTGTTGGAGCTGAATGGTAGGACACCAAACAGGGGCTGGAGAGTTGGATAACTGTTGGATGATAGGAAAGAACCCACATGTTAGGTGTCAGAAATATTAGGAGTGAAAACAAGTTAGAACCCCCAAACTGCAACCTACGCAAATACCCATCTGCAGTACAATGGATAAGCAAATTGTGCTGTATGTGTATAATGAGAATCACAACGAGAATGCCATGAACAGCTATAAGCAGCTACAGAGATGAGTCTCACAATTAGTCTTGAATGAAAGAAGCACACACTGGATTATCCTATTCATACAGCGCACAAACCCGGCCACACTCATCTGTGTAGGTAGCAGTCAGGAGAGTGGTTGCCATAGGTGGTAGAGATGGACAGGGGGCAAAAAGGAGGCTTCTGCAGGTGCTAGGAACCTTCTACTTGTCTAGATGCCAGTTTCATGAGTGTGTTCACTTTGTAAAAATTCATCAAGCCATATTGCTTATTATTTGTGTCGTTTGGTATGAATGCTAAACTTTTTTAAAAGTTAAAGGAAGAATAAGCAAGGATTTGTTTGTTGTTTGTCTTCATCCTCCAAGGACTATCTTTCTCTTTAATATTGACAACTGTGTCCAAGGTCCCATTGTGAGGGTCAGCTAAAAATCCCAATTTTTTAATGGTTCCTTTATCTTGTATTCTTAAGAATTCCTATCAATGACATCAAGTTCTATAAATGCGTCTTGGTGGGCACTTGATGCTGTATGCATTGGCCTCAACATTCATCCCTCTGGTCCTCTCACCTTTGAGTCTCCTCGTACAGCAATTCTGCTGCAGATGGTTTATCCCAAAGAGTGTATCCCAAACAACATGTCTCCTTGTGAAAGCAACACAACCACCTAAAAATGCTCACAAACCTCTGTACTTGTCTGTTTGTTTTGTTATGTGGGGGATCAAAGCTAAGTGTTTGTTCTAGACAAATGCTCTACCACAAACTAAATCCCCAGCCCCACTGCAAAACTTTTTGAAAGCCAAAAAATGAAGACGTGAATGGGGACATTAGTTAATACTCTTCCTCCATTCCACTGGGCTGTGATCCTTCATGCAGGATTCCCTTCTTGGAGTAATTTTGATGACCCACATTCTACTACCTGAAATGGGAATTCCCTTTGCTTTCTCTTCCTTTCATGTGTCCAGGGTCCAGAATCTCAGGAAATAAACAACAACAGTTTCTATCTTCTTAATTTCATTAAAGATGGTCTATATCTCTAATAAAGACAACATTTTTCAGCATTAAATAGGATATTTAACAGCTCAATCTGAAACATTACCCTAGTATTTATAAAAAGTGTTTTCCTACCTCACATCTACTTGATTGGAAAGGGCTTAGCAAAATGGTCTCGTTTAGTAGGAAGGAAGGGGGCTTCACCCAAGATAAGTAGTATCTTCTGTTTGGAGTCTGAAAGTTGTTTATGATGTACCCCACCCCATCCAACAAGTGTTCACAAATATATATACAAAAAGGACAGTGCTGTTTGAAATCTATAGACATACTGTATTATTTATCTTCTCTGTAATAATGTAGCTGCACAAATTATCCCCAAATTTCAGTAATTCAAAGCAACATTTATTGTTCTTGCCACATATGTGTGACTCTGCTGCAATGACTCTGCTCTAGGTTACAGACAGACTTTATCTTTCATTCTGAGATGCAGGGTAAAGGAGGAGTGGCCACCATGGATGCACTGCTCTAGGGCAAAGAAGTCAAAAAAACTGGCAGGAATTCCAGCATCTTTTAAAACATCTGCTTGAAAGTGGGGCAGTTACTTCTGCCTACAACCCACTGGGAAAAGCAAGTCATATTGTCGAGTACAACATTACTGGAAAAGGAAGAGACTTATGGGGAAAAGAAGGGAAAGTATTTGTTGACTAATAAAAAGTCTAAAGGGCGCGTGCGCACACACACACACACACACACACACACACACACACACAATGCCCTATGGGATATTCTATAGTTTTACCTAATGTGTGAACCAGAAATACAGAAACATAAGAACAAGTTCCATTTTGGGATTAAACTCCCTGAAGAGTCTTTCTGTTGTGGAACAACTAGACCTTTGCTTGGCTCATGGGATAAAGAGAAAATCTGCAACAGGGATGGAAATAATAGTGAAAATAAGATTGAGCTAAAATCAGAGTGGAGCGGAGTTAATCACTGTGTGTGTATGCACAATGCCAGGACCCACGCTTTGAACACTAAAGGGTGTGTGTGTGTGTGTGTGTTGAATTTGGGAGGGGTGTTGGGGAAATGGGAAGTAAACTCAGGGCTCCAGATTAAGTTGGGGACTTTTGGAGGGGGGCAAAAGTGGTTCAGATCATTAGTATTCTTAAATCTTTGCAGAATTGCTAATACATTCACTCTGAAGGAAAAAAATCTTTAATTTAGGATCTTGGATTCTGCATGCATTAATGGATCAAATATGGGCTCAAACTAAAAGTTTACCAAACCCCAAAAGAAAAGGTTCACCTTGAGTGGGATTCTCATAGGACTGTGAGATATTGAAGTTTCACCTACAGAATATAGAATAACTGTGTATAAAAGATGGAACCACAGATGAGGAATCAACAGAACACTAAAAAAAGATGGTAATTTCGTAAAAGAAACAATTATGACTTTTAGAAATAAAAATATAGTTATTTAAATAAAAGTTTTTGAATGAGCTAAATAAAAGACCAATTAAAAAAAATTAGTAAACTGTAGGGTAGAGCTGAAGAAATTTCCCAAAATGCAGCACAGAGACATAAACAGAACATAACAAGGAGCTATAAGGAGATGTGAAAGATAAAATGGGACCAGCTAACAATATCTAATCAAAATTTCAAATACAACAGAGAATGAAAAGTGATATTTGAAGAGATAGTGGCTGAGAGTTTTCTAGGACTGATGAAAGATATTAATCCACAAATACAGAAAATGAAACCCCAATTTACTGAGACAAATACACAGAAAACCCAAACACATCATAGTAGAACTTCAGAATCCCAAAGGTTGAGAGCCTGAAAGTTAGGTGACCTTCAAGTTAGAGATACAGCAGACTTGACAGCGTCAGTTATAGAAGCCAGAATAAGGAAAAAAGAACTGGAAGCCAGGAAAAATAAACTAAATGCCAACTTAGAATTCAGTACTCACCAACAAAGAATGGAAATGAAGAGCCAGGTGTCTCGGTGCATGCCTGCGAGCCCAGCTACTCATGAGGCTGAGACAGGAGGACCACAAGTTTGAGCCCTGTGTGGGCAACTCAGTGAGACCTTATCTTAAAGTAGAAAGGGCTGGAGAACTGGGGATGTAGCCTGGGGGTAAAGCACTTGCATAGCATGTATGACATCCTCGGCTTAAACCCTGGCACTGCAAAAACAAAACAAAAAAATGCTAGAGATTTAGTTCAGTGGTACAGCATCCCTGGGGTCATTCCCTAGAACTGGAAAAGAAAGAGAAAGAGAAAGAGAAAGAGAAAGAGAAAGAGAAAGAGAAAGAGAAAGAGAAAGGAAAAAAAGAAAGAAAGAAAGAAAGAAAGAAAGAAAGAAAGAAAGAAAGAAAGAAAGAAAGAAAGAAGAAAGAAAAATTGCATATCTACACACAAAGCCAGACAGATTGCCACCAGGGAACTTCTAACACACATTCCTTAAGAAGTGTCATAAAAATATTTCCAGTAGAAATATTTGAGAAGAGGAAACAATAAACAAATTAGTAAGTGTAATATCCCTAAAGTTTGTTCTCCATAACGTAACATTTCCAATTTATGGGGCTTGTCCTTGTTGAGGTTGCTCCCCAAACTGATCCCAAGACAAATACTTGGGTTGGCATTGCCCCCCCATTTATTGGGGGGGCAATGCCAAGAAGCATTGCCAGGGGACAAAGGGCTGGAGGGAAGGACAGGGAAGGACACGGCTTAGTCTTTGCGCTGCTTGGCTAAAGTCAACACTGGGCATTTATAAACAACTGTCTGGAGGCTGGAATCTGAGATGGGTGTGGCTGGGTTCTGATAAGAGCTACTTCCAGGTGCAGACAGCTGACTTCTGCTTGTTCCTCGCACAGTGACAGGGGAAAGTGCTACTGTGCCTTTGTAGAAGGGCACCAATACTATTCATCAGAGCTGTACCTCTGATGTGATCACCTCTACAGGGTTCCACTTCCTCATACCATCGAAGTACAGGGTAGGATTCCAACACAGGAACTTTGAAGAAATGTGCACATTCAGTTCACAACAGGAAGACAACAATAAGGATGTTCACAGCAGGGGCACCATCCTGTTGGGCATCCTCTGAAAGAGTATGCTTGCACACTCAGAATTTCCACCCAAGAGCGAGCAAGTCAGACCATCCAGTCACTGCCTTCTGCTTCTCATTGGCTGAAACCTGCTCTTTGGTGTTCCCTCTTCTGGCTGCTGCAGATGGAATACATATGCCTGCAGCCGGGGAGAACCTCAGGAGAGACAATCAGGCCCTCTGTGTGGTTGAACAGTCTCCGGGGCCATCGGGGACTTACTGGCTGGTCTAGCAAGACAGCAAGGTACTTAACCATGACTGGCAAGGGGGGCGGGGTGTGCTGGAATCCAGCACGCATGTTGCTGAAAAACTAAATGATTGCAGGATTTCAGGTGAGATGTAAGTGATTAGAGTTAAATGTTCCAGATTAAGATTTGGGAGACATGTTAAGATAATAGCAACAGACTCTGAAGTGGATATGCAAGGTCAAATTTCCACTAAAACAATGGAAATAAAAGAAAAAAGAAATAAAACAAAACAAAACAATGGAAATAGGTTGAATAACTTCCAAACCAGGTAGAAAGGGGGAAAAAAAGCACACCACAAAAGGAGAGGAAAAGGAGAAGGAGGAGATTTACCTGGGTTCCAACTACATTGCAGGTGGTCAGGAGGCCAGACAGGAGGAGCTTGGATGTGTGTACTCTTCACAGTGGTTCTTTGACAGCTGACCACTTACCAGAGCAGTCAATGTGGCTCTTTGAAAAATTTCTATGGGAAATAAACATGTGGCAAAAATAGTCCTGGGTTTCAAAAAGTGCCTCTTGGTGGCAGCTTCAAACTGTGGCCACAACTTCTTCACCTCTCCTTGTGTTAGCTGCTGTGTCTCAGTCCATTTGGGCTGCTGTAATAAAAGCTTGAGGCTGACGGATTCTGGAAGAGCAGACATGCATTCCTCACAGTCCTGGAGGCTGGAAGGTGTAGGCACTGGCAGGTTCTGTGGCTGGTCAGGGCCCTGTCTCTGTTTCCAAGATGGTGCCTTGTTGTTGTGTCCTCTGGAGGGTCAATCATCACATCCTCACCAGGAAGAAGAGCAGAAGAGTATCAGGGAATGAACTCACTGCCTTAACCCTCTTACAAAGGCTTAATTCTATTTTGTAGGGACAGAGCCCTCATAACCCCATCACATCCTAAAGGCTCTACTTAACACTCTCATGCAGGATATGGATTCCACCACAGGGACTGGGGGTGGGGGGCATATTCAGACCATAGTGAGGTGGAACCTATCCTCTCTTTGAATCTGGGCAGACTCCTGACTACTTTGGATGAGGTGATGCCAGTTTTCCTGCGTGGAGCACCTGTGCTTGGCTCACTAAGATGTGCACCTGAGAAGCCACTGAGCCCAAGCCCACTGTGCACCAAGGCCATGTGATGGCAGCTGGTTAACCTGTGACAGTAAATATGGTCCCTTGTCAGCCAACCTAGCCCAGCAGCACCCATGGAATGAAGAAACCCTCTTGGGAGCAGATCATCCAGACCCAGCGGCTCTGGCTCCCAGCAGAGTCCTGAGCTCCCAGGCATTGAAGAGCTAAGAGGAGCCACCCTTGATGTGCACCTAGGTGCCAATCTGGGTGTCAACCTGTAGAATCAGTTGATTCAAGGTACCAAGTCCTGGGGTAATTTCTTACAGTGACACATCAGCCAGAACTCCTGAATTTGAACCCAGTCACCCACACCAAGATCACTGAGCTGTGCCACCTCTACTCCCTCTGCCTCCACAAACTGGTGCCGTTCTGTGCATGCACAACAATGAATCAGGGCCAGTAATGAAGAAAAGGAGCCACCATGAGCAGTCATGGCTGGAAGTGCAGAGCTGCGGCTGGGCAGATCTCTGCACAAAAGCAAGCTCTCTCTGCGGAGAACCTTTCTGCCCATAGTCTCCACCCATAACCCTGACTGGAATCCAACCAGATTTCTCCCTGAAATGCCCAGGTTTCTGTGAGATTGAATCCCATGGCCACTTTGTTTGTTTGTTTGGGTTTTTTTGGTACTCTGGTTTAAACCCAGGGTCTTCACACTGAGCTACATCCCCAACCCTTTTTTAATTTTTTCATTTTCCGACAGAGTCTTGCTAAGTCCTTAGGTTAGCCAGGCTGCGTTCTAATTTGTAATCCTCTTGCCTCAGCCTCCCAGAGTGCTGAGGTTACAGGTGTGAACCATCACATCCGGCTCCCTCATGTTTTAACATAAATCAACTCGATAGTACTGCTTTTGTCCTGATCCTACAGAGAGCTGCTAATCAGGGATGGGGGAATAAAATATTTGAAAGAAGCAGAAGTAGAAATCTAGGTGACAGCTATGAAGTGTGATTTTTAAAATGCAGTGAATATTTACATTTAAAAATATATTACAGTAAAAGATGTATTGCCACAAATCCCCTTCAAAATATTCCCCCTTACTTTGATCATGCTTGTCTCATCCTTCTCACTACTTTCTGATGCAAATCTAGGGTCCTCTTTCCTGAGTGTCTTTATGAGGTGTGATGAAAATACAGTAAATACTGCTGCCAAGTGCCTCCCAATGGAAAGGCAGGCTGCTAAAAGCATGATTCTGGGTCTTTATCTATCTTATTTACCAGATGTGTCATTGTGTGACCCCTGGCTCCTCCTCAAAGTCAGAATGACCAAAAGGAAATGTTTTGAATTGATTCAGGACATCAAGGTAGTTGAGACCACACAGCTAAAAGACCATCAGGAAAGAGTAGAATTAAGGATCCATAGGAGGTGCCTGAAAGTGATTTTCCCAAGCATCCACACTAATGTTTTACATAACAAAAGGTACCACTTGCCTTTATTTGCTATTCCCCAGCAAGGCATTTATTTCGCATCCAGGAGAACATACAGGTAGACAGTGGGTTCCTCTGATCCTCCATAGCAGGCTGTGAATCCCAGGTCGGACTCTCATTTGGTCCTCTCAGGCAAGTCATCAGAAAATGGACACCATGCAATACTGACTCCCTAGGATACTTGTGAGGATTATATGAGTTTTGTGTATAGAAAGCTTGTCCAACAGTGCCTGAACATAGTAAGTACTCAACAAACATGAACTAACATTAGTAACATACATTTTCTTTTTTGGAGAGAGGAGCACTGGTCATCTAAAACAGATTTTTTGTGACCGCATCACCTCCTGTAAAGACCAGACAGGTGCAGCTTATTTCTCAGTGGGGACAGCTAATGTGGCACCCACACCACTGCCCTTCCCCTTCCTCAGTACTGCATGCTCCCCTCACCAGGTGAGGACAGCTCGGGCTGTGCAGATGGTGTCGTGACTGAGTCTCTTCTCCATCCCTTTGTCTCCAGATGTCTTCTCAGGAAGATGAAAAGCGTTTTACTTTCCTGTGGGTTCTGAGCAACTCACAGTCCTTGAGCATCCAAGCCCTTTCATAGCAAGGCTTTTCTCTTGAAGCAGGTTGTATTTTAAAACGTGGGTGGAAGACAGCCAAGTTCTCCACCTCCTGAACAAACAGCATCACTTGACCCTGGACCTTGTTTCTTCTGGGAAACCAATGAGGCAACCAGCTGGTCTGGTGAACAGGGGCAGTGGGGCTGTGGCCACCTTGGGCAGGATCCTCATGGTTCAGAGGTCGGGCTGCTTTGTCCTTTCGAAGAAGGTTCCAGTTAATAAACACTAAACTCAGCAGCCATGGGTGGAAGTGCAAGTAACACATGTTAAACTTATCTCATTTAAAAGTTGGGCCTACTTTGAAAGAGCATTTAAAATCTGGAAAGGACTGTGTGGGGGGGAGCTGCTACTGGGGATCAAACCCAGGTCCTAGTGTGTGTGCTGGGCTATGGGGCACTATGGTGGGAAGGAAGTGCTGAACTTCAAAGTTGATGAACAGAGTTTGGGGCTGAGGCTGCTGTAAGGGGAGGATTGGACAGGGCATGGTGGGGTCAGCTGGGAGCACAGCTCAGGGTTTTAAAGCCAGAGTACAGATTCCCAGCTATGAAGTTTTATTTGAGGCAGTACACAGAACCAGGCAAGACTGGGGGAAAGCTGGGCTCATGGAGAGATGATTGCCCAGGGTGCCAGCTCTGAGCATGTGGAGCCAGACGCCCAGGCCCCAGGTGCTGGCAGAGTGGGCTGGGAGGATATGGACCATGAGTGGAAGGTGGGTCTCTGTGGGAGGGAGGAGGGACAGGGACATTTCTGTCTTTTGTGGAACCTGATGAGAAGGCTATGTTGCTAGCAGTCCCTGAAGACCAGGGGCACAGTTGGCGGGGAGAGGGGGGCATCAGTTAACTTTAAATGAGCTGGGGCCACTGCCTTCTCTGGGGGGTTAAAAAAGGTGGTCGCCATGAGAAAGAGAAAAGAGTGAATCACCTTCAATGTTATGTAAATAGTGAGAACTACACTTTTTCAAGGATGTAACCAGTTACAGGAGAGTCTTGAGTGAAGGTGCAGTTATTGAGAATAAATTATCCAATTTTAAAAGGAGAGGCAGGTTTCAGTTAGTAATGATTTTGTAAATGGAGATTTTTCTTCCACATTAGCAAAACTGTCTGAAATAGTTTGAAAATTTTATGCCTCAAAATACTGCCTTTTTTCTGCTTCATTGTATATTAGAAAAAAATTGCTTGATCTCTTCTTGTTAGTTATGATAGCTGAAGATATTGGGCATGTAGAAATACACATGTGAGCAACATAAGAACCACAAGGTGAGCCATTAAAATCACGTACTCCTCCTCAGAGATACCTTATTTGATCACATTTGCTTTTAATTTTGTTGGTTATTTACACTGCATGTACATTGTTTTCCTTAGAAAGCGCACATATTTCAATGCCTATTTAAAGGTTTAATTGTCTATAAAATGGTACGGCATATTGTGTTACTTTTATTAGGAGGAAATAGCCCATTATACCTCTCAGAAACAGAAGATTAAAATTTTCAGAGAAGAGACACAGGTGGTCTGTGATCACCATCAGTGCAGCCTGCATCTGGCTCTGGTGTGCATTCTGAACTGACTGGAGACAGAGAAGCAGGTGGGCTGCCACCCACTGACATCACGGTTTGCAACCAAATGCCGCAGAGAGAACCAGGTATTTCCCATCTACTTCCTGGGGACAGAGCAGGCGACTCATGACCCCACTGCCATTACAGTCTGAGTCTCTGCCCTCCATGTGCCCCATGCAGACAGGAGATCCTCACTCAGAAGGCCTGTGAACTGCTATCACCAGGGTTCACATGTGGGCCCTCCCTGAGCGTGCCCTATGCTGAGTGAGGTACTAGAGCAGGTGCTCCATGAGCTGCTGGCACCACAGTTCGGGACTGGGCTTTACTTGGGCCCTGTCCTCTTGTAGATCACAGACACAGGTGGTCCATGATCACTGCCAGTGCAGCCCGTGTCTGGCTCCTGTGTGTGTCCTGAGCTGCCTGGAGACAGAATCAGGTGGTTGACAAACTGTTGACTCTGCAGTTGATGTCTGGGTTTTGCCTGTACCCTGAACTGCCTAGGGACACAAGACCACCGGTACAGGGTTGAGCCACAAGTGCAACCCAATTTGGGGTCATACACATGCCCTGAGCTGCAAGGGGATGCTGGATCAGATGGTCTGCCATCAGCTGACAACATGGTTCGAGTCTGAGACCTGGGAGAACTAGATACACTTCACCATCTACTGAAAAATCCCAGACTAAGCAGTGCATCTCAGTGGACACTGAGGGGCAAGCCTGACCACCAGGAAAACTAGGGACGCTAGTGACCTTTGCTGAGCTGCCAGGGGAGAGGGACACTGTGTGTTCTGCATCTGGTATCAAACATGACAAGATGAAGGACTAAACCACAATCTCAGAACTCCACCCCACTAAGAACAAGTCCAGGAGATATTGACATAGGAGAACTTGGTAAACACTCACCTGAAATTGCTGAATGATTGCAGTGGAAGGAAAGAAACATCTCTGTCAGGCCATAGAAGAGATCAGATTAGAAATAATCTCTCAGGCAAAAAATGAAATGACAATAATAATGAAAGAATTGCTCAGCACATTTAACAAAGAAACATATAAAAAATAGATGAACATAGGCAAAAGATAGCAACATTAAATGGACAATATAGGAATGAATTAGAATGCATGAACCAGATTCAAAGAGACATCCAGGAAATCAAAGCTCCCATTGAAAGCTACCAAAACCGTTTGAATGAATAGATAGAATGAAAGATAGAATTTCAGATTTTAAAGACAGCATGGCAGCTAGCAATCGTGAAAGAAAGGATCTCTTAAAATCAACAAGGAACCAGGTAAAATCAATTCAACAGCTGCAAGATGAGGCAAAGAGGAATAATATATGACTAATAGAAGTTAATGAAGCAGCAGGAGGCAACACAAATTACATAAAAAGAATATTTGCAGAAATAATAGCAGAAAATTTCCCAAGCATGGAAACAGAACCTGATATAGGGGGTATAGCTCAGTGGTAGAGCATTTGACTGCAGAACCTGATATACAGGTAAATGAGGCATATAGAACTCCGACTGGCCATAACCCAAATAAAATTATACCCGGACATATAATAGTCAAGATCCCAGATCTCCAGCAAAAGAATAGAATACTAAAAGCTGCTAGAGAAAAGGAACAGATTACCTATAAAGGAAAGCCCACCAGAATCATGGCAGACTTCTCAACACAAGCCATCCAATTGAGAAGAACTTGGAGTGAAGTATTACAGGTCCTGAGACAAAACAACTTCCAACCAAGACTGATGTACCCTGCCAAACTATCCCTCAAATTCAATGGAGAAATAAAATATTTCCATGACAAAGAACAATTGAAGAACTTCATGAGTGCCAAACCATCATTGCAAAGAGTACTAAAAGATATTCTAGACAGAGAAAAATGACTGCAATTTCAAGAAAAACAATAGAAAGGAACCCTCAAGCACAGCAAACAATTAAACAGGTAGAAAAAGTAGGAAACCAACAGCAAGTAAATAACATGACAATGGTAAGTCAACACATACCAGTTATAATCATAAATGTAAATGGCCTCAATTCACTAGTCAAAAGAAACAGACTGGCAGAGTGGACTAAGAAACAAATCCAACAATATGCTGTATACAGGAAAGACATTTTACTCAAAAGGAAATCCATAGACTGAAAGTCAAATGATGGAAAACAAACCTCCATGCAACAGGAACCCAGAAAAAAGCAGGTGTAACTATTATGTTTGCAGACAATGTAACCTTCAAACTGAGAACAATCAAAAGAGGTAAAGAAGGTCTCTATATACTTTTTTAGGGCAAAACTGCAAGAGGAGGAGCTAACAGTCATAAACATGTATGCACTAAATATCAGAGCACCAAACTATATAAGACAAATCTTAACAGACATGAAAACCCATATAACTAAGAACATTATTGTAATGGGGACCTCAACACCCCTTTGACACAAAGAGATAGGTCAACTGGACAAAACATCAGCAAAGAAATAACAGATCTGAACCAAATCTGTGAACAAATGGACTTAGTAGATGTATACAGAGTGTTCCACCTCACAACATCAGAATACACATTTTTCTCAGCTGCACATGGG
>NW_004955415.1:29250790-29412747 GCF_000276665.1 Chinchilla lanigera
TGAATACACACTTCTCAGATAAAGAAATACAAATGGCAAATAAATACATGAGAAAATGTTCAACATCATTAGTCATTCGAGAAATGCAAATTAAAACAGCATTGAAATTTCATCTCAGCCCAGTAAGAATGGCTATCATTAAGAAATCAACCAATAACAAATGCTGGTGAGGCTGTGGAGAAATAGGAACTATTCTCCACTGCTGGTGGGAATGCAGACTGGTGAAACCAGTGTGGAAATCAGTTTGGAGATTCCTCAGTAAAATAGGACTAGAGGTCCCATTCAACCCAGCTATTCCCCTTCTGGGTATTTTCCCAGAAGATCTGAAACATCACATCACAGTGATATATGTGCACCTATGTTCATAGCAGCACAATTTATAATTGCTAAATTGTGGAAGCAACCCAAATGTCCATCCACTGAGGATTGGATAAAAAAATTGTGGTAATTTTATACAATGGAGTATTACTCAGCTATAAAGAAAGATAAACTCAAGACTTGTGTAAGTAAAGGGTCACAACTGGAGACCATACTCATAAGTGAAATAAATCAGACCTGCATGTGTAAGCAACGTATTGTCTCACTGGAGTAAGAACCTGAAAGAGTGAATAAAAATTAGGAGGTCTGACAGACATTGTGAAATGAAAGGAAAATGCTCAAAAGTAAAGAGAAGCTGGGGTGAGGGAAAAGAGAAAAGAAAGAAGGGGAAATTATGTATGCATGTATATACAGGATAGCTAACACAGTTGTACTACTGTCTTCTATTGCTTTACTGAAAAGAACAGTTAATTATTACTTGTTTGATCAATATTGCATGTCTTTATTTGTTTTCATGAGAAACCACTTTGAAAATATCAATAGGTAATACAACAACCATTGTTAATTTCCTACAAATTTGTCTGTAACTCTGTATTGTTTGTATTGTTTTTATGCTATTTTGTAAATGGATGTCTGTTTGTTAATATGCTTTCTTTCTTTTATTTTTAAAATAAATTTTTAAAAAATGAACCAGAGTAGGGGGAATCATGAATAGAAAGTCACATAGAATAAAATACAGGGACGATTTTATTCTTCTAAAAATTAAAAATAAATAAATAAATAAATTTTTCAGAGAAACTCTAAAATATTGATCTTTAATGTAAAAGTGCACTTCTAGTGCATGACACAACCATGAATGGCTTTATTCTGTTACACACACACACATTAAAATATTCATGTCGATTCTATTTGAGTAAATTTTATGCCTTGTAAAATCTGAAGAATCTTTTGATGTGGTGCTAAAATGCTTAAGGAAATAAATTTGCTTTTAGAATCAGCTTTATAAAAATCTGTGAAGGCTATATGGTGGTATAAATGTACATATTATAAGTATCGGAGGAACAAAACAGAGAAAACTCTGCAAGTGGGTAAATTCCCAAGTGAGCCGTAACCTTAGAGTTATTTTTCTGGGATCACTGTTAGAGAATCATCAGGACTGTCTTCTCTTACTTTCCAAGCCCACAGCTGAACTTGAGTCAGAGTGTGATCCTCTGACTCCCCAGTCAAGAAAAGTGAGGATTTACACACACATGTACATTGCCATGTTTATCACACCCCTGGGCTGCCACTGCACATGGGATTTTAGCTCATTTCCTCCCTTGATAAATTAACCCAGCTGCGTAATTGTCTCAGCCTGGCCTGCACATGAGGCCTCTCCAGCCTGAGGGACCAAGTCTCCATTACAACCTTTCAGGGCTCAGCAGCAGGGGACGGGTTCGTAACCGCTCAGTCTAACTGGATTGTATTGGATCGGATCGGATTGGATCAGGGTGGTAAACTTTGAAAGCGTGTTTCTATCAAGAGTGGGATTTCAATTTGCCTTGCTAAATTGTTTTGCCTGCTACCTAACTTTATGAAATGTTCATGCCCACAGAAGGGGTGGCATGGGAGTGGGGCAGGTTAACTTGAGAGTGAGCACTGCATCGCACCTCTTACCCCTCACCTGGGCTGGGTGTTCTTTGAGACCCCAGTCCTGTCTCGTGGCTGGGCATGACTGTCCCTTCCATGCCGGGTGGAGTCCATAGTGGTTGTGGATGCTGCTCCTGGTCTGACCTGAGGCGGTCCCCTGCCTTCCAACCACACCCACCCAGGGGAAGGGGCCCAGACAGCAGCTCTGGAGCCCTCTCTCCTGTCTTTAGTTGCACTGTTCTGGCTGCCTTGAGGTCCTGAATTGACTCAAATAGTCTCCCTTTCATGGTCATCTTGACTTCGGGAAAGAGCCAGAAGTCACACGGTGTGGATCTGGTGAATAAGGGATGAGGACACAGTGTCGTGGCTTTGACAGAAATTGCCATAAACATTTGGTCAACAAGGGTGATCAAGAAATACAGTGAATGTTTACATTTTTAAAATTTATTACAATAAAAGCCACATTGCCTTTAATCCCCCTTTAAATCATTCCCCTTGCTTTGTGCATCCTTGTCCTATGGTCCTTGGTGATGCATCTTTTACTGTAATCAGCGTTTTTAAATTTAATCACTCTCCTGTGTTTCCATCACCCCTTGTAACCTCCAGTTGTTTGTCCTCAAGGATGGAACTGTTTTCAGTGCATTTCCTTGGCAATCGGAATTCGTTGTTCTAAAAAGAGTTCTGCAGGGTTCCTCAGCCTTCCCAGGGGTTCCAGCCCCTGAGGCTAAGGAGGGACTTTGGGGAGGTGGCCCCGTCCCTCCAGCTCAGTGTTGACGACCACTGCTGTGTGTGCCCCTCTTAGCCCCAATCCCAGCTGAAATACGGGTAGGAATTGACTGAGACACGTAGTAGTTTTAGAAAGCACTCTTTATTGTTCCTGGAATGTTATCCACTCTGAGACATCTGTGGTCGCCAGCATAAGGCACACTGGAAGGATGAGTCCCCAGCCTGCTTCCACGCAGCCCCTACCCAGGGCTCTGGCTGCTCCCCGGCCAGGTGTGGTGCTGATACTTCGGGGGCAATGAGGAGAGGACAGGCACAGGTTGGCTGTGAGCTGTGCCCACACTGCCTGTGCCTACTGAAATTTAAGTAGCTAATAATTAAATACAATTTAGCAACATTCCAGTCACACCAGCAGAACTTCCTGTCCTGATGGTGGATGTGGCCTAGGTGGACACTGTCTCCCTTGCCCCACATGTGTGGAATGGAGTGTGCCCAGCTCACCCCCGAAGCCAGCCTGGACCTGGACGCCTCCTCCTGAGGCCCCAGGTGCCCATCCTCCTTCACCTCAGCCCACAGTGTCCCTGCTGGGGGCAGTGCATTGTCCATCCTGTGGTGCCCTGGGAGTTAGACAGGGTGAGTGTGGCCCTCTGTTTGGGGGTTTGTTTTTCGAGCCTGTGGGAATACAAGCTGTCTCTTGCCAGCTGGCACAGGCTGCCTGGGGTTTGTGCCTTGCAGATGTGCATGACAAACACCTGCTGTCCACTCTAAAAGTATTCAGGGTCAGTATGTATAGGTGTCACCATGGAAGGTACAGAGACGACAGCTAGGAGACCAGCTGCTCACCTCCTCCCCTGCTGGGCCACCAGGCTGTGTGACCTGGCAGATTGGCTCCTTCTCAGGGCCTCGGTTTCCTTGACTGGAAATCAAGCAGGGAGTCACTACAAAACACTGCTAAGGGTTCTTCCGGTCCTACAACCAGCATGGCTTTTACTACTTCCTCCTATGGTTCTGGTTCTGGTTCTTTATTTCCCAAATGCTTCAAGTACACCTCATCTGGGGTGGCAACAGGTCACTCCTGCAAGAGTCCTGCTGGCCACTTAGCACAGGGTCACCCCCTCTCAGATATCTGAAGTTACACCGAGACCCTTGCAGCCCAAAGGCTGGTCTCACACCAGTGATATCTGTGCCTCAACGCTTGCTAGAAACCCAAAATTTCAAGGTTGTCCTGTCAGAATCTGCACCTTATAAGTTCCCGGACAATTCATTTGTACTCCATAGTCTGAGAACCTGTGACCCAGGCCCTGGGGAGAACGGAATGAATGTGGACATTGGCCAGAGGGGCCGGCAACTTGTCCAGCGCTGCTGCAGATCCTCCCAGTCCCAGACACGGCCCCTGCAGGGCCTTTCTGGCTAGAGCTGGAGCTCCCTCCTCAGGCGGGCAGGCCAAGTTCTCCTCATGCCTTTGTCTCAGAAACACAAGGCTTTGTGGAGTGTCTGGGACCTCGGTCTGTCCTCACTGACACCCTTCAGCCTCACTAATTCTCTGGTGGAAGGTCATGCATGCCACAGCCCTGAAAGACCTTTGAACCGAGAAGTCAGAGCACTGGGTCTGGGAGACGCACCCACAGCTGGGTGGACTCTGGACAGCGTGGATGAGTGGGTATCCCTGGCCCCTGCAGTCCCTAAGAGGCCTGGGGGTGCCCAGTGCCTGACCTCCGCAGGCGAGGACTTGGGAAGCAGCTGTGTCATCCTGGGAGGCAGGGTTCCAGCTGCAGACACTGACGGTCCCATGCTGTCCATGCAGACAGACGTGTGCATGCGCCCGAGTGAGCCGCTGTGTGCTCCTGGTGGTCACTGACACATGGGGGTGGGGGCCATCCATGTCAGGACAGCCCCTGACTGTGACAGAAGCCGGAGGCTGGAGGTGAACACTCCCAGGCCTCCCTATTTGGTGGACAGAAAGGACAAGAGTACCCAGGTGAGGCCATCTGTGCCACACCATCACACACACATCTCTTTGATATGGTGAGACCAGAGAGGAACGTATACCAGTGCACATTGCACGGAAAATATAATGGACTTCTGCAGCATGCAGCTGGTCACTGGGAACAGCCGTCTGGGCGGTGGAGAAGAGAGCCCTTGCTGCAGGGCGCATCCTCCTGGTGCCTTGGGAGAGCTCGCCTGTGCATGCGCTTGCACTTCCCTCCAGCGATGCCGGCTCAGCTCGGCTGGGCTCGGCTCGGCTCAGCTCAGATCGGCGTTGCCATTGAGCTCCAGCACCGGCTGCCCGAGGAGCTGCCACACCTAAAGGCGGAGAACAGCTTTTTTGCACTAGGCTGTCAACCTTGAGCCTGTGTCCCAAGTAACCACATGAGCTATCCCCATACAAGAGGTCTTCCTGAAAGAGGTAGAGTCATCATTTCACATGATCCATGCAACCCATGTACACAGCAGCACAATACATTACAGCTAAATCTTGGAAGCAGCCTATATTCCATCAGCAGATGAATGGATAAAAAAAAATGTATTGTTTACACACAATGGAGTACTACTCTGCCATAAAGAAGGATAAGCTTGAGTCATTTGTAAGAAAATGAATGCACCTTGAAATGATAATGTTAAGTGAAATAAATCAGACTAACAAGCTGAAATATCACATGGTTTCTTTTATATGTATAAATAAACAGCAACATAAAAGAGAGGGAGTAGGGAGATAAGTAGGTGGTAGCTCTTTTGCAAATGGGAAGGGGACTGTCTTAGTTACTTTTCTCTTTGCTGAGAGACAAAATACCCAACACCCAAAGTTAAAAGGGGAAAGGTTTATTCAGCTCATAGTTTGTGGAGGGTTCAGTCCATAATTGTCTGGCTCCAAGGCAGAGTGGTACATGGCAGAGGGGCAGCAGTTCATGGCAACGGAAGACAGCAAAAGCAATGAGAGAGAAGAGCAGAGAGGGAGACAGCTTCTTTCTGCCCTTTTATCTTATCCAGACTGCTGGGATTAGGGCAGTGCTGATCCAATCAGTGGACTGATCCAGCAATCACCCAGCCTTCACCTCAGCACCCTTAATCCCAGCATTGCACTACAAATCACTCACACACTCTAGATTCAGCCACCTCTGGAGAAACTCTATGACCACGTGAGGCTTTGAGGGGACGTCTAGACACAACCATCACAGGGACCAAGAGATGGACGGGGGGAAGGAAGGGGAGAGAAGGGGCACATAAAGAGAACTAAAATCTGTCCTGTGCAGCACCAGTTCCACAAGGAGTGTACTCATTACGTACTGTGAACGTGGACTAATAAAAATAGAAACAAAACGAAGTAGTGACCTTGACTTTGGAGAAGCTACTTGCCAGTGAGGGGTCTGACCCTGACCAGAGGTCTCTGTAAGGTGACCTGACCTGACCTCCCTCGAGGGAGCTGTCCCCGCTGGGGAGGAGTCTGGCCTGAGAACTGGTCCAGAGGGGAGGGAGGCTGTCCTAGGTCTGCACAGAGCCCAGCCCCTGATCCCTCATACTCTACAGGGAATGAATGATTCCAGATAGATCAGGGAGGCTGAAAGTGAGACCAGCAGCGGGGTGCATTGTGAGGCAGCCGGACTCAACCCCAGAGGCAGCCTCCAAGCTGGGGCAGAGCATGCTCTGCTGGAGGCTGCGCTCTCTCCAACAACGTCCTCCTGGCTCTGTCTGGGCCCTCCTGCTCCTCTTGCAGTCTGAGGCAGGGAGGTGCGGGTGGGAGGGAACCTGCCACCAGGGGCAGAGGCTGTGGACAGTGCCACCCACGGTCCCAGCAGCAGATGGAGAAGCTGAGCTCTGGCCAAGAGGACCAGAAACCTCTGAAAGGTGCCCTTGTAGAGTGACTGGCAGGTGGCAGTGTGTGACTTTCCATAGTTCCAGCGCCCTCCTCATAAACCTCCCCCAGCCCCGCAGCTCTGCACACTGGAGCTTGCCCTGCAGACACTGGCTAACTGTCCTCTTTCTCTGCAGCCCACAGACTCGGCAATGTGGAGAGGTCTGGAAGTCAACTCTTGGGGGAAATTCTTTTTAATAAGTCTTGGAACTTTCTCAGACCAGAAACCATAGCACTACACCCCGAAGAACATATTGTTTTAATTTCCTCCCTCATTAAATAGACAATCATTTATTTAAAGAGATAAGATCAGCGGGCTTGTGGTGTGTGGCCCATGTAATCCCAGGTACTTGAGAGGCTGAGGCAGGAGGATGCAAAGTTTGAGGCGAGCCCGGGCAACATAGACTTGTATTTTAAAAAGAAGATAAAAGTAACTGAGAATCTATTTTTCTTGTACGTGCTATCATGGCAGGGAAGCTATGGCAAGGAGGCCAGGCGTGGAACACACTGGGCCGTACCCCCAGGTGATGCCAGGGCCCCTGCCCCTTCGTTTTCCTTGCTTCCCTTTCATTTTGCTGCGCCCGGGATGGAACCTGGGGCTCCGCGGCAGGCGCTGCCCACTGCTGCAGCCCGTCCAGCGCCACAGGACGCTTGCTGGTCCCGGAGGCCGGGTGTGCAGCTCTTCGAGGATGTCCAAGACACCGCGGCTCCCTTCTGCACAACACGGGGCGTCCCTGGGCTCCCCGCGGCTGCGGGTCTGGACCGGAAACCGGTAGCCCCGTGGCCCGCCTGAGGCTTGCGCCCCGCAGGTTCTCGGAGAGCGCGGGGGTGGTCGTGCTCAGGCGTGGGGCCGCGGACCGCGTCGTTTTATCCAGAGAGGAAAAAGCGCCACAGGTGGAGGCAGCGGCCTGGAGAAGGTGGGCTTCGGGCGCTGTGGCTGGCGGCCGCTGGTGGGGTGACCGGCACATGAGAACCCACGCGGGGAGCGGCGGGAGGGGCGCCTGGGGCCCCTCGCGGCGGTGGTGGGCAGTGAGGAGGAAGGGAAGGGGGCCGAGCTCGGCCTGTGTCTCTGGCAGAGTGTCCTTAGACCCGAGCCGCGAGCTCGCCGGGCGCGCGCGCAGCCTCTCCTTATCCAACCGCGCCACCCCGCGGCCAGCGCGTACACTGCGCCCTCGCCCGCGCCCGCGCCGCCCGAAGTGGGAGCCGAGCCCGAGGTCCGCGCCGCGCGCCCCGCGCCTGGATCGAAGCAGCATCCTTCGGACCGCGAGCGAGCCGGAGCCTCAGGCCTGGGTCTGGGGCGAGCGATGGAGGAGGCACCAGGGGCGGTCCCGTTCCGGCCCGGGCGCGGCGCCCTGAGGCACTGGGGGCTTCGTCCCTCCCTGGCCCAGATCCCACAGCCCCGCGGGGCGCGGCGTCTCCCCCTGGTGGGCAGACGTTGGCCGCGCCCGGCCAGCGCGGGGCTTTCTCCAAAGCTTCCGGGCTGTACTCACCCCGTGACAGGGTTGGACTTGGGGATGACCAGGAGAAGCTGCGCCTCGGCTCCGCGGTGCGCTGAGGTTGAGGGTCCCACCTTCCTAGTCCCCCATAAACCTGGGCCACGCTCTCCCGTCCCTGGTCCCCGTGCACTCCGTGACCCCCATGCGGGCGCCCAGGCCAGCGCGCTCTTGGCCACAGCACCAGCTTGCTGAGGTTTGGCCCTCAGTGGGACGAGCGCGCGGGTGGGTCGACAGGTGACACCTAGCTGGGGATGGGGATTACAACGCGGACGGGGTCCACTGTGCCTGCGAGCGCTCCAGCCGCGGCCCGACTCGCGGCTCCACCCGGTCTTGCGCCCCGGTTCTTCCTCCGTCCTCGCCGGGCTCAGACCCCGGGCCGCGAGTCGGAGGTGTAGCGGGTCGCCCCGGGGGATCCCGGCTCGAAGCCTGCATGCAGAGCTGGCCTCGGGCGCCCCCTGGCGTCGGCGGCGTGCAAGACGCGGGGGCTTCTGTGCCTGGGCCGCGTGGAGGGGACGCGGTCCCACGAGCTTCCGGGCTCACTCGGATGGCGGCGCTGAGGCCTGTTCTCCTCTAGCAATAACGATGCCCCGGGAGGGGAAATACAGAGCTTTGAAACCAGAGTGGGTGGGAGAGGGGAGCGTGTGGTGCGTGTGTGTGTGCGTGCGTGTGTGTGCGTTGGGGCGTCGGTGAAAGCAATAAAACTCAGATCGCTTCCTCGGCGAGATAGCGGCGGCTATAATGCGCCGAGGGGATCAGGGGTTTATTTGCAGATCCTGGATAAAGGATGATATATCGACACGGTTTAGAGTGTCACTGCGCCTGGCCTCTCAGGAGCCACAAGTACATATTTCCTGAAATACCACCCAGCACAATATCTAATCCACTCGCCACTTAAGCCCAGAGGCGAGCTCAGCTCCTCGCTAGAGTCCTGGGTGCTGAGATCCCGCCCGCCGGGGCAGGGCCGGGCCGGACGCCCTCCCCTGGCCTTTTGTCTTCGGTCCAAGAAATCACTTAGCCGTGGCCCTAATAAATACGTCTGAGAACTGTCCTTATTCTCGGTAAATATTGGATTAGCTTTTCAATGACCAGGCTCTTGAAAAGGCTCGAGAAATCCACACCAGGTCTCCGCTAAGCCCAACAGTCAATAGGTAAAGAAAATAAGTCATTTCCTGGCTGGAGTGGGGAGCGGGGAGAAGGTGGCTCCCCACTCTCACCGGGTCACTTGATTCCACTAATTATGACAGCGGAGCTAAGTGAGAAAAGGAGGGGGAGCCCCCAAGTATTGGATTTGGTGGAATTTCCACCTACTCAGTGGTGCGCATTGGGGTCTGACTTTGTCCAAGGGAAACATCTCGTTTTGTTTTTATCACCCCAGGTCCACTGGAACTCTTGTTGGGCAGGTGTTGTTTATTTGGAGGCTGCTTATGGGAATTTTGACCTGGCTGTAACGGGGTACAAAGCAAGGCCCAAGTCTGTTTGAGTCCCCACCAAGGAAGGGCTTGGGGGGCCAAAATAGGAAAAGCCTTGGAACCCCTGTTACTGAATTTTACAAACTAAACAGGGAGGGGTCACTGGGAATTAGAAGTTTCTCCCTCCTAAACATGGAGGAAGTTTCTGGACCAGTTTCCTGGGGCACTAAGACGCCAGTAGGATCCCCGCACCATGCACAGCAAGGATGGCCCCTGGCTGCCTGGAGTTGGTGATGGGGTGGCTGGGCCAGGGCCTGTGGCTTTGGGCCCTGCTGCGGCTGCAGTCAGGCTGGGTCTGCACTGAGCCGGGCCCTCTGCCTCTGGAACTGCCTCGGGGCATGGAAGGGAAAGTGAGGCTCAGCCTGGGGGAGTTCGGGAGCATCCTCCGAGGAAACTGGATCGTCATTCACTCTGGAGGCTGGAACTGCACACAGGACACAGCATCAACCAGGCCTCCGGCACCTGGAGAGGCCTCCGGAGCTCGGATGGCTTGGAAGAGGGCTTTGGAGTAGGAGACCTCAGCCGTGGGCTCTCACATCCCAGGATGCTACAAAGTGCTCGCACTGAACCTCGGACCAGACCAGGGGGCATTGGCGCCAATCCTGGGTAGGGGAAAGGAAGAGGGGAAAAGAGGGGAAAGAAGAGGAGGAGAGAGGATGAGAGGAGAGGAGAGGAGAAGGAAAGAGGGAGAGATCTCCAGCTTTCAGAGTGTCACGGGGCCTAGGCGGTGCAAGCGCCCTCTGAAGCCATCAAAGACAGGGGTGGCTTTTTTCCCCTCCTCCATCCTCCTCCCCAATAGATATAGCACGAATTTTTAATGCGTCTTCCTTTCACAGACAACAATACAGGGTTTGAAAGCCGGACACAATTTGGGTTTTGTGCGGGTCCCTCCTCGCGCTCCCTCGGCCCAGCTGGCCATATGGAATCCAGCATGGAGTCCGCGGATGACAAAGGGACCCAGTGACAGGCCCAACAAAACCCCAAGGAGACTTCTGCCTGACTCCGGGATTCACTGCCCGAGATAAGCGCGCTGAATGGTGCGGGGTGGGGCGAACGAGCCCCTCTCCCTCTTCCCCTCTCTGTCCTGGCCAACCTTTCTCTGTCCCTTTTTAATATGCACGCCTCTAACATCTCCGGCTCCCAGCTCGCCCATTGTGCCGTTTTGTGCGGCCTGCTGTAGATTGGGCGAAGATAGACTGCCAAAGCGGACCGGGCGCCGGGTGCGCTCCCAGGGCGCTGGGGTTAGGGCCACACAGGGCTCCTTGGGCTTTTATTGACTCCCCGGGTCCCCAGCACAGAGAGAGGCGGGCTCTGGGCCCACCCGCCACCCAGCCCCAGGCCTGGTAGGCAGAGACCCCGGGCTGCAGCCTTCGGACTTGGCCTTCCTCGGCTCCAAAGCGCCCTCCACCCTCTAACAAGGAAAACTGCGAAAGTTTGGGTGTTCTGCAACTCTCCCTTCCTTAGGAGGGCCTGGAGGGCTCCTGTGATTATTCTTAGCTCCTGGGAAGGCCTGGAGGCCCAGAATTACCAAAACCAACGCGAGCCTTCCAGTGTGCGCCCCGGGCTCTGTGACAATTCACTCCAAGTGACTCTGAACCCCCACCTTCTTTCCCAGAGGATGGGGGTGCGGGGAAGCCACAGTGGGGTGTTGGGTGGTTGCTACCAGCCCAGCTCTAGCATCAGATTTCTGTGCACCTGACAACTGAGGAGGGAAGGGATTCTCTGGCCTTTACGAACAGCAAAACCCAACCTTAAAACACTTCCAAGCTAGCGCAGAGAACAAAGGGAGACATTTCAGCAGTTAGGAAAGCTCTGCATTACTGGGGACAAACCTGGAGGTGCGAAGGCCCTTTAGGGGGATATCAGACTGCCTCCCCCGCCCTCCGCTACCCAGGGGCCCGAGCGCATTGCGGGAATAAAGTGTAATCACCTCCCTGGCCACACTGCGCTGAGTGCTATGACGCACAGATTTGGTCACACAGATAATCGTGTTTGCTTTAGATATTGAATTAAATCTGATCATCAACTGGAGGGGGCTGAAAGTCAGCTGGGACGCTCCCTTTGCATGGCCTCCTTGATTCCCCCGCCCAGGCTTGGTGGAGGCTCTTGCCCCAGAGGAAAGAAGAGATACTATTTCCAAACGGGCCGACTTTTTGGCATCACAGAGCGCCCCTGGGCTCTGAGCTGCGGGTATTTTTGCAAAGCCCAGAGATGGGTGAACGATGCACCCCACCCCCAGCCTGGCCATTCCCGAGATGCTGCCCCGTGGCCAGGTGTGCACCAGCTTCGGCCCAGGAGCCTACTCCAGCAACTGGGGTGGGAGTGAATCAGTGCTGTACAGGGGAGGGAAGGAAGGAAGGGAGGGAGGGAGACAGGGAGGAAGGAAGAAAAAGAAGGTAGGAAGGAAGGAAGGGAAGAAGGAAGGAAGGAGGGAGGGAGGGAGGGAGGGCAGGAAGGAAGGAAGGAAGGAAGGAGGGAAGGAAGGAAAGAGGGAACCAAGCAAGAAACAAGCAAGGAACTAACCTCCAGGGTAGGCCAAGTAGGGCTCTTTGCCCACTTGCTGCTCCCCCAGCCCAGCCCTGGAGGCCGGCGCGACCCACCCCACCTGCAACGTTTACTTCCCAACGTGTCCCCTTTCCCGACCCCCAACGACTTGGGGAACGCCTGCCCCCAGCGCCGGGAGCAGACCAGGCCAGGGATCCAGCCCAGAGAGAAGTCTGGAAGCAGGAAAGGATGGGGGGCCGGAGGGAGACTGAATTCTCTGGGATCGCCTAAAACGAGCTCTCTCTGCCTCCCCGGGTCAAAGAGCTCCGAGGAGGACGCAGCCATCCCTCCTTCCCCTGCCGCCAGGACCTTGTCTGTCCCTCCTGAAGGCCACCGCCAAACCACCCCCACCCCCCCGTGCACAGGCTGAGCAGCGGCTCCCAGGCCTCCACGCATCCACACATTTTGAAAAGAGCGTGGGGAGTAGAGAGAAAGCCGCCCGGTCTTCACCGAACACCCCAGGCCCCTTCTTAGCGAGAGGGAAATTAAACGTAACAAAGTGAAAGTCATCGAGTGTAGTGGCTTCAACAGCTTCTCAGGCTGAAGGAGCCACTCATAGATTTGGGCGAGCGAGGGGGGCTTGCTTTCCTTGCTTTAGCATTTGCCAAAGTCACTTTTGCACACGAGGCCTGAACGCTGCAGCCCAGGCGAAGACCGAAGACCGCGGCAGCGGAAAGGGGAGGCCGCCCTGGGGAAAGGGGAGGACTGCAGGCCGCGCGCTCTGGCTCCGGTGCAAGCAGAGGAGGCCTGTCAGGGTCCCCTCCTGCGCCCTGTACCGGTCTCCCCTCCCCGAGAGGAAGCCTGCGCGGGGCCATACCGCCCTGGGCGCAGGCCTTCAGCCTTGCAGAGCGACAGTCAGACAAACCGGAGGGCTGGGCTTCTTGGTTTGCTTTTTTAAACACAGGATTTTTATTAAAATTCTTATTTAAAAAATCGAAAGCTTTCAGCGCCCGGCGCTCTTGGGGAGCCGTGCTGAACGGCTGAGCTCCAAGTTCCGGCCTCAGGACCCGGAAAATGGGGCGCGGGTGGGGGGCTTCTTGCCTACACATTTTTTCCATTTTCATATTTGAAAAAAGTTTGCACCGAACAAAATAAAAAAAGAGAAGAAAACGGGGATAACCCAAACATAACCAAACCAAAACAAAGGACACAGCAGGGAGTTGGGCCCGGAGGGGGACAGGCCCCTCCAGAAAGTCATTCTGGCAACATTCACCACCGATATTTACAACCCAAAGCAAAATCTGCCACCAGCAGTCGGAACGTTTACATGGCCATAAATATTTAGCAATTTCTCATTAAAAAAAGAAGAAATTCTCTATATTTTTTTAAAGTGTTCTCCACTTGCTTTAGAAGACGGCTGACAATATCGCTACTCACACAAACATATTTTACAAAATTCACGAAAGCGGGCTGAGGGGTTGGTCTTTTTCTCGTTCTCAAGTGATGACGCCGTTAACGCTGGGGTGGTTTGCTCCCCCCGGAGAGGCAAGAAGCGAAGCTGCGCAAACACATCTGTAAACACGGCTCAGAGCTCATCCCCTCCAAAGGTTCAGAGGACAGCGAGACGGAACGGAGTCGGTGGATGGAACCTCACGGCGGCGCCTCTTCAATGGAGCCACCGATTCTCCGATAATAGTATAATGATAATAATAACCACCAAGGACCAGTCCTCCTCGCCGCCGCCGCCGCCGGGTGGGCCTGGCCTGGGCCGCAGTCTCAGGGGCGGTGCTCACCAAGTCCACTGCTGGGCCTGGACCAGCGGATGTGCGGTCGGGTACTGAGGGGTGCTGGCCGAGCTGTACTGGGCGTTGTACTGCATGTGCTGCAGCGACTGCGCGCTGTAGGCCGAAAAGGGGATGCCTGCCTGGAAGGTGGCGGCGGCCAGGTCCTGGGCTTTGAGCGCGTGGCACGGTTTGCCGTCTCTGACCAAGACGGGCACGGCCACCCGGCGCGGCGAGGGCAGGGGCGTCACCTCCATACCTTTCTCGGCCCGCGCTCGCTTCATCTTATAGCGGTGGTTCTGGAACCAGATCTTGACCTGCGTGGGCGTGAGGCGGATGAGGCTGGCCAGGTGCTCGCGCTCGGGCGCCGACAGGTACCGCTGCTGCCGGAAGCGCCGCTCCAGCTCGTAGGTCTGCGCCTTGGAGAACAGCACGCGCCGCTTCCGCTTTTTGCCTGCGTCCCCTCCACTGCCCGGGGTCTCCTTGTCATTGTCCGGTGACTCGTCGGCCGAGGGCTCTGGGGACTTGGCGCTTGAGTCCTGAGGGGGCGCGCCGGCAGCCAGCCCGTGCACTGCGGGGGAGAGAAGCGCTTGAGCGCCTGGAGGCCGAGCGCAGCCCGGGCCGGGCTGGCACCACGGATCCTCCGTGCGCCCTGGCCCTGGGCACAGCGGTCCGGCCGCGCTCCACGCCCTGGGAAGCGCCCAGGTCTCCCTGAGGAAAGAGCATAACCCGTGGGAGTGGGGTCCCGGGTTAGCGGTTCTGGGGGTTCGCACGATGTGGGTGTGGATTTGGGCGGGGAGGGGCGCGTGGGAGATCCTCGTGGGTTAAGGGCTCCGGCCCCCTTAAGTTGTTTCCTCTCTGGAGAGACGTGGACAGATTTTTAAAAGAAAAACTCCACAATCCCAGCATTGATCGGCTAGGCCATTTAAGGCAGGTTTTTGGGGGCTTTCGCTTTTGCTCACGGGCTTTTCCGACACCCCCGCACCACACAAAGCGTCCTCTATGATCGCGCAGGGGGCAGGGTGAGCTACTTATACCCAAGCCACCCCCGAGCCTCCCCCACCCTCTCTCGCGGCCGGACCAGGCTCGCTGGCCAACGCCAGGTCCCAGGCCAATCCCTCCCTGGCGGGAGCTCCAGGGCCTGGCCGGAACCATCACACACGGGTGACATCTGCAGCCAGCCCGGTTTCCCTTCCCTGCTTCCTCCTTAATTACTCACGTTGGGGGGAAATATCTGAGACCAAGTCTTTTGCAGGGACGGGAGGCTAGAGGAGGAGAAGACAGAGCACGAGTGCTGCAAACCTCCCCGGGTCCCGCGGACCTGCGCGCCTGCGGGCTTCCTCCCCTTGGGCGCCCGCATCCTGCCCCGCAGGAACCGGGCGGTCGCCGCCGCAGCGACAGATTCGCTACTTACGGGAGTACTGCAGGCCTTCGGTGCTGGCCAGCCAGCGCGTGTATGGGTTGTCGCTGCTGTCGTAGAAGGAGCTCTTCAGGGGCAGGCTCTGCACCGCGTCCAGGGCGCCCTGCCCCAGCGGCCCGGCCCTCTTGGCAGTCTCCGGCCCCTCGTTCTCCTCCTCCGGCCCCTCGGCCACCGAGCCCTCCTCGTCGTTAGTGTCCGGCAGGTCCAAGATGTCCTTGACCGAAAATCCCGTCTTTGTGTTGGTCAGCGACATGGTTCGGGACCCCGCAATTTATGCCGCAAAGTTGTGCCTGCACTTGGTCAATTCGTGGCGCTCCCCAGCCCCGCGGGCGGGGGAGGGGTGGGGGAGGGACGGGGAGGGGAGGGGGATGGGCCTTAATTATTGGGATAATTATTATTTTAGAAAGAGGAAGAGAGAAAGAAGTGGTGGGGAAAGGGAGGGGAAGGAATGAAACCCAACCCAGCCTGGTCTCCTGCGGAAGCCCGCGGCGGTGGGCGCAGGAGCTGGGCGCGCGCCCGGCCGGTTCGCAACTCCAGGAGCGGTGCCAAGGCGGCGTCAGCGCGGGCTCCGGCGGCCGCTCGGCGCGCGGTGGCGGCTGGTGGCGAGGAAAAAATGGGCCATTGCCCGAGCGATCAGTCCATATAAGGCTGGGCTCCACTCACGAACCTGGGGAGGAGGGAGGGGGGAACGCGGGAGGGAGGGAAAGGGGACGAGGGAGGAGGGGAGAGAGAGAGGGAGCGAGGGAAGGGTGGAAAAAGGGGGAAGAGACATTAAAAACGCGAAGGTTGGCCACGTGTGGGCGGGTCTTGGGAGTCAAGTGGATGAAGACAGTATTTGCAGATGTGAAATTGTGGGTTTTGGGGAGCTCCGCGCTCCCAGCCAACGGCCCTCTAGAGCGAGATGAGAGGTGTAACGTGTCAATTAATTGCAAAGACCGGCCGAGCCTTTTTTTTTTTTTTTACCCAGTATTTACATACAAAGGACCACCGCGTCGCTCGAGAGTCCAAGCTCTTGAAAGGGCCGTTTTAACAAATTGCATCTTAAGGGGGGAGAGCAGAAAACAAAACAGACTGAGGGAGGAAGAAAACTCCTCTTTACCATTCACCGGTTCCACCCCCGCCCCCCAAGCCGGGAAATTGGCGATTTGTGGCGCTTTTGGAAAGGGGGGGTTGCTGAGCCGCGGAAATCTCTCCTTCGCATCGCTGTTAGTTCCCCAAACAAGATCCGGTTCAAATGGCAAGAACCCAACTCCTGTAAGCCTCCTAGGTCAATATTTTGGTTGAGGCTTAAGGATGAGTACTAGAAATGACAAGGCAAGTAATTGATTCTAGTTAACCGCAAAAGAGCTGGAGACCCTAGCAGAGCGCCCTGCTCCCCGCCGGTCAGGGCCACCGCGAGCTCTCCAGCCCCCTTCCAGCCCCCTCCAGCCTTGCTTTATTTGCTAAGGACTCCTTTATTTCCTTCCCTCCGCTCCCCCACATCCCCGCTTTCTTCGCGGCTGAGAGGGACGCGCAGTTCACTTTCTGCTGGGCGGGCGTGCGCGGAGCTCCAACTCGCCCGGGTTCGGACTCATCCCTGTCGCCCCGGGCCTCGGGCTGGCCGCTTTCTCCAAGCGAGCTGAGCGAAGGGCAGCCGCTCCACTCTTCTCGGGCCTCTATGATCCCTTCCTCTCCGACTCCTCCCCTCCAGGCTGCCTCGAAAGGTGGGGCGGCGGGAAGGGGAGGGCGGGATTGCGGCAGGGGTGGGGGGGGTTGTGCCACCACCCGGGCGAAGACCTAGGAAGCCACGGGTACGGGTCGGAGGGTGGGCTGGTGGTGCAGTGCTTTCTCCCAAGTTATCCTCCCCACGGCAAGCTCTTCCATTTCCTCTCTCTTTGGGACCTCCGGGCTGCGTCTGGAGGACGCGCCCCAGGCTCGAAGTTTTAGGTTGGGGCGAACGTGGCAACCTAGCCTCAGTCCAGGAGCTGAATGTTCCTGGGGCAGCCCTCCTCCGAGCGGGGAGGAAAAAGCTGCTCACCGCTCCTCCGTGCAGTTTAAAACTGGGGAGGGGAGGTTTGCTACCTGATGCGTGTTCGCCCAAAAGGAGGGCCAGGAAAGAGCTCGGCCTAGGCGCTACGAGGGCAGAGAAGGTCGCCAGCGGGGGTCCCGGTCTCTGCTTCCCCATACTCCCAGCTCGGGCCGCCTGGTGCAGGCCGAGCGCAGCGCGAGGCCCAAGTCCTCCTTGCGCGCAGCTGTGGGGGCTGCCGCGGCGCCCCCTCCACCCTGGGTTGCCAGCGCCCGGTGAGGGCGCCGCTCCGAGCCGCTCGGCGGCTTTCTGCAGCCCTAGCTGACTCGCCCCCAGTATGTGACGCGGGTGACAATGGCCCAGGGTGGAGCGAGCCCCTCGTCGGCACGTCCTGGGTGGTCGGACCCGGGCAAACACAAATACAAACCGATTGCTAAGCTGCGGACAATAAGCGAAATGTAGACAAATGTCCCGCTCCCGTTGGAAGCCTTTGTCCCGGCTCGGTTTTTGCATTTATTTCAGTGGCGAAATAATACATGATTGACGCTCTCTTTCAATGTGTCCTAACTGTTTGGAATAAATCTAAGGTTGTTGCTAGTTGTCATGGCATTCAACCCTTTTCAATGGACTATCTCTTCATTCATTTCGGAACCCGGCCACAATATTAAGGAAACCCCTTCATGTCGTCGCTCCCCGATTCCTCTTTCTCCTACTTTTTCTTTTCTCCTTGCTCCCCTCCCCCCTTTTTCCCCTGTAAGAATTAGAAACTGGTTTGAATCGTGTTCCTCAAACACATTATTTTTCGTGCTTTTTTTTTTTTTTTTTTTTGCTATGCCCAGACTGTCTTTCTCAGCACCCGGTCTTGCCTCTCCCTCCCCCTCGTGTGGGAGCTCCCTAGCTTGTCCAGTTGCAGGAGGGAAGTCGGTTTTCCAGGAATCCAGGAAGCCCCAGTTTGGACACGGGCTGGGGTGGGCCTGCCCTGACCATGGCTACTTAGTTGCTAAATACACAACTGGTGAGGAAAGGCTCCTCAGCCTAAGCTTTGCAGAAAAGACCTCCTTTTGTTTCTCCTCTTAGTGCTCTGTCCTGGGGGAGGTCCCTTGGGGACCCCAGTAGCCACCAGTGATAGGGTCTGAGGCCAGAGCAGAGCTCAGTTAGAAGAAGCCAATTCTTGGTTTGGGTGGAGAAGGAAGAGCCCCATTTTGTACATCCCCAAAGCCATCTCCCGGTTCTTGGGGGTGGGGGTGTGGTCGCTCCCAAGGCACCTTCCCAAGCCAGTTGGCTCTTGCTTGGAATGACCCGCTTCTCAGTACTTTCCACATTCTTTACTTTCCCAGGCAAAGAGGGCCTTTTTTCCTTGGGACTGGTGCCCCCCCATCCCTGGGTCCTGGCAAGGTGCTCAGAGCACCAGGGATTCCCTGTTTTCCTCTGGGAATCTCGGCCCCTGAGAACTGGTCAAGGGTAGGGAGAATCTGCCTGAGGGCCCTGAGCTCAAGCCGGGTTGGGAAAGGCCAGGTTTGTGCTGGCTCCTGACCTTTGGCCTTCACCAGCCCCAAAACAGCATGTCTGGACCCCGCTCCTCTCCAGCTAGGAGAAGGCCAGGCAGGCTGGGAGGGAGCTGCAGGGGCCTGGCCAGGCCTCAGCCACTGTGCCCTGAGCAGCCCGGTCTCTCTCTAGGGACTTGGGGAGTCCACGTCCCCCATTCCTCCATTGCCCTTGTGGTTTCCGCCTCCGCTTCCAAAGCGTTAGCATTTGCAATTGAAAAGGCACAGGGAGACCGCTGGGAGGCCAGTAATTGAAGGGGAGAAACTGGGCTTGTTAGAGGAAGATCATAAAATGCAAGTCCCCCAGGAGGGGCCTGTGGACGGCAGCGCGGCCCAGCTGGCGGCCAGGGCAAGTCCGGTGCCTAGAACTTGCTCCAGGGTCCCCTCGATTTCGTGGGCTGGGTTTGTGGCCCCAGAGGCAAGCACCCAGGCGCCAAAAGTACCTCTTCTGACCAAACGAAACAGGTGATTTCACGCCTAGGCCTCCCTAGGAAGCCGCTCCTACCCTGCCCAGCCTCTTGCAACACCTATCTCCTTTTCCGCGGGATCCGGCAAGCGGAGAGGCTTCAGCCTCGCGTCCCTTTCCCCTCTCGAGAGTCCTTCATTATTGTCCCCACCGCCCCACCCCGCCGGTTGGGAACCTAGCAGCATCGCGCGCACCGTTTCCGCTGAAAGTGGGTGTGCGCGGGTCTCCCCACTCGAGTTCTTTATGATCGCTGCCAGGTTCGAGCTGGACGCCAAGAAAGGACTTGGTTCTGGGCCCAGCTTGAGCTCTGTGGCGGCGATCCGGGAAGCTCGTGCGTGCTCAATGACTGGGCCTGATGCTGCGAACATGGGGGCAAGTTCAGGTGTGTGCTGGAGTCCTAAGCCTAGCTGCCCTGAGCCAGGAGAGACCGGGCCCGCCTCCTTAGGGTCGGGAACGACTAGCACCCGGACAACCGCGGGAGCCCTGCCGGGCTGGCGCCAGGTCTTCGTGTTCCACGCTGGGGCTCCAGGCTCTGTACAAATGTCTAACCGTGTGCATCTCTTCGGCTTAGGACGGGCGCAGCGACATTCATTTGGGGTGAGGGGAGGAAGAGGACCTGTCCCTGGAGGCCAGAGCACAGCTTCCTTCCAGGAGTCCGGAGCTCGGTCCCAGGCGGGGGCGCAGCCTGCGCAGGCGGCCGGAGCGCACGGCGAGGGAGCTGAACAATCGCGGAGGCCTAGGAGGGGAGGTGAATGTACACAGCCTAAGTGGCCCCACTCCAGGACAAGTGGCCCTCTAAGTTGGCTCAGTGTTTACCTTCCCAGGTAGCTCAAACAGGAGCGCCTCGTCTGTGCCCCGGAGCCTTGGGGGCTGCGATGCGTCCTGCGTCCCAGCTCCGCCCTCAACCCCGCGGCGGTGCGCCCCCTATTGGGGGGTAAGGACTACATCCAAGCACACAGGGCAAAAAAGAAAGATACTTAGGCAAGTGGGGAGAGGCCTGCAAACCCTGACAGAAGCCGCCTCCCTCCTGGAGACAACGGCCCTTCCCCATCTCTGCACTGGGCGCTAAAGGCCTCTAAGGTCATTGAGCTCAGTGCCCGCCCCCAAGCTGCTTGTTGAGGAGGCGCAGCTTCCAGAGCGGCTAAACAAAAAGTCCTGGGGCGGGGGTGGAGAGTGTTGGGGCAGCCTTGAGTCCAAAGCTTCGCAGCCCTAGTTAACACCCCGTTTCCCTCCGCACCCACATCTCAGATCATCCTTCCCTTTATTTGTAAACACCAATTTGACTTCATTTCTTTTCTTCCTTCGTTTCTCCTTTCTGGAATGAAAAGAGGCAGAAAGGAAACTCCTTTCCTGGTCCAGTCCCCGGCTGAGTGCTCAGGCCTCCACACCTCACACCTGAGATAACCCACCTTCGCTGCTTAGTGCCAACCAAGGTGCACTGCTCCCTCGGTTCACTCCCAAAACAAAGCCTAGTGCACCTTCCTGCTTTGGTGGGGATTAACTCGAGGACAGAAAGATTTGGTTGGAGGGGAAAGTCTTATTTTATCTCAGACTGGAGACTCCTCCGAGGGTGACATGCACTTGAAATCAATGGAGAAGGAAAATGCCGCCCACTTTGGTCCCTGAGCAAGTCGATAAAGACACTGCCTTACAGATTTCGGGTTCCAAAGGGCCCCGTGGTGTGGGGTCATGCTGGCGGCCTGGGGCTGTAGGAAGCAGGGCGGTCAGCTCTGCCATCCAGAGTAAAAGAAGTCGAGGTGTGTGGCCTAGCAGTGCTGTCCCACACAGAGACCTCTCCTGACCTGGAAAACTTGAAGTCAGCCTTGTCTCTGCTTAGTCCCAGCTCCTACTATTCTCCCCTTCTGCCCGGGGATGAAGATGCAGAGGTCCCTGGAAATCTCTGTCTGTGTAGTTGTGGAAAGGTGCATCTCGGGGGAGGCCACAGCCAGCTGAGCAGGTCTCTGGAGGAACCCCTAGCCTTGGGACCAGACAGTGAGTGCTAGACCAGAGGAAGACACTCTCTGCTCACCTTGCCTTCGATTTCCAGTTTGGTCCATAATTGTGGTATCAAGTCTTAAATACCAGAAGGGCGAGCAAGGGCTACCTCCAGACAGAATGACAGTCCACCCTCCCCATTGTCACCAGGAAGGTGCTAGGTAAATAAGTTGTTCAAGCCCAGAGATAGTCCCACTGTGTCTCAGGGGAATCTCCCACCTGGGGTACTCACCCACCCCACCAGAAAGGTATAATGCTTGGAAGCATGGAGATAGGTTTTGTGCTTGGGGACTCAAGCCAGGAACAATTAGTTGTGGGTGCAGGAGGAAGGCATCTAAGTGAGGTGACTATCTCTATTCTTCTGGCAAAGTGAAACACACTTTCCTGATTATCTGCCCCCTCCCTCCCCGAAAGGAAAATATCTCCTGAGGATGTAAACTGTAATAGAAATTAGGATTTCTCTATTAATCAGCCTCATTGTGTACGTATAAGACCCTGCGGGCATATGTTAGGACTTTGATAAATGCACTTTAATGAGATCTTTGAAAATGCATCCAATAAAATAAGAGGCGAGCAAAGCCGTTTAACTTTCATGGATGTTAAATTGAACACATAATGTGGCTTGGGGCGCGCTGCAAAATGGAACCAGCTTCCCTCCAATATTTTCTTTTAAAATGTGGCTTTAAGCCCCCCTCAGGCCAAAGGAGCCTGCTCCAGCCAATCCTTTATCACCGGTTTATTGGGGAACCAAACGCCACGTCCCCCCGGGGCAAACCCCTTTGCTTTACTCGTTTTCGCTACTGTGATGATTAAATATGTTACAATGAGATTACGTATCGTCAGCGTTGCCTTCAGGAACATTCTCCCTGCCTAGCCGACTTTCCCCCGATAAAGGCGATTTCCGTGCCGGAGATTTGGGTTTCTTTAGGAACCAGGGCGCTGAAAGCACTTTCTTATCTGAATTTACTTCTCACCACGTGACGAAATCATTACCACAAGACTTTGGAAAGCAAGCGGCCTCTCCTAGCCGGTTAGCACTCAGGCACTCAAAGCTGGGCAAGGCGGGCTGATGCCAGCGCGACAACCCTCGGCGTCGGAGGAGGCCACTCAGCCTGCTATCAGGGCCAGGCGGGAAGGACCAGGAGGACTCCGAGAGAGTGCGTGGATATCTGTTATCTTGTCAATGTGACACCGAAAGTTCCAACCGTGCCCTAGATGCAACACCTCCTCCCCACCCTCAAGTGCCACCAAAGTGGAGACGCGCGTGAGGCTCACCAATGGGTCTCCGTGGGCGAACGTATTGGGGGAACGGGCGCGCCTCCCAGATCAGGACTCCTGTAGACCCCCCGAGGCTCATTTCTGATCCTCTGGCGGTCTCTACTGTCGCAAACGAGAACTGTCCAGAGCCGGGTGCGGCCCAGGCACCCGCCCCCACCAACTCCAGTCTTGGGTCACCTCTCCAGTAGCAACCGCAGTCACATCCCTCAGCCTCCAGCAGGCGCGCGTACTTCTGGCCGCGACTCCCGATATTTGTCCTTCGGCTCCCCATCGCTCCCATTCCGCCCGCCAGAGGAGAACCCCCTTTCTCCACTAGGGGCCATCTCCAAATTACCCCGGGACTTCTGCATCCGCGGCAGCTTCCCCCATCCCGAACCCCCACGCGCACAGGGACTCACCCGAGATGGGAGCGGCGCGGGCAACCGGGAGCGTCGGCCACCGGCGCCGCGCCGGGGAGGAGGCTGGCGAGGGCTCGGCGCCCGCTCCGCCTCCCGCTCCAGCTCCCGCTCCCCGGCGCGCGGCGACAGCCCCGCCGCGTTTCCAGGCGCGTCTTTATCTGGTCCTCCACCTACCCGGGCCGCCCCCACACACCCCGCTGCGCCCTTCCCCCACCGCGCGCCCTCTGGGCCAGGCTGCAGGGGCGCGCGCTCCGGCGGGCGGGGTCCTGGGTGCCGCGCCTCTTCCTCCCCGCCCCCCGCACCCGCTCGGCCCCCGCAGCCTGGAGTCCCCAACCAGCCGCAAAGCGCGCGGCGCAAACATCTGGCCTCGGAGCAGGTAAAACTTTTCCTGACTGCAGGTGTAACGGGGGGGGGGGGGAGCAGGGGAGGAGTCCTATCCTTCCCCAGAGTCCCCTCCCCCAGTGGCCCGCAAGTCCCGGGAGGATTGAGCGCGCCCGGTTTCTGCCCACCTGCTGCTTCCCAACTCCTCCGCGCGGTGACCGACCTGGGTCTGGAGCCCCAGGAGGGAGGGGCGGGGCGCGCAGAGGACTCGCGAGCCCGGCTTAGCCCTCGCTGACGGCGAAGCCCAGGGACTCTCCTCGGCGGGTGGGCCGCGGGGCCCGTGTCCGAAATGCATCCCTGTCTCTGGCGACGGCGGAGACGGATGTGCAGATGCTTGGTGCTTGGCAGCGAGAGGCTCACGCCGGCTCCCCCATCGCGGCCACACTGCGCCCCCAGCTGCCGGCGCCCGACGCGTGCGCCCTCCGAGCGCCGAGCAGGAGCTCACCTGGGCGCAGCCGCCTGGGCGCGGGGTTCCCACTGTGGGCTTCTCTTCCGGGCTCCAGGGCCCTGGCTTCAGCTTCTGGGGCTCGGTCTCCAGCTCCCTGCGCCTGCGCCTGCTCCTGCTCCGGGTTCTCCACTCCAGCTCCGAATCCCAGCTCCGGCCCTGCTGCCGCCGCGCAGCCCCAGAGGAGGGGGCCGCTCCCCCGCGCCGCGCGCGCTCTGTTTGTTTTCCTTACCCTACTGACGTGAGTCAAAATATTGGCCATATGTTCAGCGGTAATAAATTGGGTACGAGCGCAAACACACTTGGGCTTCGATGGCTGTTTCAGCTGCCACATGGCCGGCTGTGTGTGGGGGGGAGCGTCCACCTTGCAGAGGGCCCTTCCCCCAAGCGTGTGTGGGCAGCCTCTCAGCACCCCTCGGAACTGGCGATCAGAACCTTGGGTCTCTCTGCCCCTCGTCCCTCCGCCGTCCTCATCAGTACCTCGGACCCTGTAGCTCCTGGCAAGCCCAGGCTGCTGGTTAACAAGGTCGCCATCTAGAAATTGCTCCGTCGCTAAGACGCCATAAAACCAAAGGGCCAGATGTGGCACGCTATTTATGTGTGAAACCGCGTTTACACTAGATACGAGATCCCAGGCAGATAGCACGACTTCACGGGAGGTCACAGACCTCTGGCCCGGGGCTGCAGATTCCTCCCCGTGCACACCCCCTCCAGTCCAGATTGAGGGGCGTTGGTCTTGGAAAGGGACCTGGCTCGCTGCAGCCCAGGAAGGAAGCGATTTCAGGGCACTTGTGCCAAAGTGCCACCTGTCCAGGATTAGAGGCAGCCGCTGGGGTTTTCCTATACTCCACCCGCCCCCAGCCCGGCCTGGGAAGATGGTTTATTTTGCAGGCTCCCGTGGGTCTTAGGTCTGACATAGGAAAGAGGAGACTGGGAAACTAGACCCCAACGATAGGTGTGACTGAGGGTGAGGGGTTCAGACCCCTGGTGGGGGACAGAAAGGAAGTGGGACCTTCACCTGATGGAGGCCTTTGACCTTGCCTGTCCCCTCTAAATTAACCAGCATCAAGTGCTGAGAGTCAGGTAGGGTGGCAGTGGGCACGAAGCCAAGCCAGCCCTGTGTGCTTCGGAGAAGGTGAGTGAATATTAAGTCATAATAGAAAACAATTGTTTTGTTTTTCTCCTTCCCGAGGCGGTCTCAGGGCTGCACATCCCCAAACTGGTCACCCACACTCTCCTCACATGCATTCATTAAGAGTCATCAGCTCCCCTTGCCATTATTTCCCTCTTGCTTGAAGTGAACCCAATTCTCTCTGTAGTTAATAAGCACTGAGCCAGGCCCCCTACCTTCCTTTTCATCTTCAGAACGCCTGGAGTTCCCTGAATGGCATCTTCTGTCTGGCCAAGAGAAATAGGAGATGAAAAATGTTGCCCTACTGCAGGGAAAAACATAAGCATTTGACTTTACTATTACCAGTTACCCCAGGTCTATGTTCCCTGGATAACTGTCCTTAGGTGGTTTTATTAAGGTGGGAAGTGATGCTTTTGAGAGGGGGTGGGAGGGAAGGGGAGGATGACTGTGGGCTGGGCTGAGGGTGGAACCCACCCAACAGTTGTGAAGGAGACCTATAAGCCTACAACCCCTCTGGGCTTGCACTCCCAGCCTCGGTGTGACCTCTGAGACATCCCTACTGCAGAAAAATCTGGGGCTACACCCAGGCCTGCCGGGGTTGTTGACTCTGGAATATTATCACTATGTTTCATTACTTTTATTATTATTATTTTTTAGTCGTGGGAATTAAATCTAGAACCTTGCATCAGTTAGCTTAGCCTTATATCCTTGCGTCACATTCCCAGCCCTTTTCTTGGATTTCAAGTCGTTATTAATGGTCCTCAGACAAACTTTAGAGTCTATTTTGGGGTTTTCATCACCTCCAAATGAAAACTCTGGGACCACTGGCATGGGGTTGGACAGGAGGTTTAAAGGTGGACCTTTGCTTCTGTGCTCCTCTCGGGTGTGGGGGCCCTGTCGTGCCCTGTGGGAAGAGCTGTGTTCCTTCCTGAGGCTGAGATGCACACAGCACCTCAGCAAATCAGGGCATGGTGGCCCCAGTGACATCTGAGACACAAGGCAAGGCGGATGTCAGCTAGGCCCTCCACAATTCCCTGCTTAGGAAGCCCTGCTTACAAATAGCACAAATACCCAGGCATTGATAAAGCAATGGACAATTGACTCCACTACAGAAAAAGCAAGAATTAAATAAAATATAACTGCATAGGTGCAGCTCAGCATTCTCCCTCCCCTGTGCTTTGTCTAGAGGGCCAGTGCTGAGCTTGGTAGCATGGAGCAAACTTGGATCCAAGCAGGCTCCTTGAAGCCTTTTGTTCTACAGTCTTTGATGCTATTTTTGTTGCAGAACACACCCATTCTGCCCATGGACTCACTTTCACCCTGGAAAAGCCTTGCTCCACAAAGTTCTCCCAAGTCTCCCCAGCTACAAATGCTTCTGTTGTTCCTCTGTGGGATCAAGCAGTTTTCAGAACTTATGTGTAGAACAGTCACCTGAAGCTAATATCAAGGATGGTTTTTGAACTGGCCTATGACATAGCTGAATTGTCACGAAAAGGTTATTTAGTGGTTCTCTCATAGAGAATTGTTTTTGTTTCCTCCTGCTACTGGGGATTGAACTCAACACTTTCACATTGAGCTGTATTTATTTTTAAAATTTTGAGACAAGGTCTCACTATGTTAGCCAGGCTAGGATTGAGTTTGCAGTTCTCCTGCCTCAGCCTCCTGGAATGCTGGGATTACAGGTGTGTATCACCACAGCTTGTTTCTTACAGCTATTTGGGCTGCTATACAGTGCCTCCAATCAAGGAAACTGGTATCTTGCTCATGCTTTGCCTGTGGGCACCATGCTTGACGTCCAGTGAGGCCCCCATGGGGGTGAGAGCTATCATGGATCTTCAGCACCCCACCCTCTAACAGCAGGGGGCTGCCCTGAAGTTTTGTGTCTGTCACATGGACAGAATATGCAGTGGGGTGCCGGAGACCACAGTGCCCACCCAGATCCCCTGCCCTTAAAGGGCTGGGCTATGCTTGGTTGCCATGGACTGACCCCCAATGTATCACTTGGAACCAGCATCACTGGTTCTCTCCTTCCAGTGCCTCCCTTAGCAGAGCCAGGAAGCAGAAGGTGGAAGTCACTGTCTGCCCAGGCTCCTGAACTGCACAGTCCAAGGATGACACCCCCCGCTCTTTCTGATCTCCCACAGAGAACCCGAGTGGGCCAACACAGTAGGGCACAGATTGCCGTGTTCAAGAGTTGGCAGCAGCTGCAAAACTTGGCAACCTGTGTTTTTCTTCAAGAAGTGAAAATCAAACACATGTGGGGAGCAGGAGCCATGGTGGCCTAGAGTTGAGTGATGTCCAGGCTGTGGGGTGAAGATTCTTGGGGGTTTAAAGAAAAATCCCCCAGATTGATTTGAAGATGTTTGATGATTTGAGAACTCTGTAAGTATACTGAAAGTCACTGAATTGTTCCTATTAAATGGGCGAAGTGTGTGGTGTGCGAATTGTATCTCAATAAAGCCAACAAAGGAAAGAGGCGGGGAGGAGCTGAGGCAGATGAGGGCTGGAGGGAACCCTCTATCTCCCTCCCCTCCATTCTGAGTGCTCTCAAGTGTGCAGGGAAGTTGCAGGAACAGCGGAACGTTGCTCACCGTCTGCCTGGATCCAACATTTGCTAATATCTTCCCACACTCAGCGCATTTTATTTTTGTTGAACTATTTGGAGCTAAGTTTGAAGACACCTCTATACTTCCCACTGAATAGGTCAGCATGTGTCTCTTGGGAATATATTCCATTACTGTGCTTTAGGAGATTCACAGTGTTTACCTGATATTAACTCTTTATTCACATGTGCTAATTTTTACCACAAAATTTATTTTTATAGTCAGCTTATTGTTTTCAGCTCCAATCCCTATTCAAGTTCACATGCTGTATTTGATTTTTTTTAAGGTTTTTTTTTTTTTTTTTTTTTTTTGGTAGTACTTGGTATGTAACCCAGAACCTTTACACTGAGCTACATTCCCAGTCCCCTTTTTTAAAATTTTGAGACAAGATCTCCCTAAGTTGCTCAGAACTTGCCATCTTCCTTCCTCAGTCTCCTACACTGCTGGTAAAAGATGTTTTTATGTCCCTACTGTTTTAGTTTATAACAGTCCTCCTTCATCTTCTCCTCTCCCTCCCTTACTCCTTTTTTCTTTCCGAACGCTGGAGGACCCCAGACAGTTGTGGAACACCTACATTCTGGATTCATCAGATTGCTTTTTTCTGGTGGTGTTTGCCTTGTTCCTCTAGCCCCATAAACAGCACAGACATGAAGTGGATGTCAGGCCTGGTGTCATGGTGAAACGATGCCTCACATCTATGGTGAAAATGCCCACACAGGTTCTGTGTCACCTTGCTTCTCGTCCAGAGGTGAATTATATCCCTGTGGCAGGGAGGCTGCATTTGATCACTCAGCGAGGGCAGTGACCCTGGGTCATCCTTGAGAATTAGTGACTAGTAAGGCACATGAATGGTGAGGGACCCCGCGGTGTGCTTTGACACTGTGTAGCTATGAACCACATTCCCGTGGCTTTTAGCCTCCATGGCCCAGATCCTACTGTTCCCTCCACAGTGTGCGGTTTCCCTTCTCTGCTCCAGTTCCTTTTGCCTTTGTTCCTGGGCCCCTGCATTCTCCTTGTCCTGTTGATGGCAGTGAGGAAGAATTTCGTTTGGGACTAAATAGGTGACTGATTCATGGGTCATTTTATTGCTTCCCAGGACAAAGGTGTGGTAGAAGTTTCTGGAAGTCTAAAATGGAAAATGGTGGTGTCACTTTTCAGTACCACTGGTTTATAGGAACACTGTGTGTTCATGCATGTGTGTGTGCTGGGGGTGGCTCCTGGGGCCATATGCATGCAAAGCACACACCCCACCGTGCAGCTGCATTCCCAGCCCCAGAACTACTGCATTCAAAGTCAGTCTGGTTCCTTGGGGTTGCCTGGAGGGCTTGTCTCCTCTTATTTACAAATGGTCAGGCCCAGGCTCTGGGTAGTCTAAGGGTAGCTGTGGGTGTCTCTTACCCAGTGGGTTCACCAAGGCCAACTCCTTATTGCCCTTGCTGCCTGGGTCAGTCAGTGCCCCCTCACTCCTTCATCCAGTGGAACACTTGAGGGCTTTGAGTTCCCCCTAAGGAAGAGTATGCCAAGGAAAGACATGTTGGTTGGGAATTTCCAAAACAGAAGAGGTGGCAGCCTGGGTTTTCTTGGAAGGCATCTGACCACTCTTGCCCTATTGGTTTATGTCTTTATCCTTAGATAAAGAGGAGTAGGAGGTTAGCATTTCTTCTGGTTGTTATGGATCCACAGTCACCAACACCTAGTGCATTAGGAACAGAACGGAGGTAGGGAGTGGACGTGGCCACACTCTCCACACCTGGGAGCTTCCACAGGGCAGGTGCTGGCCACAGGCTGAGTGGTGAATTCCTGCAGAGCCTGATAGGGTTTTCTTCAAGTTGATGTTTGTCTGACCCTGGAGAGTTTAGCTCTGAGTGATCTTTTGGGGGAAAGGTATCATGGCTGACATCACAATAAAGTAAACGGTAAGGTTGGAGCAATGATGGCAGTGGAGGGAGAGAAAATTACACCTGGACCTAATCACAAAATTGTCATCTAAATTGTGGTTGTCAAATTTTAACTGGAGCTGAGGTTGCTGTGGGGGAGAGAAACCTCATCATAAATCTCAGTGACTTTTTGACAGTTTTCAATTTCAATGGAAGGCATCATGGCTGTGGATTTGATAGGGTTTGATGATGAATAAAAGGTTTCTTTTTTTCTTCCTCTTGTCAACTTAAAGATCATCAGAGAATTTGTGAACCTTGTTGGCTCTAAGATTTAAGATTATTGCTCTCTCTCTCTTTTTCCTCTCAGCGAGGATGGGTGGAACCCAGGGCCTTGCACATGCTAGGCAACTGCTCTACTACTGAGCTACATCCCCAGCCCTACATCCTGCATATGAACTTTTCATACCATGAGGATTTTACATCAGAGGAGATAAGGTGGTCATTCTGCCTGTCACGGAGCTGGAATGACTGTTGTCTTGTTTCTTCTAAAATAATTCAATCATTCACTTTACAAGCTAAACGTTTTTCTCTGGGCTGTGTGTTTACTTGGTATATGAGCTGCTAGAGCAGCAGTAACACGTACCACAAACAGTGACTCAAACAGGGGAAACATGGAGCCTCACAGTAGTGGGTACCAGAAACTCAGAACCAAGGTATTAGCTGGCTTGTTCCTTCTGAGGGCAGCGAGGAAAAAATCCATACTCCAGCTCTCTCCCTGGCACGCCATCTTTTCCCCAGGTCTCCTCATATCATGGTCCCTCTGGGCAGGTTGGCCCCCATTTCTGAATCTCCTACCCCAGTTTTGCAGTGCTGGGACTCAAAGCCAGGGCCTTGTTTGTACTAGGCAGGTGCTGTCCCTCTGTGTGACATCCCAGCCTTTCAGCTTTAAAACACATGGGTACCACAGTCATATGGGATTAAACACAACCCTACCGACCTCTTTGCTTGGACTTGATTATCCCTGTAAAGACAATATCTCCAGATAAGGTCACATCCTGAGGTACTAGAAATTAGGATTGTAGTATTTCTCTTTCTAGGGACACAGTTCACCTGACACTTGGTGTGGCTTAGGGCCAAGGTGATGAAGAGCAAGGAGGGCCACAACCTCTACACCACACCTTGTGACACTCAGTGCCCAGCTCTAGTGCCTGCCTCTGACTGCAGAGACCTTGGAGTGGGAGTGCAGTGTGATGTTCGGGTGCAGTCAGGGGTATATGGCTTTGAAGGGATGAAACAGTTTAGAACAGGAGCCCTGATAAATTTGGATTGTAAATGGTCACAAAGACCATGTGTTGAGAGCTTGTTCCCAAAGTGGTGCTCTTGAGAAGTGGACCCTTTAAGAGGCAGGGCCTAATGTGAGGTTTTCAGGTCATTGGAGGTGTGGCCTCAAAGGGGATAGTATGACCTCACTTCTTCCTCTTCCTTTTTTTCTTGGTCTTTCACTTCCAGGTCATTAGGTGAGTAGCTTTGCTCCACCCTGTGCTCCCCACCATTGCCATCCAGCACCCCCAGGAGAGGCCTAAAAGCAATGGCTTTGCCTCCTCATGGTCTGAAACCCTTTTGCTCTGTGAATTGATTTTATTTCAGGTATTTGTCATAGTGGTAAAGTGCTGTCATAACTCCTGCTAGGAAAACAAGCATGTGTATGTATATTAAATAGTGGAGAAAAGACAGGACAGTCACCTGGAGTTATATCTCCTGATGACCACACAGTTATGTGCTCTGCCTGCCTTCTTTTTTCTCCAAACCCATTTTTTGGTGACATCTAATTCTATGTCTGTCCTAGACATCTAATTCTCACTGAATTAATGGGAGATTTGGGGCTGACTAATAACTGCCAGGGGAGATTGAGATGTAATCATAATGTCTCTGTCTTTACAGGACACATGACTTTTAGGAGCTTGCAGTGCATCATACATAGACTCATTATTGTAACCCTCTTCAGATCACTTGGACCCAAGATGCAAGTATCACGGTTTCTTCTTTGGAGAGGGAAACTCAAGGGACAGAATAGGAAGGGCTTTTGTCTAATGCCACCAAGAAGGATAGTATGGGCCTTACTGTCGCTTTATAGTACCCTTTGTTTTGGAGAGTCCCTATGAAGCTATCCTGTCTTCTGAAGCAATCCCTTCTCTACGTTAGCATCCGCACGTGCTGTGTGTATGCTGGCTGGTGTCTGGGGCCAGAGCAGTCCTGGATGAATTGAGAAGAAAAACAACACAACTTCCATTACAAAGCGCTGTTTATTACTGGATCAATATGATCGATGGCCACCTGTCAGATCTGTAACATTATCTGGGAACCAGCAGATGGAGCTCTCGCAGATAGCATTCAGGGTTTGTTTATTCTCCCAAGCACGTGTTTCCACTGTGGGGAAATACCACTTCATTGTCAGAGCCTGAGTTGTTTGCAGCCAGATGTTGGACACACCTTTTCTCTTGGCCTAAGCCTGCAGAACTGGAAGATCGTTTAAGTGCGGGGCCAAAGTTTTCACGTGGACAAAGCTCTGGTGACAATCTCAGACTTTCCACTGGCCCTGTGGCAGGAACAGATGATTTCCATGTCTGGGCAGAGGATTAGGTATTCAGTGTTGCACTGTGGAAACCTCACGCTTAGATGCACAGCAGGGTTTACCTGTGGTGGGCTGGAGGGGAGAAGAAAGACTTTGGTCGCCGGTGGTACACTCTGTAAACACAGCATCAATATTGATGGGCCCCAGAGGATGCCTATGCAGTCCGGGGCTTTGCAGGAACCATTTGTCCAGACGAACACCCAGTACTATTCATCATGGGCTGATGACAGTCACGTTGCTGGTGTTGGGAAGGGCGGTGGTAGATGTCTCTCCCATTGTGTGCTTTAAAGGATGCCCCAACACTGCTCTTTTCTGGAGAAGGAAGGGAAACTAACAATTTCAAGGACTAAATAAAAGAGCAGGAAGGGACTGGGACTTCTGGCCAGTGCCTCAGGGAGGGTGGGAGGAAAGGAACTGATTCGGGACAGCTTGAAGCATACGGAGGTGACACAGTGTTCCAGCAGCCGAGGTTGATAAATATTCAGAAGTGGCAGTTAATACTGATTTCGAGGATGATGTCTGAAGCATCTCGGATTGCAAAGTAGAGGGACAGATGAGGAACAGGAGGGGAGGGACAGTGCCAGCCTGCGGGCTGTGAGTCCCAAGTCTTCAGAGCCAGATGCAGAGTCGCTCCACATCAACTGCTTTTTCACGTGTTCAGGGCTTTGAATAATGTTTCCTTCTTTCAGTTGAAGCTACAAGAAATTACGATAGTGGAATTTTGGATCAAATGTTCATTTTATTCTCTTTTAATTGGTGTCACTTGATGAGTAAGACTTTTAGTTACAATAAATGCTTGAGGAATGATGTTTTATGGTGATAATGCTCATGTTAATTTAGAGCTAATATAATTCTTTTGTTCCAGTTTGATGTTGGAAGTAGTTCTAGAGTATATCTGTGCACACTCTTCCAAAGTGATTAAGTAGGAGTTTGAAGGAATCATCTAGTACCTTGCAATCTCTGGAGTTAGGAGAATTTTTGAACATGAGTGTGATGGTCTGTGTCCAACCCAGATTTCTTCTCTCGGATGGGAGGGGTATATGCTTTATCTCTGACAGAAGCAAGTCTGGCCCACTGGTAGTGTGTCATCTGTCACCTTTTTCTAAGAAGTGCCATGCGGAGAGTTGGTGGGGTTCTGCTTGTTTCTGTTCCAGCTACTTAAGAGTTCTGCTGGAGTCGAGCTGGCATTTAGGGTAGCCCTTTCCAAATAGTCTTAGGAGGAAATGCATCTTTATGTTTAGATTTCTGAAAAGGATTTGTTCATGTAAGACATTTCCCAATAGAAGGAAATAAAGTGATTTGAAGGATGACTATCTAGTTTGCATAAAACTCCAAGTGGTAGCATTGGCCTACATATTCACTCACATACACTGCATCACACACATCTCAATGCTGCAGCACAATTTCTCTAACTCCCAACAATGAACATGAAAATGTTTCCAAATTTTCATCCCAATAAATATTGTACCAAAAAAACTTTGAACCTAGAAGTGTTAATCTAGAATAGTTTCCTCGAAAAGAAACTGCTAGATTATGAGGTTTAGTTCATTGTTTTTATATATCCAACCAATCTAGGACATTTGTCTGTGCATCTCCCTGCTGTGGGTGCTGTGGTTCTTCTTGGGCATGATGGTATCCACTGGTAATCCTAGCACTCTGGGAGGCTGAGGCAGGGTGGATTATAAGTTCAAATTCAGCCTGGGCAACTTAGAGACTTAGCAACACTCTGTCTCAAAAGAAAGGGGCATGGGCTGGGGATACAGCTCAGTGGCACAGCACCTGCCTGGCAAGCACAAGGTTGATCCCTGGTTCAAAAAAAAAAAAAAATCAAAAGAAAGGGGCAGGTGGGCTGGAAATGTAGTGTGAAGGCCTTTTTTCAACTCCTGGTACAACAAAACGAAACAAAACACAGTGTCTGCAGGAAGTGGATGGTTTTTCACTGTGGGAGCTAGAACCCAGAGCTTTGCACATAAGCATGAGTGCCAGCCCTGAGCTGCACCTGCAGCCTGGAGAGAGGGCTGCTAAATCCTGGAGTGTTCCAAAGATCTCTTCCTGGCATGTGAAAAGCTACCTTTCCTCCTCCTTCTAGCTGCTTGGTTGCCAGAGCGGCACTCATAAAGATCCCTCCCACACAGACATGGACAGGGAGGGGCGGTTTCCGTTTCTCAGTCCCAGGCCCTAGCCCTGAGATAGCCCATCCTACACTCACCAGTCTTACAAAGACATTTCTCCATTTCTCAGTTCTCTCTATCTGTTTCTGTTTCTGGTATGTTTGAGGCAGGATCTCACTATGTAGCTCAGGCTGATCTTGAATCCACTATGTAGCCAAGGCTGAGTTGAACTCAAGGCAATCCTCCTGCCTCAGCCTCCCAAGTGTGAGGATTATAGCCAGTGCCACCATGCTTGGCTCTTGAGTTCTCTTGAAGAGAATGGGGTCTTAGGGCTTTGTTGGCGATGGGATAAAGCTGAGGTGGAGAAAGAGTGTCCCAGTGTAGGGTCCTGACCACAGCGTGTGGGGTAGAGGTGGCCCTGGGAACAGAGCCAGAGTGGGGCTGGGGCACGGGGGGGGACCTGAGAAGGTGGCACTGACCTTTGTATGGGCTGTGGGAAGCAGGGGAGGATGGGAGGGAGGGCGGGCTCACCTGGAAGCAGGGGTTTGGGTCAAGCTTCTAGTAAAGAACAGGCTGCAGGGAGCCACAGGAAGGACATCGCCAGGAGCTGGCGATGGGAATTCCCTACTGAGCAGCCAGCCGGGATTGATGTGTCTGTTTGCTTTGAGTTCACTTAACTCACAGCCGCTCTCCCGAGCATTTATTAACAAGCTTTCCCGTGCCTTGCTTGAGATGAGCACAACTGCGCATGTACATGTGCATGTGTGTGTACGTGTGCATGTGTGTGTACGTGTGTGTCTATTTGTGCCTCTCCCCAGAGGGTTATTTTAAGCAAGATCTATGCACGAGTTTAGATGCTCAGGGCACAGAAGAGAACACACCCATTGCCGGATGGGTACTGGGTTGCTCGCTTCCCTTGAGGCCAGGTTCCAGCATCACAGGTGCTCAGATGTAGCATCTTGCCAGCTGTGCCACAAAACAGGCGCTATGGCCCTAAGTCCCTGTGTTAAGATGTGAGTAACACTGTTTTTTTGATCCAAATAATGCAGATCTGTGGTGGAGGTGGTGGGGCAAATTCCTGAGGGTTTTGATGATAGACAAGAGCCGTCTGGGAAACACCACACTGCCTCTTGACTGCCTGGATTCTGTGGCCCCACAACCCGAGTGTTCATTCTCAACTTCAGTTCCCATCATCTTTCCTCTGGGAAGATAGATGTGGCCCGAGACTGTTTGTTAAACATCTGCATGATGATTCTGGAGCCCATCTTTGCTGTTACGAACTAGGATCCAAGTATATGCTATGCACTTCACAGGTGTCATTAGAGAAAATCGGAACAAGCCAGCTGGAGACCCTAGGACACCTGCTGTCTCTCTGTGGCTCCTGAGGGTGGCCATGCACTTGTGGTCCTTTCTGCTAGCTATGAAGCTGAGCTCTGAAACAGCGCCTCATCCACCGGACAGCTGCACTGAGGCTGAACTTCTGGCTTCTGGGGCATGGTGGTCCCTTCTCTGGAGCAGACTCAGCCCCTGCCAGGTGTGACTCACCTAGACTAAGTTGCTGCATGCAAAGATGCTGTGCTAGTTCCATGGAGACTTGCATGTTCCAAAATGGGGCCTAATGGTACAGAGAACCAGGCATGGGAGCAGTCTCGATCCCACCGAAGGTAGGTCAGGTGGAAATTGAACAGCAGCTGAAACACTAAGCTCCCCACTCCATGGGGCCAGCGAGTGAGCAGGACCACAGGACAAAAACACCTGGGTGGCCCGGTGCTATGGTGACTTCACAGCCCCGCTGAATGGCAGGTAGAACAGTGGAGGACAGCCCATAGGCTACTGCAGGTAAGCAGGGAGCTATGTCCCCAAGAAAGGACTTCACCTTCATGTCAGTGGAGTACAGTGTAGCTCCTTGCAGAGGAGGTGGGGGCAGAAGTGGCCTATGAGGAATGATTTCCAGGCCACTGTCTGCAACAGTGTCGGGGTACCTATTGCCATGTGCATTTTGACTTTCAGAATGACCGTCTCCCCGCACAAAGACCACATGTTTTCTCATTTGACATTTCCAAAATATGGCTCCCCGCAGAATTATTTGGATGCTGTCGGCCTGACAACAGAGCCTGAGTGAGAGAACTGGTGGCAAGTGGAGGAGAGACTCCCGGCGGGCTGTATTAATTCTTAACATGCAAAGACAGCCCTGTGTTGGAAGCTAATACTCCTGCAAGGCTGAAATCTATTATTATTTCAGAATATTAGCATTGTTTGGTGGAGAATAACTTAACCGTAATGACACATTGAGAAATCAATATGACACGGGAACCCGTGTGCATTCTCTTAAAGATGAGCCAGCTGATGGTCCAGCACCGCTTTAACAGAGGAAGAAGCAAATTTCCAAAGTAAATGAATCAGAAGCTGATAAGCAAGTAATACATTTGTAGTACATAAATGATTTTGGTTTAGCTTGTGATTATCACCGTATTGTTCTAGAAATACATATCATGGTCTTTAGCTTCTTGTTTGAAGGATCCTATCTGTCCCAGAGCTGCTCACATTTACATAGCTCAGGACTTTCCACTCATCAGCAAGAACTCAGATTCTCTTTTTTAATAAAGGATGCTCTGTTTAGTATTGTTTGACCATGTGGCTGGAAACGTTTTCTTCTTAAATTTTTTCTTTCATTTCCTCTTATTGTATTGTGTTTTCATTTTTAAAAAACTTTCTATTTCTCTATTAAAATTTTTGTTCTTCTGAGTTCATATTTGCAGGACACGATGACCACATGCCTCGTGGGGACTTGGTCCTTGTACAGAACACACCTGCATTCTTCTTTCATGCCCTTTGCCTCCCCTCTCTCCCCTCCCGCCATCTCTTGGTCCCTTTCCCATTTGAGAAAGATCAATCTATTTCCTCTTGTCTATCGTTTATTTTGCTCTTTATTTATACTTTGGTTTTCTCATACGAGAGAAACAATGTGTGTGTGTGTGTGTGTGTGTGTGTGTGTGATTTATTTCACTTACCATTATGATCACAAGATGCATCCATTTTCCTACAGTGGGGAGGAAAAAAGGTTGGAGTGTAATTTTAGTGACTGAAAGAGAAAATAATATCCTCCCCTAAGGTTTCATATTCTTTTATTGCTTTGTTTGTTTGTTTCTTGGGAGTGCTAGGGATAGAACCCAGGGCCTCAGGCATGTGAAGCAAGTATTCTGCCACTGAGCTGCAGCCCTGGATTTTCTGTTCCTTTCTTTAAAGCAGAAGTAGAGTAATATTTTTGCTATTACTTAGGAGAAAATTAAATGCTTGCTGAAAGTAATGGAGATAATACACAAGCATAAAGTATAAGTTGAAGGTACTTCTGTAATCTCACCCCACGCAGGTTTCAACTACCAACAGTTCGTTCTTTATATCTCTCAATTTTAAATGCACAGGTGTATGTATAAAAAAAAAATTTGAAATAAAAAATAGAACAACTAAGCCTCATAACTGAGTGCAATACCCTGTTAATCTAAAGCCAGAAGGAAGCCAGAGGAGTGTCTCAGTGGTGGGGTGCACCCTTAGAATCTAGGGACTTGCTCTTGAATGGCTCACACATGCACACATGCACATGCAGACAGTTGCACACATTCACATGCACACATGCATTCATGGGTCCACATGTGTGTGCACAAGCACGTACACATTCACACGCATACACACCCATGTTCACATGAGCAAAATGGCAAAGTACAAGTAGCTAGTAAAGTGCCTGGAGGCTTTTGCTGCTACTATCCTTGTGATCTTTCTGGAGTTTTGAAATTTTTCAAAATAAAAACATATTAATGATTAATAAGGTAGGCCTGCCTGCTTGTGGTGGATAAACCACATGGCCCATCTGCACCCAAACATCTGTACTTTTAGTTAGCAGCAGTCAGAAGACGTCAAGTACACTTTAAGTCACAAAGAAATCCTCTATCAATAAATTCCAGGACGTGGGAAGTAAACACTGTCATTATCCTCACCATCATCATCACTGTTATTATTTTCAGTACAGGGAATAGAGCCCATCGCCTTCACACTGAGTTACATCCTATGTTTGGATTTTATATTTTGAGACACAGTCTTGCTAAGTCATGAGTTGCTGAGGCTGGACCTGAACTTTCAATCCTCCTGCCTCAGCCTACTGGAGTGCTGGGATTATGAGTGTGTACCACTATGCCGGAGTAATGCTTTCACTATTATACAAGAAAAAATAAAAAAATTGAGAATTCTATTCAAGGTGTTACAAAAACCAGATCAACAGAACTCTTAAAAAACCAAAGGATACAATTAGAGAAGATAAAACACCAGAAATTAGTGAATCAGAAACCAGAAAGCCAATCATACTGAAAAAGATACTCGTTTGTTGAAACAGCTAGTGACAGATAAACTATCACATGTTTAATTAAAAATACAAAGTTATAGGAAAATCCCATTTTATGGAGACTGACACAGAAAATCTCATGGACTTCATTCTTTTAAAGCGATACAGGGAAAAGGTGCTAGAATCCCACGCATTTAATCAGTGGTAGTGTCCTGTGTAAGTTGGGGGCCCGGAGGCATAATATTCGTCAGATGCATCCAAAGTGCATCTCTCCATCTCAGGCTGAGGGAGCCGGGGCCTGGGGCTGCTGGGCACAGAGTTGTGAATCTGGGGCAAGGGGGCTGCAAGACAGAATGATGGGGTGGGCCCAGCACAGCACTTCACACAGTGCCCTGGGGTCCTCCAGCTCCAACTCAGTGGGGAATAAGAGCTGCAGAGCGCCTGCCTCTTCCCACACCCTTCCCATCCCAGCTTCATCCAGCCAGGGGCAGGAGAGTGAGTGAGGACCACCGCTTCCCAGAGGCACATGGTAGACATCTTTCTTCTTGCCAGTGGTCCCTTCAGTCTCCTGCTTGGAGGTCTTTTCTAGGTGACCTGATTTATCAGGTGCCCCTGGTGCTTTCTACACAGCGGCAGACAGCAGTTTTGCTGAGTGTCCTATCTCCTGGGTCAAGACCCACTTCCTCCAGCTGCTGGGACGCCTCCTTCCCCCTTTTCAATGTCCCTTTCAGTGCCCTCAGTGTCCAGATTTTTACTGACCAGTCTGCTTGGGCCATTCTGTCCAGTTGCTCTAAATTCTTCCTTGTTGCTCACCACTGCTGTGCCTCCAGAGCTGCCCCATGTTTGAATGACCTATTATGGCAGGACCCCACTTCCGGTGCTGAAATCTACCTTAGTCACCTCATGTATGCTGTGCTTTGGAAATGTGGTTTGTCGCCACTGCCCCACCTGCTGACATCCAGTTCCCATTGTGGTGATGTTGGAAGGTGGGCTCTGGAGGCTGTGGGGTCGTGGGGCACTGCCAGCATGAGTGGTCCCGTCCTGCTGTCCAGATGGGGTCGGTCCTCACAGGAGTGGCTAATTGTGAAGGAAGATTGGGACCTCCCCTTGCTCTCTGTAGAGCATGAGCTCCTTCATACATATCTCCTTCATCATTCTGCCTGACGCGTCAGCGTGAGACCTTCAGCAGGAGTCCAGGAGTGTGCTGTCCATTTGTGGACTCCCAGTGTCTGGTACTGTGAGCCAGGTCAGCCTCCTGCCTTTGTAGTTTACCCAGCCTCAGGTCTTCTGTTAAAATAACAGAAAATGGGCCAAGACTATTCCACTGATTGCTGCAGATTTCACAGCCTCCAGGAACACTCACCTGGTTCCTCATGTGCAGATGGGGGCCCCGTGCACGCTGAGCTGGGTGCTGGGCTTCACTGTCCCACAGGGCTGCAGTCCATGCATGGGCCGGGGCTGAGGTCATGTGTAACACCTCCGTCTGGAAGGGTCCATCTCCTCGCTGTAGCTGTTGGCAGGATCCAGTTCCCTCTGGACTTTGGACTCAGCGGTCAACGCCAGCTTCCTCACCCCATGTGTGGGTCAGGCCAGTGTGGCAACGAGGCTCAGCGAAACCAGCATGGGAAGAGTTTGCTAGCAAAGACAAAAGCCAGTCTCCTGCGATCTTACCACAGAGTAGCACCCATCACCTTTGCAAGCCTGCAGCTTTACAGACTAAAGGTTTCTAACTGGCTCTGATGAAGGTTAAAAATGAAGTTTGAAAATGCAGCCTTGCTTGCTTCCTTTGGAAAAGGAATTTAAAATGAAGGTGGCGAAGCCTTGAAATTATTTAAAGACTGCTTCTTCCCCTTTCACAAGTGTGCCTTTGCGGACTGGTTGTCCTACCTTGAGAGCTATTAAAGCCAAGGTGGAGACAATTTAGTTCTGTGCTATGCCAGGTAAGAATAACCACTGTCTGTCCAATCAGGGTTACATTCTAGGTATGATCAGAAAATATGGTGTATGGTGAAATTAAAAACATTTTACCCTAAAAGACATATTGCCACAAATCCCCCTCAAGATACTCCCCTTTGCTATGAACACACTTATTCCATGATTCCTGCCACTTTCTGAAGCATTTCTGGAAGTCCTCTTTCATGAGTCTTTAGCTGTGCTGTCGCTGTCTTGAACTGATTCAAAACACTCATCTTTTACCGTCACTTTGGCTTTGGGGAGGACCCGGAAGTCTCATGGTGCCAGATCTGGTGAGTAAGGTGGACAAGCACACAGTGTGATGTTTTTCTGAGCCTGCCTTTCTGGACGGCCCTCGGCAGCAGCATTCATGGAATTTTGACCACACCTCATGTGATGGCTAATTGACTAATTGTTAGCTCCACTGGGGACGCCCAGCTGAATTGAGTTGGCATGGTTCTGGGCACTGGAGATTCACTTAAGGGGGCTTGATGTCGGAACGGTATAAAAGGGTAGGATTTCCCACAAATTTCCCTGGGAAGAGCCTCATTGCTGCTGATTTTCCTTCTGGGTGCTTTTCTGCAGAGAAGTTTGGGCTATTCTCTTTGCCTTCACCTTGAGCATCATCTCCTGGTTCTCAGAAGATTCTTCAACTTCCAGCACCAGCCTTCTGCCCTCCTGTGCCAGCCCCTGGGCTTTCCACACACACCCTTCAGTCTTCTATTGCAGATTCTTCAGCCTCTTATGTGGATTTGCACAGGACATTGCTGCATGCTCTAGGCCTTCAGCTGGATTCTTCAGGTCTCTAGCACTTGGACAGATCTCTTGCAGTCTTCTCCATTTGACTCTGTGGGTGGATATTGTCAGGTAATCTTGTAAATTTCGGTGTCCTGCATTAAATCTGCTTGTCTTGCAAATACTGACTCCAACACCTAAAGATACTCATGAAAGAGTACTTCCAGAACTGATGCAGAAAGGAGCAAGAATGATGGGATGAGTGTGTTTGTAATGACAGGAGTCGGGACCCAGCACTGGTCTATTCTCAAGCTGAGCTTTCTGGAGCCCTGAGTCTGTTCAGAGCCAGGAAACACTGCTTCTCAGAGACATAGGATCCTGCACAAACCCACTGGGAAGCTTTCTCCTAGAGTGGGCACTTTTTCCAAATCTTCCTGGGCACCAGCCACTGTCAAACCAAGAGCTGTCAGCTGGGGGAAGAGCCATCTCTGGTTGCTGGAGGGTCATGGACACCAAGGTGGCGGCATGAATCTGAATCCCACAGACCCCGAGGCGTGGGTTAGCACAGTCGCCTCTGCACGTGTGCAGGGTAGAGATGACGGGCAGAACAAGGGGCTTTAGTGGACAGTGAGGTCAATGGCAGCCAACATCTCTTGCCCTGGCCCCCAGAAAGAATGTGCTCTTGGCTGCCATTTATGGAAATTCATATCTAGAGTAGGAAGTGAGAGTCCTCTGTGTGCTACCTGCTGAGAAAATGTATCCATCCATTCGTAATTAGTCACGGGTCACTGTCTACACTGGACACCGGGAACACAAAAGTGCGACACCCCAGTGACCCTGGCGAGGCAGTGACTTCTCAGTCACAGGACTGCTGGGTCCCTCTTGGGTGAGACAGATGGGTTCAGTTCGGATGCATGCTTTCATGGGGATGTGGAAGATTAGTGTAAATTAGGAGGATAGGAAGTACTCACGTGGCATGTGCAGCCATGCATAGGGTCCCTGAGAACCAAGGGCTCGGCCAAGGGAAGGGCAAAGATGCTATTGCTGCTCTTTTGCTAGTGTCCAAAACTATGCTGATCGATGTGGAATCCACTAGCCCACGGACTATTAAAACTGATTAAAATTAAACCAAAGCCCCCATTCCTTAGTTGTAGGGGTCCCACTGGGCATGGAGACAGTGCACACCCTAACCCTGGGGGAGCTCCCCTGGGGAGAGCCGGGTGGCCCCCTCAGAAGGATGACTCACCTCGCTTGCTTTGTTTAGATTGGAAGGTTGCAACGAGGGAGCAGTGGAAAATTTGAGCAGGATGGGTGTTAGCACTGTGTTGGGAGAAACTTCTGTCCATCCAGAGATGCGTCATGGACTTTCAGTCCCCTGTTGTTGGAGGACTTTGGCCCTCGGCTGAGGTTTTCAAGCCCAATTGCTTTCCCTGTGACCCACAGGGCTCACCATGTTCAGAAAGATTTTCTTATCAAATGCTAATTCTGTTCCAGCTTCTCAGTTTCAGGTTTTCCCCACACTGTCGCATTCATAGCTTCAATAATTCTGCAAATAAGGTAATACCGTCCCCTCTTTAAAAAACAAGGCAACAGAATTTCACGGTAAGTTGCTCCTGCTGTAGTAAGTGCAGTGGCTCACTGGGTCCCAGCTGGTTCAAGTCCAAGGCTGAGAAGTTTGTACATTTGATCCCCTCCCCTCAGTGCTGGGGACAGAACCCAGGGTGTCACACATGCTAGGCCAGCATCCACCCCTGAGCTGTATCCCAGCCCTCGGAACTAGCAGGCACACCATAGAGTAGTGTATCAGACAAATCCAATCAAGTAAATAGTTTCTGGAAACCCATTTTCTTGTATGTCTTATAGATCTCAACCAAGTAAAAATAACTTAGGCATAGAAGAAAGGAATATAAATGACAAAATGTTACCATTGGTTCATAGCCCTTAGGAAGATCATTGTCTTTTTTTTTTAAAGCCCAACATATATTATTGTGTACTCAACAAAACAAACCATATTTGAAAATGTAATATGTGCACCGAGATAACTCTCCACCTACATCAAGTCTCAGTTAACCGTTGCTGGGTAACAGCTGCCCCCAAATATAGGGCCTGAAGCCATGTGCTTGTTCACACTCAGGAAGGGGTGTGGGGGGCGGTTAGCCGGTGCTGGTCCTGTGGACGTCCATGCAGGGGGTGGAGCTGGAGCTCAAGCTGGGCAGCAAACTCCAAGTGGCCTCAGTCCCAGGGCTGTGTGCGGCACTGTCTCTGGCTGGGGTGTCTCTTTCGCCCTGCCCTTGCCCTCTGGAGGACCCCAGTCCCCTTGCACAGCGGTTGTTGGGAGCTCTGGGAATGGTAGGAATGGGCCAGGGTGGAAGCTACACGCTCTCGCACTTGAACCCATGTTGTGGAAAGAGCCAGCCTGACCCAGGGCCAGGGGTGGAGGTGTCACCTCCTGGGAAGGAACCACACTGATGGCCTTGCCTTAAAACCCCCATCTCTGGCAAGCGTCACTTAACTTTAGGGAGTAGTGCAGAGCACAGTCTCAGCCAGGGGTTAGCGAGCCCCAGTACTATCTTGAAATGACGGGTTGATCTCCTGGGCTCTGTCTGTGGTGCCTTGTTTAGAAAGCTCACAGCTGCCAACTTTGATGCTCTTGCCACTCTAAGCACCCCACTTCTGCACTGTGAGGCTAATGCGTAATCCTGAACACACGGTGATGTCTAGGCATTTCACTTCTGAATGATGGGATGTTTAACAGATGGAAGCCAATAGTTACTGTCTGAGAGAAGGACCAGACTGCTGGTTTCAGGAGCGTTGATGGTTGAAAGATAAATGAAAACTTGATCAAACAAGTATCCAGAATGTCTTATCACTGGATGAGTGGATAAAGAAATGTACAGACAAATGATGGAACATTATGCAGCCCTGAAAACAAGGTTCTCACTTGCTACAACACGGATGAGTCTTTTGGACACTAGGCTAAGTGGAACGAGCCAGTCACAAAAGGACATGTATGAGGCCCTGGAGGAGCTGAGTTCAGGGCCACAGGAGGTAGAACAAATAATGGTTTCCAGGGTTTAGCAGGAGCACACATGGGGAGTTTTGCAAGCTAAAGGAATTGCATAATAACGTAGATACACTTGGTGCTCTGAGCTGTGCACTTAAGCACAGTTACGACTGTACATTTTGTAGTGTGTTATTTAAACAACAATTTAAGCTAAACCACTTTTTAAAGCTCAATCAAGGAAAAGTGGCGTGGTCTCACTTACAGCGTCCTCAGAGTGAACTAGGCCCTGTGGTCACTGTTGTGCCCTTAGCCTGGGGAAGCTCCGTCCCGAGGAAGGAGCAGCCAGGGATGTGCTGAAGGTGACGAGTGAGTCTCGTTTTGGGAGGACAGGGCCGTCACTTCGGGAAGCCAGGGCAGCCTGTCCAGGTGGCTCGGGCAGGTCAGGGGCAGGCGACTGTGCATGGGGCCTGGGATTGCAGACTACCCTATTATTCCAGACAGGAGGACAGGAAATGGCAGCACCTTTCCTGCAGCGCAGGCAGGCTTGGCTTTTCTCCCGGGAGGGGAAGAGGAAACCAGCAGTGTGACCCAAGCACCTCTTTAGGGCTGGAGGTTTTGTGCTCCTGTCTCTCCCCTCAACCTCAGCTTGAGCTGGCCTGCTGTTGACAGTTGCACTGGAGGGCACTTAGGGGCTGCCGTGGTGACAGAAAGAGCTAAAAGCACAGCTGGGTGTGGCGGCGGCTACCTGTAATCCCAGCATTTGGGAGGCTGAGGCAAGAAGATTGCCTGGAGGTTTTGTGTTTTTTTTTTTTTTTTTTTTTTTTTTTGTCTTTTTGAGACAGGGTCTCACTATGCAGTTCAGGCTGGTCTTGAGCTCATTTTGAAACCAGGCTGGTTTCAAGCTTGCAATGATCCTCCTGCCTCAGCCTCCCGAGTATCCACACCTGGGATTACAGGCGTGCACCACCACATCCGACTTGCCTTGAGTTCGAGGCAACCGAGGCTACATAGTGAGTTCAAAGTTAACCTGAAATACGTAGGGAGACTGTGTCTCACACAAACAAACAAACAACAAACAAAAAGAACTAAAAACACACAATTTTCAACCCCCATGATGACATTCTCTGGGCCATTTAAGTAGCAGGTGTGACTAACGCACACCTGCCCCCTCCCTCCTTCTGCTCCTCACTGTCAGGAGCGGGGCATCACAGCTCATTGTCCCCAGAGTTTGGGCATAGCTAATTTAGGGCCAACTTCTCACCAGGGCAGCAGGCTGGGATGCGCCTCCCCAGAGCACTCACTTAGCTCTGGGTTCCTGCTGGGCCTCAGGGCCACCTGCTCTAGGAGGCTGGGCAGCTAGGCCTGCGACCCTCTTGGGGCTCCTGGGCCCATGGGCTGATTTATCTGTCCCTGCTGCAGCAATTCTGCAGCCTCAATTTCTGAGGCCTTCTGTGGCCACTGTAATTTCAGGATTGACAATGATTCTGAGGAGACTGAAGAAGAAAACATGTTTAGGGAAACGGGAATTTCTCTCCACTTTTCTTTTGACATTCAGCAGTCGATGATGGATGTTTCAAATTACTCTTGATAAGAAGCTATCAGGAGGAGTTATTTTGTTTCACAGATACCTGGCAGGTCAAAAACATACTCAAATTGAACAAATATTCTCAAATTAAGCACACAGAATAGCAAGGCCCAGGAAGTGGAGCTGCGGAGAGGAGGGGAAGGACAGAAGCCACACAGCACTCACAGGAGTGCCAGTGTCAGGGGAAACCAGGTGACTCAGATACCTGCGCTGTGCCCCAGACTAGAGGAGCTGACAGAGGAAGAGCTGAGGGCCAGAGGCCCAGGCTCTCTGGAAGCTAGGGTGGTATGGCTTGGGTCCTGACTGTCCCCTGAAAGCCCAAGTGTTAAAGGCTCAGGCCCAGCTGGCTAGTATTGGGAGAGGAAGCCTTAAGAAGTGGGACCTGGGGAGAGGCCTGGGGGCTGTGGGGCCCTAGCCTCTTCCTTTCTTTTTCCAGCAGGACCTGAGGTGAATGGGCCTCCTGAGCCATGTGCTCCAGCCATGAGGAGCAGCCTCACCACAGGCCTCAAAGCAAGGGGATCAGGTGAAGCCATGAGCCCAAACCAAGCAAGCCTCTCCATTCATCAGTTCAGTGTCTCAGGCATTTTGCCACAGTAATGGGAAGCTGCCGAACACAAGGAATGCGAACTGAATGAATGAGTCACTTAATCCTTCAACTTCAGATGCCCTTCACAGGTCACCCACTGTCTCTGTGACCTCAGTGTCCCCTCCCTAGAGTGAGCTGCTAGTGGGTCTCTGTTGGGATGAGCCCCATGCTACTTGCTGCTTTGACAACTGGGATGCTTTTTGTACTCACTTTTCTATGGATCAATAATATCGGCTATAGCAGGAGAGACAGCAGACATGGTTCCTTCACAAGATGTTTGCAATGGCTAATACAGCTGTCAGAGTTATGTGTAAATTGTATCCATGGTACAAACATTTATTGAGCACCTACTATGTGCCCAGTGCTGTGCATGGTGGTAGAGATATAAACCAGTGATTGTTGTCTTTCTGTCAATTTTTACAAGCTCTTCCCATAAAGTTATGGGTGACAGCAACAGTGTAGGCAGGTTTTCATGGCTCTTTAGTGCTACCAACTTGCCCTCCAGCAGCCGTACTCCACCAGGGTCATGAACACCGTTGGTTTTCTGACAACGCATGCACTGATCGAGTTGTGCGTGCCAGTTAATTTCAACATATCGTGAGTGTTCATGTGACAGGGTTTTATAACGTGTTCAGTGCATTTTAGTATTATGTTATACAGAAGTGGTGTTTTGTACAAAGCTTCCACAGACAGCAAAAACAAGACAAAAGAGGAAACTGCGGCATCTCTCTGCTGGCTCAGTGGCCAGTCATCCCCAGGAGCTCACAGGCAGGGAGCCCAGAGTCTCAGGGGTCCACAGGGACCCCGGGGTGAAGTTAAGAGCAGGGCCTGAGGAGGGTCAGAAGAGCAGTGTAAGCCTCGCTGCCAGGGGTCGTGTCTACCAGACTGGGAATGTTCTCTACCCCAAAGGACAAGATAGTGCTTGAAATTCAGATGCCACCATAAATCCTGGGGGAAAACAGCTTTTAATGGAAGTCACTCCTAGTTACTCTTTTCTTTTCTTAACAGTTTTGTGGTGCTGGGGACAGACAAGTTAGGCAAGCGCTCACCACTGAGATACATCCCAACCCCCAAATATGATTCTCTGGTTGGATACCCATAACCTCACCGAGCTTCAAGCATAGGAGCCTCAAGTGCATCCATATAGTTGTGCAGCCATCACCACCATCACCTCCATTGGTTTTTCATCTCCCCAAACAGAATTCTGTACCCACAAAACACTCCCTGTCCCCTGCCCGTGGACACAGTCCCTGGGAAATGACCTTCGGCTTTCTGCCTGTGTGAGTTTGGCGACTCTAGGTCCCGCATGTGTGTGGACTCAATGTCTGTGGTATTGTGGTGGGCAGATTTCACTTAGCACAGTGTCCTCAAGGTTCTTCCATGTTGCAGACTGGGTCAGAGTTTCCTTCCTTTTCAAGGCTGAGTAATATTCCTGTTCACTTTTACAATGACTTTGCAGCCTGATCAGGCCTGTAAGTCTAGATGGGTGCCTGGATTGTCCTGAGGACCCAATGAAGTCCTCAAAGGACTGAGCCACCTGATCATCCACCCAGCAGCATGGTGCTCTCTGGGCTTCCTCCTCTCTACATTGGTGCAAGGTGGACTGAGGAAGTGTCCTTGTGCTTCCTCTGAGCTTCATAAGAGGCCTCGATGTGCGTGATGGGGTTTTACATGTAATGGGTTCTCTCCTCTTGTGGTTGAGATCTTCCAGTAGGTGCCTGGGTCGTGTATGCTTTGCTCCTTAGTGGCTCCATCCATGGGTGAGGTCATGGCTGAGTGTGCTAGGAGCTGGGTCCCAGTTGGAAGAGGCAGTCACAATGAGGGACTGGAAGGGTGGATTCTTTGGTCCTAGTTTTTCTCTCCATTTCCCAGCTGCTATGGGGTGAGCAGCTTTCCAGGCCTTTTCACCATAGTACTTCTGCCTTGAAGCCAACCATGGACTGAAGCCTCTGCAACATAAGCCAAATGAAATCTCTCCTTCTCTAAGTCTTGGGATTGGGTATTGTGTCCTGGGGACAGAAAGTGACAAATACATCCCTTATTTGAGTGATGGTAGAGAGGTTTGTAATGATATAGAAATAGCAAAAACAGCCAACAATAATCACCAAACAGGGAAATATGTATTACCAGGTTGGAATTTCCCCTTTAAAAAAGGTAGAAGGCCTGAGGACACAGCTGGGGTGGTAGATTTTGCTTGCTGGCTTGTGTGGGGTTCTATCTCCAGGACAAGTTGCTTGTATACTTTTTAAACAGTTCACATCCATTTCTTTGGAAAAGCAGGCCTTTGAGACGGAATGGCCATGCTATCGGTCCTGCAAAGAAATAAGGTAGAGTATTTTTCTCCTGCTCCTTGTTCTCCTCCTCCCCCTCCTCCTTTTGCTGCTCCGGGAGGCTGAAATAGTTTATTCAGATGGCTCTCACCTTAGGTGTGAACTCTAGATTAAACACTTACTGTGCTGTCAGTTAATGCACAGGAAACCCATCTAGCCAGGGGAGTGAGTGCTACAGAACCAGGTGTCATTGAAGGCCCATAAAAGGGGTTCAAGAAGGTGATCCCAGTGTCCTGGACTCCTGGGAGAGTTCCCTTGAACTGGCGCATGTAGTCAAAAGCCTGACATTCTTCTCTGAAGGACAGTTGAGATCATTGTAATCATAATGGAGACCAACACCGTGGAAGTCTTGAAAGGAATGAGCGAGCCCGTGCGTTGGGTGTGGGCCCGCCTGGCCCCTCTCCTCCTGTGACAGCCACCACCAAAAGTGAAGCGAGCCTCCCGGGGGCGCGGGTGTTATGTGTGTCAACATTTCCATTACGCCTAAAAGCAGAAATGGAACGAATAAAGCAGGTTGAATTTTCCTGTGCTATAATGTATGCCAGGATGTCACAAGCACTCATTGTCTGCGGTGAATGCGGAAATATGGGCAATTCAGGCTGAACAATGAGCACAGCAACGATGCTATAAAAGCATCCCTCTCAAGTGAAGTTTGTCTGGGGTGGTTTCACCCTCACCCCCTCCTCAAGGCTGTTCCTTGAATTGTGACCTTTAAAGTTGAAGCCTATGTGGAAGGGAGGCTTCTTTCCCTCATCACCTTCTGTTTGCAAAATGTAAGAAACGCAGGGTAAAATAAAGCTACACTGAGGCATGCTTTCCCTGCCCCTTCTCTCAGGTCAAATGCTGCTGCGATTCTGACGCAAACATCCTCATGATTTCCACAGGAAGGGATGCAGGCTTGAGGTGCGTGAGGCTCGCTCAGCTTGCAGTGGTGTTAGGCATCTTTTCTTCCGAGGAGGACTTGTCCCAGGTGCTGGTGCTGATCCAGCCCAGGCAGGCACAGTTAATGCATGAGAAACCCATCCAGCTAGGGGAGCAAGTGCTGCGGAACCAGGTGTCATTGCCTGGTGATATGCTGGGCACAGGGGCAGGTGGATCTGGGAGCACCGTGCACTTGGTTGGGAGGCCTGGTGGTCTTTCTGCTTTTTTAGAGGACTTTGCCTTTCTGGACTCAGAAGGGCCTTTGACCTTCAGCTGACCCTTGTGGCATGCACAAACTTGCCGGGAGGGTGCAGATGAGGAGCACATGGCTGCCCCACAGCAGTGCTGTGAGGAGACAGGAGGGCAGGAGGAGGCAGGACTGAGGACCATCCTAGGAATGGGATTGCTGTGCCACAGGACATATGAAATTCTTTTTCCAACACAGCACCCATTTTTCTTTTCCGAAGTGGTTCTACCAGTTTGGACTCTTACCGACAACATTCAATCATTCTCAGCAAATCACACTCACTGACACTTTAGATTAGCAACTTTCATTGTGCTGCTCTGGGGAGGATAAGATGGTATCTCATTGTCAGTTACATCTTCATTCCGCTGATTAAAAGCTAAGACTCTTTTATGATGCTGGAAGTTGAAGTGAGGGCCCCATACATGCCAAGCAAGTGCTCTACCACTGAGCTACACCCCCAGGCCTTTGCAGCAGGGATGTAGATCTTCTTTTCCTTTTTTTGTTTTTTTTCCAGTACTGGGAATCGAACTCACAACCTTGTGCTTGCCAGGCAAGGGCTGTGCTGCTGACCTAAATCCCCAGCCCCAGGGACGTAGATCTTTTGCAAACAGGAAGGGGACCAAGAGCAGGAGAGAGGGGAAGGAAAAGTAAAAATAACTAAACTGTCATGGACACGCACCAGCTCCCCACCATGAATGTAACCACTATGTATGTACTACAAACATAGACTAACAAAAAGAAAAATTAAGAAAATTTTCTTGGACTGTATCTTGTTAACTTGCCCTCAAATTTGTGATCTTTCTGGCCCAGCCTCCTGAGCAGACTGAATTTTGCATTTTGTATCTATCCACTTTTTATTTATTTAGACTTTTTCTGCCAGGTAGCACTATTTTTGTGCTCTGTAGGAAAACTGTCCTCATTGAGGGGGGCTGTCTTACAGTTTCTTTGAGAAGTGTTTCCATCTGCGCTCATTTTCTCTGATCTGTCTAGGATTAAGTTCAAGTAGGTTATAAGGATCTAATTTCACTTTTTCCATTTAGATGAACAACTGGCCTTGCATTATGCTGTCACTGGGACCTGCCAGAGAGCACGTGTCATGTGTGGTGTGGTTCTGGGCTTCTGGGCACTCTGTTCTGTCCTACTGGTCCCTTCGCCTATCCTTGAGCTGAATTCCCACTCCATGACTAATTTTGGGTTGGTTCTTGCCACCTGGGGGATTCATATTTTTTTATTAGAAGTACTGACAATTGATCCCAGGGCCTGTACACTGAGCTACATCCCTAGTTGTTTACTACGTTTTACTGTGAGATAGGATCTTGCTAAATTGTCCGGGCTGATCTTGAATTTGTAATCCTCCTGTCTCAGCCTCCCAGAGTGCTAGGATTACAGGCATGTACCTTCATGCCTGGCTCATTGTAATGGTTGATACATTGCAACAGTTTGAAAATTGAAAAGTTTAGAAGCTTAACTAAGTGACTCAGTAGGGGGCCAGGATTCTCACTTTGTAAACATCCTGAGCCTGTGGAAGAAGAAGGCATGGAGATGGTGTGGGCGGATAGCCTGAATACAACATAAGGGAGGGAAAGAGGCTTGCTCCCCCACTTCATTTGTTCTTACTATTTTTGCTGTCTTCTACCTGTGGAACCTGTGGAACCCTCAACCCTGCCATCCTGGCTTGGAGCCAGCCCCCCATTATGGACTGAAACTCTCACAAACTGTGAGCTAAATAAACCTTTCCTTCCTTAATTTTGGGTATTTTGTTTCAGCAATGAAAGAAAAGTAACTAAGGCACTTACTGTCTTTAACAGCCTAATAGTATCCATTATGTGTATATCAGGTTTTCCTTATCCAGTATTGTATTCGTGGGTATTTAGGTTGATTTCATACCTGTGAACGCTAGAAGCTAAACAAGGTTGATCTTATGGAAACTGAGTGTAGAATAGCGGCCTGCAGGGCTGGCAGGCAGCACAATGAGGACAGGGAGAGTCGGGTCCAGGGTTGGAAGTTAAGGTTGGATGGAGGGGCAAACGCTGCGTTCTGTTGCACAGTGGGTGCCTGCAGTGCACCTGAAAGAATGCGCTGTAAAGTCCTAAAAAACTCCATAAATAAAGAGCATTTAACATTCTCACCAGCAAGAAATGATAAGCGTTTGAGATAAAAGATGTGCTCATTACTGATTTGATCGTTACACAAGGTAGACAGCAGAGACGTCACGGTGTACTCCATGGCTGTGTACAATTATCATGCATCCATCAGAAAGAAAATGAAAACGAAGAAAAGTGAGTTCCTGGGTTGTGTGGCTGGAGCCCACTTTCTTTCAGGCAGAATCGCCAGTCCCTTCCCTGAGTGTCCCACAGACTCAGGTTCTGATCACCGGCTACAGCCCCGCTAGCAGCAACGGCAGTGCAGGCAGACCTGAGTCATCTGCACTCTGCAGGGCCACTTAGGGTGGTGATTCACATTTAAAATGCAAAGCAATGACATGGAAGTCCAGCTGTGAGGGGACTGAGTTGAGTTTACAATGTGCAAAATTGAGTTTGAATCTGAAATACTGTGCCAGATTGGAATGACAGCTTTCAATTTGAAGTTTAGGCTTGAGTTTTAAATGTTTGTTTGGAACTGAAGAAAGAAACCAAGAATGCCTGGCTCTCGCGTGTTCTCCAGTAGGGCGAGTGTTCCCCAGGGACTCTGCATGTGGAGGCTGGCCCTTGGGAAGTGTCCTGGCTGTCCCTCTAGATAATCCCCCTCCTGTTTCCCAGGGAGAGGTCAGGCTGGGGACACTGACCATGCCAGACCCCTGCACCTCCCCAGGGCCTCCCTGTCCCCTGGTCTAGGCTTGAAGGGATCCTCTGCACGGTGGAGGGCCCGTGTGGCACCGCTGGGCACCACATCCTCAGGCTGAGGGCAGTGTTTGCTATGGGCTGTGTTTTGCTCTGGTGAAGTCAGGTGGAAGTAAATTATATAAACACTGATCCAGCGAAAACGCCTGAGTGTGCAACAGGAGGGCAGAGTCCACAGGACACCTGGGGAAACATGTTCAGCTGAAAACTGGGCTGTGCTGGGCTATTCCTGGGTCTCGGGCCCTGGGAAGACTCCATTCAAAAGAAGGCCCTAACTCTCTTTCCTCTCTAGGTCCTCACCTGGACAGATCACATAATGCCTCCCATACACGCTCTGCCTGCAGGTGGCCAGAGGTAATGCCTAGAACTAGTCCTCAGCCCGAGACACAGTCTAGCATCCCTCTCTCCACGTTCCACACTGCCTGCCGGGGCTTTGCAGGGCAGAGGGCCCCACTCACACACAGCAGGGACAGGGCCAGTAAGACCCACTCCCCACCCACCTGCTGCTCATAAGTCCTGGCCTCTAGTCTGCCACTGAGTATCCCAGCCTGAGGAGACCACACACATCTCTGTTCACTCAGTGACAAGTGTCTGGCACATGGTAGTTGCTTCATAAATGCTCCTATCAGACCAAGAAGCAACTGTTTGAGCTATTAACTTTTGTCCCTGGCTCTGTGTGGCTAAAACAAACCCTGAGTGAGTGTCTTGGTCACTTTCTCATAGCTGGACTCAATACCTGGTACCCACAACTTGGACGAAGAGAGGTTTATTTTGGCTCATGGTTTAGAAGGTTCACTCCTTGCATTGTCTACAGCCCTGCAGAGGGGCCTGGCGGAGGAGAGCTGTTCATGTCATGGTGGTCAGGCAGCAGAGAGTAGAAGGAGGAACCAGGGAGGGAGAAAACAACTTCCGGGTCACGCCCCAGTGATCTCCTTTTCCAGTCAAGCCCTACCTCCCACCAGCAAGCCAGCTGTGGGTCCATAAGCCAGTCACCCTCCACAAGCCTTGCCTCCAACCACATGAGGCTTTGGGGGGACATTCAGATAAAAACTGTATCAGTAAGGGTTGGATTTCTCATTAAATTCTAATCTAGGGAAGCACTGGGCCCCTGCTGGTGTGGCAGAGATGGTCACTTCCTTTTCTGGCCTCGGAGTCTTGGCTTTGGGCAACAGGAAGCCTGGGGAGTGGTCCCTGCCTTGAATCTGAGCTGTGCAATTGAAAATGGTTGCTTTGTCCCCTCAATCCTTTTCCAGCATGGCTCCTGGGAAAGGTAAGCTCTTCAGGGTAATTTGTGGATGTTTGTTAAGATTTAGACCTAAAATGTCCCCAGAGCTTGGTGTGATTGGAAAGTGATTAGATTATGGGGTTCATGCAGTTGGTTGGTGTTGAGGGGTGGGACGTGACCTGGAGGGTGTCTCCCACCTAGTCCTCCCTTTCTCTCTGCTTCCTGACTGCACCATGAGCAGCTGGCTTTCTCCAGATGCCTCCGCCATGCTGTCGACCATGCAAGGACTGAGACTTCTGGAACCAAGAGCCCAATAAACCTCTCCTCCATTAGAGGGTGGATGTCGGGTATTTTGTCCCAGCAATAAGAGGAGTGACTAAGACAGTATCTCAAGGGACACAACCTTACAATAAACTCGTTACGGCACTGACCTTCTGGCTCCTTTCACGTGCCTCTGGGTGCTGGGGTTCCCCACCAAGAGCAGCGCCATCTGCACACCTCCTTGGGTTTGTATTCAACACACCCATGTACTGTGGGGCGGATGGGTGCTTCCTGAAGCCAGGCAGGAATGTGGTGCGTGGTGCATCTCCCTGCCGTGTGTCTGTTGGGCATCTGGAGCTTGGCACCCTCCCTGAGATCATCACCTGTCAAAGTGTCCCCGCCCCCAGCTCCCCATGCTTGAAATGCTGGTCTCTGCTGTCTCTCCAAGGCCGATAAATTCCTCCTTCCTTCCTTCCATCTTTTTCCAGCAGAGATAGTGGGGGAACCTGGTAAGAGCCCCTGCCGCCTTCGGGGAACGCTCTCCTCCACTCTCAGCCATCACACGTGCTTCCCACCCGCATCTGGGACAGGCACAAGGCTCAGTCTGACCCTTCAGCAGAATCCACAGCCCCGCTTGAGCAGCTCAAGAGCGGCCCATTGAGAGACAGCACTGCGGCATCTGCTGGACCCAGGCAGAGGTGTGAGTGGGCAGGATGTCAGGCTGCAGTGCAGGGACCATAGTGGCTTTTCTGGGGAAGAACTTGACAGTGGCTAAGCAGGTGAAGGAAAGTGGAAGAGACCAGGAACTCCAACTCTACTGACAGCTGTTTACTCCGTGATCCAGCCACACCTGAATTTAGGCCTACATTTTTCCATTTCAAGAGCTGACATATACTCTGTTTTCACTTAAGCCAGTTTGAGGAGGGCTCTGTCATGGGCAGCTCGGAGAGCCCTGGCCCCATGGGACATTACCGTTTCTGTGCCCCTGTGGGTGTGACCCAGTCCTCTCCCAGGTGTAGCTTCAATGGGGCCCCAAAATCAAGCAGTAGGACTCTCAGGTCACAGAATTCCATCCTGTCTTGGTCTATGTGGGAAGACCTAGGACTTGCCCCGAATTACGCATACAGCAAAGCCCCCAAGGTCTCTGCCTGTGGCCCAATGGGGTGAGATAGCAGCAGGGCCACAGTGCAGGGTACTGCTGCAGGCCGAGGGCTCCCTTTGTGCAGACAAAGGACAAAGCTTTGTCCTTTCTCAATGTCTCAATCTTTCTAATTGCAGTGTGGTAAATGCACATCTGGGGGGCTAGAGGGGACCTCAGGGGAAGGCCTTGGTTCTCAGAACTGGAAAAAAATAAAACATCCTGCCAAATCGGAGATTTCTAGGATGCTACGCTGGGAACAGCAATTGTCAAAATGTGGTCCCTAGACTAGCAGCATTGGTACTGCCTGAAGTAGATTCAAATTATCAGCCCATCTCAGACCCTCATCTTCTGAGGGGGTCTGTCTTCTAGCTAGTCTGTCTTCTAGCTAGACCAGGGCATTCGTGTGCCCACCCAGGTGGCAGGCCCCTGGCTACAGTTTACTTAATGTAAAACATGGGTTCAAAAGCTATGTAATAAAAAGTGCAAAGTAAAAGGGTGATTTGTGAACAAAAACAAAGGCTGTACAAGAGTGACTGAATTTGAGGCTGTGCTATCCTGTAGCTCTGGAGAAATGGGAATTCAAGGGCAGCATGGTCAGCTCCATCCAAAGGGCTAACTGCACCCCAACAGTCCGGGAGTCCACAGGACCTGCAGGTGGGACTTCATGGCTCTGCATTTGTTCTGCTCAGGGACATGGAGGCTGCACATCCACTCTCCCTTCATGATTTGGAAACTTAAAAATCGAAGGGCCCTTCCTGTCTTGCAAGATGATCCAGAATGACTGCGGGACTCTCCTCTTAGTGCAGATAAAGCAATAGCTTTTGGCCCCAGTGATGGGACCATCCCCGGGAAGAGCAGTCACGTGGCCAGGGTGGGCGTGCTGGGGCCCTTCACAATCACAGAGCCGCCACAGTGACCTTGAACCGAATTCTGAAGGAGGATCGGGGACTCACGTGGCTTCCTTGTCAATGTGAGAATGGATTTCAGGCGGCCCCTAGAATGCTTGCCCCTAGCCCCGCCCTCGGCCGCTGTCCCTGGTGAGCCTGACACATCTGGTCCGACGGCCTTGGCCTACATCCATGAAAACCATTGTTGTCAGCAGCGGACTGCCTGTCCGCTAAAAAGGGGCACAGAGTGCTTTGTGGAGACTGCTTTCCTCAAGGGATCAGATCCTTTTCTAACCATGGCTGGGTGGAACTCTCTGACAGTCACAAGACGCGACTCGCCAGTGACAGACAATGGCAGCCAGCATGTCTCCCCACATCCACTTCCAGGATGTCACCCATGAGCACAAAAGCTCTGGAGAAATGTTAGTCACTGAGGGGGCACTGTGAATTCCCAAGGTACCCTCTCCACATAGGGACCCTCTGGCCACACAGCAGGACACAGCGATGGCCTGGCAGCAGATGTGGTACCTCTGAGGTGGAACAATGAAATGTATGTGTTTGCTTTCTTTGTTGTCTGTTCCTCCTCGCTATTGACATTGTTTTGCATTTTTAATAATTGTAGCAAAATACACACAAAATGTATCATCTTAGCCATGTTATGTGTACAGCTCACAGCCGTGTCACACTGTCACGCTGCCACCACCGCATCCAGCTCCTTCCACCTTCCACAGCCAAAACTTTCCACCTAGTGTGACCATTAATCCCGGTATGTTGACTTCACTGGATCAGGAAGCCCCTAGCAGAGTAGTAGAGCTGCTTCTGGGCGTGCTGGGGGGTCATGGAGAAGTAACTGTGGGTGCTGTAGATGGTCCTTGGCCCTTTCTTCCCTGGTGCTATTCTCCTGCTCTGCTTCCAGGCCACTATGAACTGAGCAGATTTTGTCTGCGCATCCTTCTGCCATGATGTTCCTACCTTGGAGCAACTGACCATGGACTGAGCCTCCTTAAACTGTGAGCCACATGAATCCTCTCTTCCTTTGAGTTGTGGGTGTTGGGTATTGTGTCTTAGTGATGAAAAGCTGATTAATACACCCAGTAAACAACAGCTCCCTGTTACCCTCTCCCCAGCTCCCCACAACCACCATTTTACTCTCTGTATGCATGCATTTGACCATGCTACCTCTGAGGGTGACATGTACACAACTCATTTCTGGGTGATCTCAATGAGGGTAAAAATGTCTTGCCATTCAGTGAGGGAATTTGGGAGCTGGGCATCTCCAGGATGCTATGGCCACCATAAAGCAGATGGCCATATGGGATGGTCTGTCCATATGGTGTTCTGTGTTTATCTGAGTGTTCTGGTATAGTGGCAAGAGCACTGTGTTTGGATTCAGAAGACTTGGGATTGAAAATATTACCCTGGAGAACATGTTACCTAGGAGAAGCAGATTCCCTTCATATGTCTTAATTGGGTTCTTATTTTAAAAATCTGAAGATTCCATGTAAAAATTTAAATTTCTGGATTCTCTTGGAAAAGTAAAAAATCCTTCCAAGCATCTGATTTTTAACCATGAGGAAGAGCTTTGAAGGGGCAGTTTACCAAAGGAGAGTACTATGGTTTGGATAAATGTCCCTAAAAGTCTGGCATGTTAAAGGCATGGTCCCAGCCCAAGGTACTGTCAGGAGGTAGAGGAACCTTTAAGAGGTGGGGTTTGGTGGTAGGAGCCAGGTCACTAGGGGAGGAGCCTTGAAGGAAGTTTGAAACCCAGTCCCTTCCTTTCACTTCCGGCCACCCTAAGGGCAGCGCTTCCTTCCACCACTCACTTCCTGTAATATGCTACTTCTCAAAGGGCTAAACAACAGTCAGCTGGGCCAGGGACACAAGGAGCTAGGAAGTCCAAGCACAGGTCTCACCTCACTAGTCATTAGGAAATGCAGATTAAAGCCAGGACAGGACATCACTGAAATGCTTGTGGGAATGACTGTGTCAGCAAGACACGAGGACGCAGAACACGTGGACCCCCTCAGGCACAAGCAGTCTGGGCTGTTACCAAGCTGAACATGCACTCAGATTGCTGCAGAACCTCCTCTCCCCTCTCCTTGCATGTACTTAGAGGAGGGGAAATTATGGTCACTAACAAACATACCGCACACAGGGGCTTACTGCAGCTTTATGCTTCATCGCCTGGTTCTTTTTTTTTTTTTTTTCAGTACCGGGGATCGAGCTCACAACCTTGCGCTTGCCAGGCAGGTGCTTATGCCACTGAGCAATATCCCCAGCCCCAGTGCTTCATCGCCTGGTAACAATGCAGATGCTCCTCAGTGGCGAGGGAGAAACTCGGTGGTCCACGCACACCAAGGAAAACATTGTACTGGGGCTCTGCAGAGAGACACAACCACAGGATATGTAGGCGTAGAGGCAAAGGGAAGAAGACTGCCTAGGAGATTCGCTCAGGTGACCAGGAGGCTGAGAAGTCCCACAATGGGGGGCCGAGTCCTGGTCCAGGTGAACCACATCTTTAACCCGCCTGCCCATTACACACCTCCTCTCTGATGCCACCCTGCGCTCTGATTCCTGGGGTCCCCTGCCCTTTGACCTGTCAGCCCTTCAGCTGTGTTGGGCCCAGGCTGAGCAAGGGGAGTTCTTGTGCCTGCAGCCCTGGCTTCTGCTGCTTGGCCGATTGTGGGTGCTCGAGAAGTTGTGTCTACAATGCCAGGATTCTGGGGGGTAGGGAGGAAGGTCAGGTTTACCGTGGTGTACTTTATGAACAGTACAATTTATTTTTCAGTGTGCCTGTGTATGATTTTTGACAAACACATATAATAGTCGTGTAACCAGCACCAAAATCAAGATACAGAGCAGTTTTGTCACCCCCACACTGACTCCTTGTCCTGAGGCACCTGAGGTTCACCCACAGAACTTTGTGGACTGGCCTCTGCCTTGTGCATTCCTGGAGAGGAGCCATCTTGCTGTCTGCTGACAGGAGAAGGATGACATGACAGTGGTGAGGGAGAGGAGATGTTCTAGGTAGAGGAGGCTGAGAGGGGGCCTTGGGAGCCTGAGAAGGTATCTCAGGTCCAGGCCTTGTGAATAGACCAGCCAGGTCCTCACAGAGAGGAAAGGCCGAGAGGGTGCAGGTGGGTGTGGGAGGAGAATGGGGGAGTGAACCTGGGAGGGTGGCAGGGCCAGGTGCCTGGGATCTTGGGATAAGGACAGGACCTGTCCTGCTTCTTGCCCACACTGGAGAGCCAGGAAGCGGGTAGTGTGGGCAAGATGTAGCCTTGGAGAAGTATCTCACCTTTCCCGAGCCACCACTTCCCTGCTTGGGCTCCTTCTCCCTCCACCTCTCCGCCATAGCCAGTATGCTCTCAGCCCTCCTCCTTCATCCTTATTGCTTTTGTCAACTTCCATCTACTCTAATGAAACACCCGAGGCAGGAAACTTTTGAAGAGGAAAGGTTTATTTCGTTCACAGTTTTAGAGAGTCCAAGTCCAAGGAGAGGCTGGGGGCCCCACTTGTTTGCCCCCTTGATGAGGCAGCAGAGGGCAATAGCAGGTGACACCTCAAGCCAGGAACAGAGTGAGGGCGGGACGGGGTCACCCCAGTGACCTATTGCCCCACTGAGCTCCACCTCCCAAAGCCTCCACCCCACTGTGTTATGCTGGGGACCAAGCCTACAACATACCTGTCCATATCCCACCACAGCGCTGGCCCCTTCTGCCTCCTTCTGTGTCCAGCCTCCTGCACGCTCAGGCCGGTATCTGGGGAGGACATCGGGAGCCATGTTCACCAGCAGGAAAAGCAAACTTGGGTCCTGCAGTATTTATGCATTGAGAGTCAGAAGAATTAACTCAGTATGAAGAAACAGGCTCAGGAATCAGGGGAAAGGAAGTCTAGCCAAATCCCCTCTGCACTGGGAAAGATTGGTTTTCTTTTGGTTGAAAATGTAGTGCTTTGTGTAGATGCAGATATGCATTTACCCAGAGGTTCTGATTCTTTGAGGTAGATAAAGGACCTTCTTGTGGCTTTGTGCCCTGTGCCCAATACCAGAAGCCACCAGAGGAGAGAGAGAGAGAGAGAGAGAGAGAGAGAGAGAGAGAGAGAGAGAGAGAGAGAGTGTGTGTGTGTGTGTGTGTGTGTCTGTGTGACTTCCAAAGAGGGCAAGAAAGGAATGTGTCCATGCCTCAGAAAATCTCAGATCTGCCTCTGCTGCCCTGATTCATTGTAATCATTATTTTTCTTTGACTCAGTTAAGTTTTATCAATTAAGTATGAATCTCTAAAGATGCTCTATGATCTTGCTTGATTTTGATCTTCCTATAAATGGAGCTGTATATAAATATTGTACTTGTTTTTTCCCATTTTTAAAACTCCACATTATGTTTTTGTGATTCATTCATATTATGGTGTTGTGATTATAGTCCATTTATATTTGTTTCTAAAGTATTATGTAGTATGATTTCATCTCAGTTTATTCACATTTCATGGACACTGGGGTCATTCCAGTTTTGGACTAATATGAACATTGTTTTAAATTGCATTATCGTGATGAATAATAGGATTTGGCATCTTTCCAATGTCTGTCAGCTATTTGGGTTCACTTTTGTGAAGGGAATGTACAGGGTTTTATGGGTTCATTTTTCTGAGATTTTCTGCCCTTCTTATTGAGGTAGAGGCATTTTTATGTAATTAGTGCTCTATTTTATGTGCCCCCAATATTTTCTTCCACTCTATCATTTCCCTTTCAACTCTCTTTTTCTCTCTTTTTTTCCTTTTCTTCACTTCCTTTCTCCTGCATTCCTTCTCCTTTCCCTCTTCCTCCTTCTCCTCCTCTTTCTTTCTTATTTCTGGTGCTGGGGATGATAGAACTCAGGCCTCATGCAGGCTAAGCATGCATTTTGCCATTGAGTTACACCTCCAACTCCCAAATACTTATTCTTAATGTTGAATTTATCAGCTTTTTCCTTTATGGTTGATATTTTTGTGTATGTGTTGTTAAAGGAATCTTTTCCTATCCTAACATTAGAAAGGTCGTTTCCTATAATACCTTCTAAAATGTTACCTGTCTGTTTTTCATCTTGTGTTTCACTTATGAGACACCTGGGCTCTTGTATATAGTGTGAGGTAGGGATCTCATCTAATATTTTTCATGGATACTCAGCTGTCCCAGCCACATATACTAGAAAGGCAATTCTTTCCCCATTGTCCTTCAATTTTATCTTTATCTAAAAATCAAAAGTTTATATATTCCAAGGTTTCATGCACTAGTACTTGGATAATAGTCTGCTGCTTTAAGCAATGTAATATTATTTTGCCTGTTGTCAGTGGGTAGAGCAAATCCGCTCTCTTGTCTCTTCTTCAGGAGCATTATCACTACTGCTGTTCCTTTCCATTGCTTTTTTGTTTGTTTTTTTTCCCCGGTACCAGGAACCGAACTCACGACCTTGTGCTTACCAGGCAGGCATTGTGCCTCTGAGGTAAATCCCCAGCCCCTCCTTTCCATTTCTATGTAAGTTTTGGAATCTGCTTGTAGAGTTTTAATTGGTAATGTAATTAATCCATACTCCAATTTATTGTGGGATTGGTATTTTTATGACTTTGAGCCTTTCAACTCATGATTATGGGCTTTTTCCTTATTTACGTAAGTCTTCTTTAATCAAAATCTACCATTTGAAATCTTTTGTTAGATTTATTCCCAGGTACTTGATATTCTTTTTGATGTAAATATAAGAGGTACTTTTTTTCTCTTAACTTCATAGTTGAGATTTTTGTTACTAATATAGAGAGATGTAATTGATTTTTTCCATGTTGATTTTGTAATTTATAAGCTTGTGAAACTCTGTTACAACTTCTGTCTCAGAGGTTCTTTCACTTTCCTATTTGTACAATTCTATTAGCAGCAAAGCAACAATAGTTTTGTTCCTTTTGAAATAAATCAGACAAAAAGATCAAAATAACAGATTGATGAAAGAAGACAGGGAGGTAGAACTTTTGCAGATGTGGAGGGAACGAAGAGATGCGGGGAAGGGGATGAAAAAGAATTAAGATGTGCTATGTATATACACAATGAGTTGTGAGTGCATATTCATAATATTAAGTGCAGCCACTATGCAATGTGGACAAGTACTAATAAAAATAACAATTAAAGACATCTTCTTAAGAAAAGTAGTCACATGCCACATAGCATTTCAGCCAAGGACAGATGGAATATATGATGTGGGACCTAAAGGTTATGTTGCCTGGTGACATCAGAGCCCTTGGTTTGTGTAAGTTCCCTCGATGGTGGTTACATGGTGACATCATCTAAGGACATGTTTCTTGGAACACATTCCCCTCATCAAACGGCACACAAATGTATATAGTTCTTGTCTTACCATATTGATTAAAACCTCTACTATAAATGTGGAAAGGAAGTGGTGATTGTGGGCATATTTGTCTCCATCCTGATTGCCAGGGAAAGCTCTGCATATTTCAGTACTAAGTTTGATATTTGCTGAATGTTTATTGTAGGTGCCGTTCATCACATTAACGGAGCCCTTCCCCCTGCACCCCCTTCCTTGCTGCCCTCAAATTCCTGGGCTCATACCATCCTCTTGCCTCAGCTGCCTGCATAGCTGGGACCACAGTTGTGCTCCTCGGTGCCTAGTTGATATGTCCCTTTCTTTTTCTAGTTTGCTGGTCATGGCTATTTCAAGTCATAAATGAGCATTACATCTCATCACTTGCTTTTTGGCATTTATAAAAGAATCATATTTAATTTTGCTTTATACTCTTAATGTGATGAATTACATCAATTGACTTTCTAACATTAAAATAGCTTTGCATACCTGAGATAAACTACATTTAGTAATAAGGTGTCTTCTTGCTTATACCACTGGATTCAGATTGCTTTTTTCATGTTTAGGAGTTTGTCATCTACCTTCATACATAGTAGTCATCTGCAGTTTTCCTTCTTTCTACTATGAATTTTAGTGTCCCGGCTACGCTAGCCTCAGAAGATGAGTTCAAGAATATACCTCGCTCCATTTTCTGAAAGACATTCTAAAATGCTGGCATTACTTCTGTACCTAGCTGTGTGGTGAAATTTACACATCCATAACCTCATTACACAAAAGAACCACTTCCAAATTACATTAAAATATTCACGGTTGTATAAAGTTTCAATTTTTCAAAATTATAATAGTGTCGTATTACAGTTACAAAGCACAACATTCGCAATTACAAAATTTACAAATGTAAAAAATCACAGATTACATTTTTATGCAAATTGCATAATAAATATAAGATTATAAAAATTCCCCCCCAAAAGTGTTGGAGTCATGCTGTCTCTGCGGATGGGTGTGTGTCTTGTGCTGTCATCTGTCACCTGAGTTTAAGGTCCCTCCACCTTTTGAAGATGGCAGGAGTCCTCAAACGCTCGCCTGTGTGTGAACTAGCCAGCCTTGAACTGATACGCAGTCGGGGCTCCAGCGTCTATGCCTGCAGGTACTGAGCACCTGTTGAGGCCAGCACTATGCGGTCACTAGGGGCACAACAAGAAGCAAAATTGCACATGGCCTTTCATGCACCTGGGTTCAGTGGCTGTCCCCGCAGTTGATGACCTGTCCCCAGGGAAACACAGCCAAGGTGTCTACCATGCCGCCGCTGTGCTCCCCTGCTGTGCTGTGCTGTGCTGGAGTAGAAAGAAGCAGCTGGCTACTTTTGCTGGGGGCAATTGGAGTCTGATAATCGAGCTCTTTGGAAACCAGCTAGTGACAGCCATAAGCAAGGGTCATTTCCTCTAGGAAGTGGGGTGCAGACCACTGGTTTTCCCTGGATGCTTTTCTTGACAAGGGCCGCTGGCTTTCCTCATGCTTGTCTTTGACAAAATTCCCTCCAGACTCCCAGCTTCTCTCTGCTGCTGGGAGCTCACAGGCCACAGAAGGCAGGATGGGAGGAACAGGACCAGCTAGAAACGGGGCCAGGGCACAGCCCCCTCGTGCATCTGAGTGCGTTCAAGCAGTAACACTCAGGGTGTCCACAGCGCCTCCTGGAAATCATGGCACCTCCGCCTTGTTTCCTGGCAGATGTAGCTTTGATTCTCCGGTTCAGGTTTCCTGGACGGTCTAACGAGGCCTCGGCATGGCTTACCTCATAGCTCTGTTGTGGAATTCAGAGGGATAGTTTAGGAGTGTGGATAAGACTCAGCTCACATAGTTGATGAGTTGCCTGGCTGGGTGGCCTGCATGTGTCCTTCTGTGGATCTGTGAATGTGGAATTAAAAGGTACAGCTCTAGACAGATACACTTGCTAGATATGCATACACACATATGTGCATTCACTCAATATTTCCACAGTAATGTGACTGCCTACTATGTGCACTGCATATTTATGTGAGTTCATTAGTCTTGTTTGCAGAATTTAAAAAAAGGATGCTAAACTTTGCTTTACATGAGAAGTGTTGGAAAAATAATATAAAAAATGAACAGTGATGGATCCATGGAACTTTGGGGGAGAAAGTGGGCTGGATGTTTGCACATTACCTGCTGGTTACGGAGCCCAGTATCGGGACGGGAACAAGGCATCTCTGGGCCCCCAGGGCAGCCCTGGCATCCTGCCTCCTTCCCGCCGAGCCTGCTATTGTGGGGGTGTCAGATGCCAGCGGGCGGAATCGATGCAGAGGAAGTGGGCATCACTAAAGGATGAATGCCTGCCAGTGCCGTGCCAAAGGGTGGGCGAGGGGGGCGGGTGGAGGAGGGGCGAACTCCACCATCCGGATGCCCAGGGTCTGGGCCAAGTTCAGGGATGGGGTGGGTGGAGGAGGCCTGGACCAGCTTCCTCTGTAGAACTCCTCACCGTGTAAAAGCAGCACGCTTCTCAGGAGTGCAGATCGATTTGGAGCCTCTTGAGAGTTCTTAAAAATGCCTTGCTTGTTGTGTGAATGTAGACTGGCCGAAGGACAACTCTGCAGCTGGGAGACTTCTCAGGTGAGTTGAGAGAAGTCCAGGCTGGGACATGATGAGTTTGGCTTCCTGTTTGGATGAGAACATGTAGACTGCAGCCTGCGGGAGTGGGGAGAAGCTCAGAGGGTCAGACGGGCAGTTCAGGTGGTGCAGGAGTCCTGTGGCACAGGAGGGTGTTGAGTCCACCAGTGAAGCAGTGTTTGTGTCTCCAAAGAGCCACAAGAGAGGGTCGCCCACACCGTGCCACCAAGGGACCCTAAAAGCTGCAGTGACATAGCTGGCAGTTACCCTGATGGGATCCATACCCTACCTTCTGTCAGTCAAGTCCTCTCATTGCTCCTTCTAAATGTGCACAATCGTGACCACCAATACAAGATGCACATGCCTCGGACGGATATGGGGAGTGTGTTCAAGCAGTGACACTCAGGGTGTCCGCAGCTCCTCCTGGAAGGATATGGGGACAGATATGGGGAGTCCCTGTCTGCTCAGACCCCGGCTCAGAGGTGAGACAACTTGTCCTGGGATTTCTGTCTGAGCACGAGGCTGAGATGGAGTGGGCACTCAGGAAACGCAGAACCGGAGGATGGAAGGACAGCACTGCCCCTCAGCCCCAGCCCCAGGAGGGGAAGGGGGTGGGGCTTTGCTCAGGACAGGTCACAGGCACAGCCCAGGATCTTGTAAAGTAAATCAGCACTAAAGAAAATTGTATTAAGGAAATAGCCGCATCACGGTGAAGGGCCTGTTTTATTTTGAAGACGACGCTTGAGCTCACGTGACCGTGTTGGCTAAGCCATTTCTCCCACGCCCTTGCTAAGACTGATTCCGTCCGAAAAGCTGAGTTTAAGCTGAACGGAAAGCAAGCCAGGGAGGAGTGAAGCTGCTGGCCCCAGCCTCATGCAGGTGGGATCAGAAGTGGCTCTGGATTCAACTCAAGGTGAACGATCCGGGTCACTCATCTGTCCACAGAGCCTGGCTCCATTGGAATCTGCCGGGAGCCGTGACAGCACAGCCACCACCAAGGACCTGGCCGTGCCCCCACAAGGCCCCAAAGGCCCCACAGGCTGGGGACCCCGGCATCTGTGTGTTCTCACAGCCTCGCAGGGGGCTCAGTGTGTGGCCCCAGCGATGCACAGCTCTTTGAGAAGGCAGTCATTTGGGGTGATGGCCACCAGTGTTCTCAGGCAGGTGCTTGTGCCGCTGAGCTATATTTCCAGCGCCTGGCTACCAACGTTTTCTATCATCACTTCTTTTTTGAGAAGGGTCCCACAGTGCTGCCCAGGCTGGTCTTGAACTCCTGGGCTCAAGTGATTTTCCTGCATCAGCCTCCCTGGCTGATGCAGCTGAGACAACTAGTACAGGCCACCATGCCTGGCTCAGAATCTCCTCTCTTTTTCCTCCTCCACCTCCTTCTTCAGTACTCAGGGGTGAACCCAGGGCCTTCACACTGAGCTACATCCCCAGCTCTTTGTTTACTTTTATTTTTATTTTTATTTTGTGACAGGGTCTCACTCAGTCACTAAGTTGTCCAAACTGGACTTGAATTTGTGACCTTTCTGCCTCAGCCTCCTGAGAAGCTGGGATTACAGGTTTGTGCCACCACACCCAGCTCAGAATCACTTCTGAGACTGCAGATGTTTTGTAATAATTTCTTTTCCTTTTGAGATGAAATTCATAGAAAGTATGAGTTACTTTGTACCTAGCAAGGAAAAAAGTTAGAAAAGGACCTTTGGGAAACACACACACACACACAGTCATGCACAGTAGGTAAGCACAGGAACTGCCTTTTCCCTCAGACCCAGGGATCCCCTAGCTCCAGCTCTCGGGCCTGTGAGAGACCTGGGAGCAAGATGCCACCAGCTTAGAGGTCGCAGTGCCCGGAGTCCCAGACAGTGACAAAGTGTTGCGTCAGCCTAGGTCCTGCAGCACTGGGCCTCGGAAGGTTACAGCGACTGCACAGGAAGCTGAGTCAGGCTGCCTCTCGGTTATCCAGGATGCTGGCCTCCTGGTCCCCAGACTCCAGGTCTTTCTTTGCTATCACAGTCACCAGTCACCCCGACCCAGATCGGCATCCTGCCAACCCTGGTGGCGACCTGGACACGGGGACGCAGGACCCTGGCCCCCAGAACAGCCAGGGACCCGACAGGCGGTGGGCGAGGTGGCCCAGGCCTGTGCCCTACCCTGACGTCGCTCGCCCAAGCGTTCCCTGCAGAGCGGCGAAGGTCCCGGCTAGGCGCCTGCGATCTCCGGCGCCCTCTGGTGGCCGGCGCTGTCAGGCCGGGCACCAACCTGTGTGTGTGAGGAAGATTCCCTAAGACGCGCGGGGTCACTATGCACCGCGCGATTTCCCTTATGCAAGAAGCCCAAAATATAAATAATCTAAAATGCAAACTAAAGGAGAGACGAGGGGAAATAGGAGGCAAACTTGGAGGAGAAGGGAAAAGGGGAGAGAGAGGATGTGTAGCAGTTCCCCAAGATGGATTTAATGATTTTGTGTCACCAACCTAGACAAGTGAAAACCTACACGAGTAACATTTCAGTCTACACAGAAAGTTTGCAGAATAAAAATCTCGAATCTCAAGCCTCGTGTGTTTCTCTCTCTCCTCCCCATCCTACTGTCCCCAGACGACGTTTCCACCCTTTCCTAAGTGTTCCAAATGATACAGGTGCATGTGCATTTCTATTAGTGCACACAGACCCTTGGACACGCAGAAGCCCGTGTTATATGCGTACGAGTCCGTATAAGTCCGAATTTTATATGTAAGTGTGTATACAGTTTATATTTGCAAATGTAAAAACTGTTTTAAAACTTCAACTATATTAATATACTTTAGACAGTATGATTAAGAAAATACTGTAAGTATAATACATTTATATAAAAATTATAAGGGGCTGGGGATTTAGTTCAGTGGCACAGCACCTGCCTGGCAAGTGCAAGGTCATGAGTTCGATTCCAGGTACCAGAAAAAAAAAAACAAAATAAATAAATAAATAAATAAATAAAAATTATACACCTATGTAAAGTTTAGATTGGTAATATACTTCTGCATATCATCAAACCTATGACAATAGGGAAGGTTTCAGCAGATAAAATGGACCCAGATGTTTTGCAGCGGGTAACACCGCACACGGTGAGTGTAACCCGATGTCCTGAGTTACTCTCCTGACTAGGCACATCCGGGCACCTTTCATTGACCCCTCAGGCACTCTTGCTGTGGCTGCCCCAGGGCAGCTTGCACAGGACAGGGTGCCCACCACACCCAAACTTCCCCATTTTCCTCACACCCGAACTGCACCTGAGATGGGAAAGTGTGTGCATGCCGAGAGTCAGAACCTGGGGCATTTTATAAACTAGGGATGGGTGGGAAAGGCTACAGGTGAGTGAGGGGTGGGAGGTGGCCAGGTTGGAGTTTCTGTTTTTATTTTTACTTTGAAAAAGAGAAACTGTGTTCTCTGATCTAAAACCCAAGAGCCACAAGAGGGCACGACAACCCCTCTTTCTCCCATCTCTCAGCCACACAGTTCTTGCTCTTCCCGAAGGGAATGTCACCAGCCTCCCCCTGCAGGTCACTGTGCGTAAACAAACAAAACCTTTCCGTGTACGCAGTATTCCATTCAAAAGCCATTGTTGACTGCGTACTGTCACACTGCCTGTATTTCCCTTTCGTGGAGCTGTGGGGAGCGGCTCCTTCTTGCTGAGTACTCCTGTTGCTCCTGGTCTTTGTTGTACACACTCAGCTGCTGCCGGCATGCACGGGAGAGAGGATTAACATTTCCCACAGCACAATGATTGGCTGAAAGAGCAGGTGCATTTACAACACGCTTGCATAGAGCCCCGTGCGTGTGAGGTCTCAAGACCTCGGCCCATGGCTGAGGATTTGCCCACGGCCTAAGTGAGCAACTGCACTTCTGTATGTCCTCGTGGACATTAGCCTAGCAGGAGGATGGCTGAGCAACTTCTCAAGCATGGCAGAGAGCCCTAGCTTCTGTGCAAAGAGGAAGCTTGTGTGCTGGTGTCAGCCCCGAGAGCATCTTCTTCCCTCTGCACTGCCTTCTGGGATTCCCTGCACTTTGGATTTTGGAGAAGAAAGTCATGTTGTCTCTTCCGCCTGCCTACCCTGCAACCCTCTTTCCAGACACCACCTCGAAGTGCCACCAGCAGTGTGCTGTTCTCTTCCCGCTCATCTCCATTCCCTGCTTGTGCTCTCACTCCTGGCTGCAAGCCAGTCACAGGGACCAGAGACAGTTTACATGGTGGGGACAGATGTAGGAAAGTGGGGTGCTGGGTGATGGCCCCTGGGATAGACGTATGGTACCTGGTGACGTGCTTCTCCTTTCTAGGCCTCTTCCAGTCTGTGCCATGTGATGCTTTTGTGTCCCCGGGAGTGGCCTCTTCATCTGGGAGCTCTGTACTCAGTGCCTTTGCTGGTGCCACGCCCTCCTGCTTGGTCCCCTCCACACGTCCATGTGGGCCATGCCTGCTTCCCCAGTAGGTCCATCCTCAGGCCTATGTCCCCTGCACATGCCTTGTACCTCGTGTGTGGCACCTGTCACTGGCTCCTGTGGAATTCAGCTCTTTGCCCTCTTCTCTCTGGTAACCATGGAGATGGTAGCATCTCTGTGTGAGCTGTCTGTGCGACCTCAGGGTCAGCACGGTGCCTCAGGCCCAGCGAATGCCTGTCTGTAGCTGGTGACCACACAGGGACCCTTTTCCGGCCCCTTGGTTAGTTTGAAAGGGGAATCATCAAATTGCAGCACATCTTAGATGATGAAGAAAATTAACACGGAAGCAGATTTCTGTAATAGGACCAGGGTGAGCACTTTTTTTCCCAGAATGTCTACCTTAAGTAAGTTGAGTATCTCTGACCTGAAAACCCACAATTTAAAATGTTCTGAAGCCCCAAATGTTTGGGGCATTGACATGAAGCCTTAAGTGGAAAATTCTACACTCGACCTCAGTACTGACACACTGAGAATATTGTATAAAATCACCTTCCAGCTGTGTCCTCAGATGTCGGTGAAATGTATGTGAACTTTGTGTTTAGACTTGGTTTCCATCCCTAAGCTGTGTGTAAATATTATGTAGATGTAAATATTTACATTATGTAGATGTATATATTCCAAAATCTGACAAACTCCTAAATCCAAGCCTTTCTGGCTGCAAGCATGTCTATGTAGACTTCCATCATCTCTGAACCCCAATTTCCTCCACCGCCTGGGTGAAAAAGACCTGCCACCTTGGCAGGGAAGTAAAGAAATGCAATTGAAGGCCGATTTGATCTCAGTCCTCCACTGATGGTTAAAATCCCAGTAGCTCAGCCATCTCCTTCCTTCCCAGTACAGAGAGGGGATGATTGGGGCTGAGGGGTGGCCACCTCCTCCCTGCTCCTGATGGCCTGGATGACATCTATTCCAGATCTGTCTCTGCGCATCCACAAATCTTTTTGTAATTGCTACAGCTGAGTTTCTCAGCTTGTGAGTTTGCTCCTGGTGTGAGAGTCACAGATCAGAAACCTTCCCTGGTGGTCCCTGAAGACAGCTCATAGACTTACTTTAACTGCTCCCAGCTCCCTCCCATGCAGGTGAGGTCACTCTCACCACAGAAATCCTGGGAGGACTAGAACTGGGCCTGGGGACACTGAGAGACCCTGATCTGACCTGGTGCCATCAGCCTTGTGGGCAGAAGGCCACTAATTCTCCGCTCACATGGCGCTGTGGTGGCCATTTGCACATTCAGCTGGAAGGGCTTTGAGCAGTTGGCTTTTTCCTGTGATGGCTGCTTCTGTGTCCCAACATTGTCTGATTTTTTTCTAGTGCGAGCTTGTCAGTCCCCAACATGGATGACATCTTGCTCCCCTTTTCTGGAATCTGGTGCCATGATTGGGTCTGCAGACTCCAGAGGTCCACGTGGAAGGCTGGTCTCCAACCTGTAGCATTCATTACTGGGAGGCTCCAGGAGGCACGGCTTGCAGGGAGGAAGTTGTGTCATTGAGGACATGGCCTGGGAGGGGACACTGGAACTCTGCTCCTTCTCTTTCTCTCTTTCCAGCCACCATGAGGGGAGCTGCTTCTTCCACATGCACCCCTGCCATGATGTTCCACCCAGCATGACAGCCCCATGAGACCACGGGCTGAGGCCCCTGTTCTACAACCCAGAATCAACTTCCCTTCCTTTTAGTTCACTTTCCTTAGACATTAGTGGCAGTGGTCAGAACCATCCCATTGGCTGGGCCAGGAAAGAAGTCAGAGGCCAGGTGACTGGCTCTGGTCCTGGGGCTGGGACACACTCTTCTTGGCGGTTGTCAGAACTTCATGCATCCAGCTGCTACAGTCCAGGCCCCATGCTGGCAGCCCTGGGTCTCAGGGCACTGACTTTGGCCTGGGCCACACTAACCCAATTCCAGGTCTCCAGTCTGCAGGTGTCTGTGACAGATGGACATGACAGCCACTGCAATGGAGTGAGCCCATCCCCAGAAGTCCGCTCTGGGCTTCTCTGTGGACCCCAACTCTACAGGCAACTGCTGGGTTTCTTGGGTCTTCCTCTCCTCCCTTTAGGCTCCTGTTTGGAGTCATCCCCACCTGTACAGGGGAGGAGCTTCCTATGACTGTACCCTGTACCCCATAGGGGCTGCCAACATCCCAGGCTTTGTCACCCTGTCTGAAATCTGGGCCCACAGACTCCATGACATCAAGATTATGTGAGATGCTGCTGGTCTGTCTGAGTCTGGGGTCGCTCATTCTGCAGGGATACTAAACTGGATCAAGCCTAAAATAAAAACATGGAGGAGGTGAAAAGAAAATGGTGTGGACTGTGGCATCCACAGTGGGTATACCCGAGCCAAAGTCAGAAACACCCCAGCCCTTGTCTGGAGTTCTTTTGGGCTGGGTTAGGAGAAGCCTCCAAGCACCCATCTAGTACAATGTTAGCGCTGTGAATTGCTCTCCATGCAAGGCTGCTGGTGCTGGCCGCCCGAGCTCCTGGTTTAGAGCAGGTGGTGGGGTGGGTGGAGGGTGCTGGGGAGGTCTGTGTTCCCCTGTTGGGTGGCCCAGGTCTCCTGCTGCTGCCTGGAAACCAGTGGAAGCAGCAGTATGCTCAGAGCATTGGAGTGGGTACAGCAGAATGATGACCCAGAGGGAAATGATTTCTGCTCATTGTCCCTGAAGTCTGGTGGGATCTGATGAAGACTATTCCACCCTGAAAGGCTCTGTGCTATGCGTAACCTCAGAGTGAACTACATCTTACCTCCCTAAAGTTGTACAGTGCTCAGCCCTGGAAACTGCATGCTCCAGGCCTGGGTAAGTTGATTTGTCCAAGGAAGGATATTTGCTCCAGGTGTCTGGAGAGGTGGCATTTTATTAACGGAGTTGATGTCTTTTAAAAAGAGAGCTGGAAAGGACTGAAGGAATGCAAAGTGGTTCATTCACCCTTGAACCTTCCCTCTGACACAGAGGATGTCCCGGCCAGTTCTGTCCTGGGCTCTCTCTGGGTGGCACCAAAGACCTGGCTCCCAGATGCCATCTACAAGAAGGAGGCACTACAGGGGTGGGGCCAGCTCCAGATTCAGTGGCCAGGGCCTGCCAGGTGGAGGGGGTGAAGGGGCCCCCGGGAAGGGCACCAGGGAAAGAAGGGGCAGACAGCTCGCCCTCAGCCCTTCCTCAATCTGGCCCTGTCACTTGGCTTTCTGGAGCCCTGGGGAGCTCAGCCCTGCCCTGAGCCTCATAGCCTCCTGGCCCGGCAGGCTTCAAATCTCATTGTCAGGGTGGTGCAGTTCTACAAGGTCCCCAAAACTGATCCAGGGCTCAGGGGGAGATGGAGTTGGGTTCTTGCAGCCTCTGTCACACATTTGTCACCCTGATGTTCTGGGTCCTGAGTACCAGACATCTCTCAGAAGGGAGCCCTGAGGAGTAGAACCCAGGAATGTACCTAACCCCAGAGCTTTTGGAGCTTTCTGGGAAGCATGTCTCCACCTCCCCGTGTTCAGGGACATGTGCTTGGGATAGTCTAGCCACCAACCTCTGAGAAAAATGCAAAATCTTCCTCTACTTTGTCAGACTTCCTGATTTTTAAGGAGGAAGTTAGAAATTCAGTGTATCTGAAATACAAGGGTCTGAAAATATAGGCAGTCAGTTGAAAGAAACAACCCTGACCACTGTGGTAGCCTATGATACAGGGATCATCTGGACACGCATGGGTTATGTCCCATGGGGGGATATGGGGGTGGGTGGCAGGCTCTGCCCACTTTGTGTCTGTAAACATCTCTTGCCAAGCAGTTCTGCTCCAGGAAAAGACTGACGCTGGGGTGCAGAGTGAACCTTGTCTATACGGAGGGCTGCGGGGAGCTGCAATAGTGAACCCCCTGCTCTCGGAGGGATTTGGTGGGGCTTTACTAATGCTAGTTTAACTGGGTGACACCCAGGCAACATAGAGCCAGCCCACAGCCACCAGAGCTGGCAGTGCCCATAATGAGTGGCCAGGCCTTCTGCAGGGGGACTGCGGATTCCGAGCGCTTTCAAGTATGCCTAGAGTTCTTCCAATAAGTGTGTTTGTTTTTCATCTTGTGCTTCTTGGGCATGAAAGCTCTCTGTGAGGTTATGTTTGTGAAAACAAAAGCCTTTTTTCCTTTTCCTAATAAAAGCTGGGTAATGAAAGATGAGGATAAGGTTGCACCATGACTACGGGAGCGTCAATGAGCCTTTGAGAGTGTCTTTTTCTGTTGGAATCAGTTAATGAATTGAGTTTTCCACGGAACCGCAGAAGGTGGATTTTCAGATGAGGGAGCAGAAAATCAGAGGCTCTTTCCCCTGTGCGTGTTTGGTCTCTGTCTATACTGGCGGTCGGCTTAGGACCCATCTTGCTAATTACCTCAGGTGGCTCTTTGACCCTGAGGGGAAAACAAAGCCCAGGGTCTCTTCTCTGTGGCCGCTCTGGGACCCTTTGGAAAGGATGAGCCTTTGCTGGGTGATAATGATTCCCAGTGGGCTTTTATGTGGCCAAGCAACATGACCTAAGGCATCGGGGACACCAGGAAGGACATCTTTTATGCAGCCTAAGATGTGAGCAGAGAGCAAAGGCGATATTGAAAGATCGCACCATGGCTCTCAAACACTGTGGAGAAGGATCTGGTGAGAGCCCGCAGAATTATGCAGAATCGCACTCCCACTTGGCAGGTTGGGGAGAGAAGAACTGTGTGTTGCATGCACTTCCTGGGGGCCAGGTGCGGGCCATGCTCCTTTAACCTTAGCAGTGAGCTGGGATGGGGGAGAGTTTCTTGCCCCCTCACAAGGGAGGAGACTGAGGCCGTCAAGTCCGTCAAAGACCCTGCTGGGACTTGAGCACAGGTCTGTTGATCCCAAGACATGGGGTCCACTAGGCTCAAGAAGAACGGAGCAGACAGTGAGCTTCCTCTGCCTCCCCACATGGGTGAAGAGGGGACAGAGCTCTGAGCTCGGGGGTAGAGCACTTGCCTCAAACTGGCCTCAGTCCACAGCACAGGAAAACAAATACTGCCCAGCACTTAGGGAGACTGAGGCAGAAGGATCTCAAGTTTGCATATCCTCTGAACAATTTAGGGAGACTCTGTCTTCAAATAGAAAATAAGAAAAGGGCTGGGGGTGCAGCTCAGTGGTAGTTTGGTCTCCCAGCACTGCAAAACCAACCAACCAACCAGCCAACCAACCACCGAAGGGCTTTAGCCTGTTTAGTAACAGACCACCTTGTAGATTTGCCTGCCATCAGGGGGATTACTGCAAGTTCTGAGAAAGGAAAAGCAGTTGTGAGCGTGGGCCTTGAAGTTCCTGCAGACCCACTGTGGCACGCTCTCGGTCCTCTCTCCCATAGAACTGCCTCACTTCCCGTCTCAGCTGAGCCCTTGCCACCCCACCACTGCTCCTCCTCCTGGGGAAACAACTACATCTTCTCCCTCTGAACTCTGACCAGTCCTTCCCACCAGTGCAGAAGCTGAGAATGTACAGTAAGTCTAAGGCCACCCCAGCAACTCCCCGAGACCCTGTTTCACAAACATCAGAAGGGCCGAGGGTGTGGCTGGGGGAGAGAGCGCTGGCCCAGTGCATGTCATTCCACCCCAGAAGTACACTGAAGCATTGCCAAGTGAGAAATTATGCTTCGCTGTCCATCCCTAAGCACCACGACGTCCGCGGCATTAACTACATTTTAATATTTGTTTCTGTCTCTGCCTCCAGTAGAGAGCTGATCACTGAAATGCGTTCAGTTACTGTCAAGTCTCCATCACACATTTCACACTGCACCAGCCAACCTCGGGCTTCCCTCCTGCCCTGGTCCTCCTCTGGGTCCAGGGTGGGGTGCCTTGCGTTAGCCCCAGGGTCAGCCTGTTCTGTCCTCACCAGAGCAAATCCTCACAGAGCCTCCAAGTTCCTCCAGCCTTGATGCCCTCCTCTGTCTCCACAGCTGAAGGCAGTTCCGTGGGCCTTGTGCTCTTTGCTTGCCCCCCCTGGCCTGCAGCAGGAGAGACAGTCATTGCTGTGTGCCTGCAGGAGCGCTGGCCCTGGTGCTGCAGGAGGCATTGGTCCCTAGTCCTGGAGCCGCCTGCAGCTTGGACAAACTGTATCTCTACCGACTCAGCATGCTGCTGCTGCCAACACTTCTGGGAATTGTCCTCCTCGCTGTGGAAACGTCATGAGTTGCTTTGCAGCAGAGGTTAATGAATGCAATTAGCGGCAGATGCCTTAATTGCAGATGTTTAGTGTGACACTTTACTATTACCATTGCTGCTATTGTTTTGTGTACAACTCTCTGCATACTTAGATATCTTGTTATTAAAGTGAATAAAACCATAATTAGGTGCAGCCCAATTCAAACAGCCACAGCTGCCTGGAGCTGGAAAGCACAATTCCATAGCAAGAGGCCTTCTCCATGGGCAGATACGCTGTGGCCCAGTAACCAGCCATGCCCCAGAGCTGTGTGGCAGCAATCAGAGCGCTCACCTGCTCTAGTCTGGGCCCTGAAGGAGGCCAGCATGGAGGGTGGAGGCAGGGTCTCTCTTTCCCTGGAGAAAGCCCAGGATGAGGCTACAGCTTGAATAAACTAGAGAGCTGCTGTCCAGGATCTTTGGCTAGAACCGGGGAACTACCCAGAGGCTGGACCACAAAGCAGTTTACTTCACTCAGACTGTGGCTTCAGAGGATTAGAAGGAGGGACCCGGAGAGCAGCTCAGCATTTGGAGGCAGACAATCAGGCAGACAATCAGGTATTCTGGGCCTCACCATAGACCCAGCCTTGATGAAGGAGACTTTGGCCCCAGGTCCCAATAGCTGGGTGTTTATCCTGGGAAGCAGGGAGCATCGATATGCTAATGACGGCCTCTTTAAGTGAAATTAATGCCCTGATTGTGTGCAGAGAGCAGCCCTTCATTATTCCCTGTGATATGAAGATGTGTTGGAGATTCTTCCCGGCCTCTGGATGACACTCTTCATACAAAATTTATCTCTTTTATGGGTTTGAAGCTCTTTCAGATACATATCAAAGACCTTTCCATGCCTCTACCATGCATAATATATTCTGCAACAGCTTATAATAAATCATCTTCCTCATTGGGCTGGCTGACCGGGAGCAACCATGACTATGGCCAGCCCGGAAGGCTGTGAGACTCACATCATAGATGCTTTGCCTTTGCACTGGCATCCTTCCCTGGCAAGGAGCTGAGCCGGCCCAGACATGGTCCCAACTCAAAAGGCATCCTGCAGATTGGTAACAAAGAGCAGAACCTGCTGTTGGCCCTGCTCTTCTTTGTCTCACTTTCTGCTTCCAGAAAGAGCCATGGGATGCCCGGGGGACCAGGTTGGTGGTTTGTCAGAGCCCAGCACAGAGGACTTTGTCGGGCTGGGGATTTAGCTCAGCGGCAAGAGTGCCTGCCTGGCAAGCGCAAGGTCGTGAGTTCGGTTCCCGGTACCCGAGAAAAACCAAAAAACCAAAAAAAAAAAAAAAAAAAAACCAGAGGACTTTGTCACCTCTTGTATAAGAGAGGAATGACATAAGATCAAGGGGGAAGACTGCAAAATGGTGCTCTCTGGGTTGGGACCTCACTTGTGCTGGTGACTTTGAGACACTGCTGTCTCAGAGGCCCCTGGAGTGTGTCCAATGCTCATGAGTCCCTGGGGTTCTGTATGTGCTGTGGGCAGTAAAGGCCATGAAATGTTCGAAAAAGAAGCAGAATCTTGCTCTCCATGAGGTGAGTCAAAAGGCCAGGGTGTGGTCATGGTGGAGATGGTTGGGAGCAGCTCCACCCTGGGTCTGATGGCCAATTCTTTTGGAAAACAGAGCCCCAGTGTGTGGAAGGGCAGAAGCTGCACATACACACTTGACACCTCCCAGGTTCTGAAGCAGCCAAGGCCAGAGTGAATGGTCCAAGACCGTCTGTCATGTCAAGCAGCTGGACAGGAGGCAGAGGCCACATTATTTGCTTCCATACCAGTGATTTTTGTTGCCTCCTTTCAGTGTCTTAGTGGCTGGAGACTTCCTGTGGGACACTTTATAGAGTTTCTAGAAGATAAAGAGTAGGATTAATAAAATGGGACTTTGCGTACCATTAACCTATGTCAATACTATTAATTTCAGATCACCTATTTAATAGAGAACATGCTACTGCACATCAAATAAAAATAGATCATTGGGACAATTACTGGACAGCTTCTCCTCAATTGTGTAATGTACTTTTTATTAGCTTTATGGAGATTCAATTCATATGCAACATAATTTGTGGACTTTGGTGTATGGTTTGATTAATTAGGAAGTGTACAGACTCACATGGAAATCCAGGTATGGGGCGTGTGCATCATTCCCAACGCTCCTGAAGCTGCTTCAGACACAACCCCTCCTGCGCCCTTGGTAGCTGCTGATCTGCTTCCTGTGTCTGCCTTCCTTTTCTAGAGCTGCATGCATGTGTTGTCTTCTGCTTAATGATTATTACCATGTATAGTTCTTATTAGAAGGCAGCTTTGGAGTAGAAATTTTGGGGTTCTCCTTGGCAGAGTGGCACCACCAGCTCCAGTAGACAGGAGGCCATTGCTTTCTGCGCTTGGACAGGTGCCCTTTTCCTGGTGTAGGAGGAATCTGACCATGAGTGCCCTGTAGAAATGGCCATGCGGTTCCCAGAGCCACTGGGCTGGAATCTGCACCTAGGCACCAAAGTCTGTCTGTGACCCCTGTGCACCTGGAGAGGGATATTTGCACAAACTCCCTTGGTGTGGGAGGGGTAGACAGGGTAAGCGGCCATGTGCACTGGCTGTGGGCCCAGGGACTTCTCTGTCTGTTCCCTGACGACCCTCCCTAAAGCCTCCACCAGCCTAAATGTGAGTTCCCTGCTAACCAAGCAAGGGATTGCCCACTTGTAGGCCTGGGGAGAGAGAGCTGCACTTCTAGGGTTCTGAGGAGCAAGGCTCCAGGAAGGCAGATCTCTGGTCTTCCTCTGGAGCACTTTGGGTGGCATGGGAGCTTTGAGGGCAAGAGCCAGTCAGCACTGTGCCTCAGACACCCCCCATAGAGACAGGAAGCCACACTTCATGTTCCCTGGAGCTGGACCTTGATGGAGGTGTGGAATCTCGGGGCATTGTCCCCTCGGAAGCAACTTTCTATTGGTTTGTAGGCTGACATGGAATAGATATCTCTACTCAGAAGGGTGATATTGGCTGCTAGTGGGTGGAGACCAGCATCTTACAACACACAGGGTAACCAATGCTGAGGGTGAGAAACCCTGACTTAGGGATTTCTTAAATTAAGGAGTAGGATCTCTGCCTGGAAAAGATGGCAAATAACTTCTGGCCATCACTCTACATTCTGGTGAGTAATGGAATGGAATGGATTTACCTCTTTCATCCAAATTTGGGGCTGGGGTGCAGCCAGGTAGAGCAATTGCTTCATACTTGTGAGGTCTTAAGTTCCATCCTCGGCACTGCCAAAAGAAGAAAAAAGTTCTTCAAATTGGGGTTGGTTGGAAGATTTTGTGACTTTAGGGTAGTCATTTGTTCAGATGTATGAACAATTGTGTGTGTGTTTATGTGCACACGTGTAAACTATTAATTCATAAGTAACTCAAGAATATATTAGCATTGTACAAGAAATCGGACAATGAAGAAGTATGCAGAGAAAACACCCAATCCCCTTGCTGCCTCTCCTTCGCTGCCTGACATCCTCTACCCTTCCAGATATGCCTGCGGTTACGTTTGGTACGTGTTTTAGAGATTTTTTGATCATGTTTTTCTCTGTATTTATATGCACAAAATGCATGCTTAAATGTACTGCCTTGCTTTTAGGTTTTATTTCATTCCTGTGTGTGATTATATGTAGGTTTCAGCCACTTCCCTTCCCTACCTGTTTGTGTTCTGATGATCTCTACAGATGGGAAGGTCTGGTTTCACTTCATCTCACTGGCTGCGCATAGCTTGGCGTGACACAGATGTGTCACCTCCAGGCCTCCTGTATGGGGTGGTTATAAACCCTGCACCCAGAGCCAGCCGGCCGGGTCTAAGCTGTGGTTCACCACTTCATGTGTACAGGACCTCGGGTACTCTGTGCAGCTTCCCTGTGACTTGATTTTCTGTTTGTGCCCCAGTTCTTCCAGCTGTAAACATGTGACTTTGTTTCTTTTTTTGTTTTTTTTATCTGGAACCGGGAATCGAACTCATGACCTTGTGCTTGCCAGGCAGGCACTGTGCCCCTGAGCTAAATCCCCAGCCCCTACATGTGACTTTCTTATGGCCATCATTTTCCAATGAGTTAACAAGATGTGCTTTGCAGTAGTTTCACATGCGCGAGGACACCGTCTGAATCCCACTGAAACATCACCTCTTCTCTTCTAAAGTTCTCTCCCCCAGCCACAGAATTAGAAGTAGATATGGTTGATGCCTAGTTTAAAAAATTCCAAGCTTAAGAAATTGTATTTTATGCGGTTTCCTAGCTGTGTCCCTTTCATGACCTCCCGGGCTCCTGCAGGATATCAGTTGATTCCAATGATTCTTTATTCCACCTTGGCATGTCTTTTATCAGAAATCATATGGAAACTTTTTAATTTATGGGCTTTTATTGCAATCCTCAATTCATCCTGAGTAGTCTATTATTAAGAGTTCTAGAGGTTCTTATTGTCCCTTATCACAGAATTGTATCTCAGTGCAATTCATCTGTAGTCACTCTTCACACAGAAAATCTTCCATATTACCTTTCTTTCATCATGCAACGACAACTCTCGAATACATCATTATTCCACAATGAGCTTATAAATGATTATCATTAGGCAATTTTTCATATAATCTGATTTTATAAACTGTTTCTTTTTATTACCATTAGAGGGAAACCAGTAAACGCACTGTCTGTTTTGATCCTCCATGATAGCAGTAATAGAAAAACTAAGCAAGGACATCTTACTGAGACACCAGCACATGCGATCTGTGATGACGCCGGGCCAGGACTTTCACGTGCAGATGGTCCAGCACCACAGCCCGCCTGGTGGGTCCCAATCGCCACCTATGTGGATCTGAATTGGCAATGCTGAGAATTCAAAGGGTCTCAAATTGGATTTCTTTTTTTTTCTTCACAGAAGTGAATTCTAAAAATGTAAATAAGATATTTTTAAGTGAAGAAGAAGCCCACACAGGTTTCATGAGAATAGCATATGATTTGCTATGTGAAACAGTAATGGAGGAGGCCTCCCATCTACCCCCCATCTCCTTTCCTCAGCCTGTGTCCTAGACAGTGCAGTCCGTTTTATGCAGAAATAAGAACGCACATTTTCTTCTTTCTTTTCTCTTTTTTTTTTCTTTCCCTCCCTCCCTCCTTCCCTTCTTTCTTTCTTTTTCTTTCGCTCTTTTGCTTTTGAGACAGGGTCCCACTATGTAATCCAGGCTGGATGTTTGCTATGTAGCTGAGATTGGCCTCAAATTCACTGTGATTCTCCTGCCTTAGCCTCCCCAGTGCTGCGATTCTAGGCATGCACCTCCGTGTCTGGCTAAGAAGGTGGATTATCCACGTGGCTTATTATTTTATTGCTTTTTGGTGCTGGGGATGGAACCTGGACCTCAGGCATGCTAATCATGTGCTCTACCGCCAAGCTGCATCCCAGCATCCCCACCACCACCATGTGGCTTTTCAGACCCATGACTTGCTGCCTGGGTGGATGTGCTGGGTGTCTGCTCCGTGTCCCATGTGGTAGCTGTTGGCCCACGTGAAGCCATGTGTGCAAAATGCACCTAGTGCAACTGAGGCACTGAATTATAAATTTTATTTACCTTTAATCAATTTAAATTTAAATGGTTTCACATGGCCAGTGGCTTCCTCAATGGCCCATGCAGTTTCAGCTTGTCTATGGTGTGTGGTGTTTACATTCTGCATTACTGCATGTTTCCACAGATACAGATAATTGGGAGGTGACTATTTATATCTTCCCATTCTGGGTAATCCTCAGAATAAGTAGAACATGTACTGCTCCTTAAAAAAAACATTATTATGATTGTTATTGTTATATTATTATTATTTTGTACTGGGGATTGAACGAAGGCCCTTTGTACTGAGCTATATCCCTAGTCCTTTCTATTTATTTGTTTTATTTTATTATTTATTTATTTTTCATTTTGAGACAGGATCTCCAACTTGTATTTCTCCTACCTCAGCCTTCTTGAGTGCTGGGATTACAGGTGTGTGATGCCACAGCTGGCTAAGAGGAGCATATTATTAACAATAGTCTTCCTAGAGTTTTCTGTGCATGTTGCCTGGATTAGGCCAGCTAATCTTCCCATGGCTATTATCTTCATTTTGCAGTTGAAGAAAGGAAGTGCAGAGATGTTAACTGACTTGCCCAAGGGCACACCGCTATGGGTGCCTGGGCTCCTCCTCACACATGCCATCTATGTGGGGTTTGGTTTTCATTGGCTGCACTTATAAATGCACCACCTCCTTAGGTTTCAATGGCAAGGTAACCTCTCCCCTGTGCTTTCTTTTCAGATTAGTCATCGCTGTACTAGATTTGCTTTTTTGTTTGTTTGTTTTATTTTGCTTTTGCTTTTGATGGTTCCAGGATTAAACACAGGGCTTCTGCACGGAACTGCATCTCCAGCCCTTTTTGTTCTTATCTTTATCTTGAGACAGGGTCTCGCTAAACTGACCTTGAAAAGTAGGACTTGAACTTGTGACTCTCCTACCTCAGGCTCACGAAGTGTGGGATGACAGCATGCTCTACATTTTACATTACGATCTCTCAACTTTGGGGCTATGGACATTGAGGGCCAGACTGTTCTTTTCAGTAAAGTCTGTCCTCTGACTTTTTAGACAGAAAATGGCATCCTTATGCTACCTCTGGTCTTCACCTCCTAGAACTCCAGTCATTGTCAAATGTCCTGTGATAGACCATCATCCCAGTTGTCAACCATGGAGCTGTATGAATTTAGTTGCAGTGAAGCAAATTGCAGAAAGTTTGGTTTGCATGTTTATTGCAATTTTATCACATGTATAGATTCACCTTGGAAATGATCCATATTATTATGACACTGAGTCTTCTCAAACATGGTGGTCTCCTTTGATGATCTGGAATATTCATCAAGGGATCATATGTTGAAGGCTTGAATACCTTGGAAGGTGCTGAAATCTTTAAGAGGTGGGGCCTAGTGAGAGGAAGTGAGGTCACTGGGGGTGTGGCCTGGAAAGGGATAATGGAATACTGTTACTTCCTGTCTCTCTTTTCACTTCCTGACTGCCATGAGGTAAGCAGCCTCCTTCCTGGCTCCCCTCCTTCCATAAGCTAACCTAGGGACATATTTCATTTCTCTACATTTTCCTCAGTTACATTTTATTATTTTAATAACATTTTATAATTTTCTTCTGGAAGGGTGAATCATTTGTTAAATATTCCTGGGCCATTGTGTGATGTTTTTGCTATGATTAACAACAGCAACAAAACTTCTTTTTCTAGTTACAATTTCTAATTGATCATTGTTGATCTAAAGAAGCATCATTAATTTTTGTGTGTTTATTTTGCACCTGAAAGTCTTCCTGAACTTCCTGATTGAATCTAGTAGTCTGTACAACTTCTAGAATTTTGTACCTAGATAACCATACTGTCTGCAAATACCCATAGGCAATGTTGACCCATCACTTAATATTTTTACACTGTTAACTTCTTTTCCTCACTCACCACCCTGAGACCTCCAGGAAATGCTAAATGGCCACAGGGAGAAAGAGCCACTTTCATTTTACAGGCAAACAAACAAAAACGTGGGCTTGTTCAAGGTTACCTGGTAAATTAGAATCAGGCCAAGGCTAGATTTTTAGGTTTACAAATTCCTCTTTCCTTTATGCTTTCTTGTTTCTTTTGTTTTGGTTAATTTAGTTAACATGCAAACAAGTTTCTGTTGGAATTCTTTTGATTTTAAACCCATTTCAGCCTTAAGAGAAAGTTAAATGCAGTCTTTTGTGCCGGTAGGACATAATGTACGGGTGAATTTACAGGACAGCAACCTCTGATTCTTTCCTTGGGAAAGTGTGGCAGCTATTTCAAAACTGATATCTGTGTTTCCACTTGGGAAGCCCATAAAATCACGTCTCCTTGATAGTGTGAGGTATTTGAGGAAGGTGGCTGTGTCCTCTAGTAAGCACCTTGTTGGATCCATCACAGAGCAGGAAGCAGGCAATGTGCTAGAACTTGGCAAGGATGCATCCGTGGCATCATCACAGCTATGCTCTGAGTTGTATATCAGTGTCTCCATCTTGCAGGTCAGGAAACAAGCATCAGGATCTGTTTGCTGAGCCTGGATTCAGACTTAGGTTGGACACCAACACATATGCTCTACTTGTTATCCACTTGGTTTCCACCAGGTGTGTAAAACATGGGAAAACTATTGGGCAAATTCAAATTCAGCTTGAAGGGTCAGGGAATTCTTTTCATTGATTTAGTTTAAAGGGCATTAATTGAAAATCATGAAAATCTATGTTAATAGAAACCATGAAAAATAAAGCAAATGAAGTTGTCTATCAGCATCTCTTCTGCACAAATACTGTATATTCAAAGTGATAATAGGTTTAATTTAGCAAATGCCTCTAATGGGCTGGGCACATTATGCATATCATGTCTTATCTGCATAATGAATTTGGAAGAAAAGTCTTGCTGGTACCATTTTAGGGATCAGAAACCTGGAGCTGGTAGGGATTCAATAGCAGTTAAAGGGGAAGAAGAGCCATTTCGCACTGTGCTCCCTGCAGCCATGAAGTTGACAAGGCAACCACTCAGCCCAAAGCTGGATTTTGGTCCCATTAGATTTTCAGCTGAAACAATGTGCTCCAGCAGCTGATGTTGGAATCCCTTGCCTCACTGTGCTGTATGTGGAGCCCAGGAGAGGCTCTGTAAACATGAGTACATCTCCCAGGCAGAGGAGGTAATGTCAGTGACACATAGCCATTATCTAGAACATCTGGCCAGCTGTTTGTCAGGGCTTTAAACAAAGCATGGTAAATGGTACTTCAGGTGCACGCCTGGAGCCCAGAGCTCCCCTGCATCCTGTGATCTTGGGGTGTAGTGAATGAGGATGTCAGTGGGTCGTAGAGTGCAACTTTATCAAGCACTTTCACTTCATATCACATTTCTCAATTTTAACTATAATTATAGCCACACCAATGCTACTATAATTTCCATAGTGATGCCAGCATTCAGTGTCGCCTAGTCCTGTGGTCCTCCCAACAATACTTCTGAGTTGTTCGTGTAAGTGCACAGAGAAGGCCATCCACGTGACATTGTTCTTGGAGAACAGGTTTTCACAATGTGACTTAATGGCCCTGTTTAGGCTGAATTGTGTTCAGAAAAGAGGACAAAGGAACATGTGTTAAACAGTTCAAAGTAGGTATCACTGGGGATGCGTTTCAGAATTCATCCTCATCCTGTTTTACATAGTCTTCGTTATGGTTTCCACTTAGCTGTCTCCCTAAAGCCTCCTGAGGTCATAGGCAGGACCTTTGAATAGTGGTTGGATCATGGAACTATGGCTGCTAGTAGGGGGCGGACCTGGCTGCAAGAGGCATGGCCAGAAGAAGCATCACTGGGGATGTGGCTGAAAGGGTGTATCTCTCTCCCTGACTCCTCCCTTCTCTCTTTCCTCCCTGTCTGCCAAGCAGTGAGTAGCCTCTCCTCCTCTAGGCCCCTCTGTTATGCTGTTTCTTTCTTTCTTTTTTTTTTTTTTTCCCAGTACTGGGAATTGAACTCACGACCTTGCGCTTGCCAGGCAGGCGCTGTGCCCCTGAGCTAAATCCCCAGCCCCCTGCTATGGTGTTTCTTAGGAGCAGGCTGACCTTGAACAGAAATGTTAGCTACAATAAACCTTTGGAAAACTGAGATAGCTGGTCATGTACTAGCCAGGAGAGAGAAGGCCCTGGCTCAGTCTCTCAAAAATCCCCCCAGTGTTCACTCATTGCCCATAAAATTCCAATGTGGCTTTGAATACATCCACTTTATTGTGCCACTTGAACACAGTTGTCATTCTCCCCTGAAGTGGCAGATTGAGTTCATTGAGCAGACTGAGTATGTCACAGGAGTAAGAAAGTTTTTCAGCCCATTCTGTGTAATTGAAATCCTCTGCCAGAGGTGGCAGCACGTTTTCTAAAATAAATTGCTGGAGTAGCTCTCTTAACTCCAAAGGCCTGGCCGGTGATCTACCCTAGAAAGCCATCTGATGTCTGTGTGTAAGAGAAGATATGTGTACTCTGCCTCCATCTCATCACAGGGCTGCATGGACAGAGGTGAGGTAAGGGCAGTTACATTTATGTATTTGATAATTTTAGTCACATCCTGCAAAATGTTGTTAAGATCAGATGACATTTTCAGCTAGCCAGTGTTGTCTGTGGTTGACACTGTGTAGACTCCTATTCAGAAGTGACCTTTGACCCAAGTAATGAAACCAGGAAGCTGTCCAGTCATGGCAGCTGTTCCACCTGTGCATGTGACCCATTTAGTTTTGACACAAAATGACCAATTTAGTTTTCCTGATATGTAGTCATTCAAAGAATTGGATAGTTCTGCTGCTCTGGTGCTGGCTGGGAACAAAAGTGCACATAGTACACTTTCATGCACATTGTCCTGAAAAATATATTGCACAAAACAAACATTTTTATTAATATCAGTAGACTCATCATCCTTGTATACCATGGTGATTCATTAATCCCCTGTAACAATTGTGCCTCCACATCCTCTGCCGTTGTGCTAATTTCTGTAGTTATGGTGCCAGCTGAAAGAAGAACGCATGCCCCCTTTGGAACTGCAGCCTCTCCTAAGAGTTCAGGACAGAGTTCCTTAGCAACAGGCAGGATCAGCTCTTCACCAGTCATAAAGGGCTTCTTAGTTTTAGCAATGCACTTGGCCCCTGAGAATGATGCTCTCCATGCAGACACATTTGAGGAAGTGCCTTTGATAACCGCTTCTGTTGTTGTGTTCACTTTTTTTCTTTTGAAAAACAGCAAAGGTTTGTCTTTCAAGGCAGGTGCTTGGTCTCCATATGGCAGAGCAGTGTTGAAGGTTTCATGGCTTCACTGTAGAGCCGGTTACCACATATTATGCAAAGCAGGCTTGGAGAATGTGAATCACTTGATGCCATGAACCTGTGATTTAAGTAGGGCTGTTGGTATGTTCTCTTAAATGCAGCTTTGATTTTGCTGGTGTCTTAGAGTCTTCTGCTGTCTCATCATTCGTTTTTTCCTCTTTTAAAAGAAGCTTTCCAGTGATGTTTGTTCTTTATTCACTTTGTCTAGAGTTAGCTGTGGGCTACCAAGACTGTGACTGAGACAAGTATGCAGTGCGGGAGAGAGTCTCAGAGGGAATGTCAAGTAAAATAATGGCTGGACCACATGCAGATTAAAGTGAGTGTCAAATTCTGAATTAAAGCTGCCACCAGATGCACTTCAGTTGTTACTTGCTGCTCATTAATGGGATTTTGATCTGAGCCTGCAAGCAGCTGACATGTCATGGTCTCTGAGTAGTCAGACCCCTCTGCTAATGTTCATCTGGATTTGCAGCTGCTCCCCAGGGCTGGCATCACTGCCTCAGCTACACCTCAGATCACCAGGCATTAGGTTCTCATAAGGAGATTCCCCATGTGCTGGTCGAGATAGGGTCTGGACTCCTATGCTAATCTAATGCCACCTGCTGTCTTGACAGGAGGCAGAACTCAGGTGTGATGGGAACCTCAGGGAGCAGCTGTAAATACACATGTAGCCTTGTTGGGGCACCTCTGCTCACTCCTGCTGTGCAATCATTCCCAGCAGGGACTGATCCTGGTCCATGGTCCCAGGATGGGGTCCCCCGTGCTAGATACAGGCTGCTTTGAAACACATCTCCTTTCCTGATTTCTAGCAGATCATATGAAAGTATGATGTGGGCCTTACCCAGATGCCATAGCTGTTCCCACTGGATGCCATGCCTGACCCCGCAGCACCTGCGAGGTGCAACAGCCCCACCTGTCATCCACAGGTTGGGTCCCTTTGGGACTCTGGGACACCCACCCAACACCTGACACCTCCTTCAGGGTTGCCTCCCTGCCAGCTGAGTCACTTGCAGCTCTGTCACTAACTTAGGATCCATATTTGGGCAAACTCAAACTAAGATTAAGTTTTAAATCTATAGTTAATTCCAAGCAAAATATCTGGATCTCTGTAACTTGCCCCATCCACTCTAGGCACTATTTCCTGATTCTTCACAGTATGACATAGCGTTTTCCTCCCTGTTACCTTCTCTCTGCTTGTCCAGATGCAGGTTTTTGCTCTGTTATTGCTGGTGTTGCTGACACTTACGGTCTGTAACCTTCTGTGAGTCCTCTTGGAATTTTTCCTGCAGGTTGATTTTAAGAGTTGAACACTAACCGATAAGTTTCCATTATTACTCCAGGTAGGGCTGCCCTTCCTTCTTCATGGAACGTGCAGGTAAGCTTCCAACCCCCGGGTCAGAGGGTCCCCAGCTCACCCCTCACACATTTCTCCAAAGTGGGCCTCCCTGCTTGCACTCCCTGGGAGGCAGTCACCAGCTCATAATGTCTCCAGCTTTTGCTCCATGCTGGTCTTCTTGGACGTGTTCTTCCCAAGCCTTGCTGTCTCCCATGGTGTGCTGATTGCTTTCCAGACCTGTTCTACACACATGCTCCTGGCCTTTCTATTCTGTGTCCGGCAGAGTTGATTCTATGGTGTCCTTTTGTACTACTCTTTTGTTGCTAGTAGTTTTCATTCTTCCTTTGTTGTGGTGGAACCATCAGCAATTTCTGTAGAAAGAATGCTAGGAGCTTTGCTTTGCTGAGCCCTTGTGTGATTAAAAATATGTTCATCCCAGACTTATGAATGGTTTAGCTGCATAGACAATTCTTATATACATTAACCTGAGTATAATATTATTGGGGAAATTAATTTTCTGATAGAAACTCGAATGCTTTCAGCATGGTCTAATACCCAGTTTTGCTGGTGTTAATATGAATCTAAATTCTCTGTTGATGACCCATTTTTTCTGTCTGCAGGTGTTTTACATTTTCTTTATATCCTTGATATCCTGACATTTCAGAAGTGTTACATAGTTTTGAGTCATTTTGTATTCATTTTGCTAGGACTGAGTGGGCCATTTAAATGTGAAGGCTCCAATTAAATTCTCTGTGACCTTCTTTCTCTTCCACAGGTGTTGACTGCCCCTGCCTCCTGCCTGCCTCTAAGGTCCTGTGACTGCCCACTGCCTGGGCTGCCACCCCAGCACCCTCTGGCCATTGTGCGTCTGCCCTATGTTCCCAGGAGTCACACTGGCATTCTCCTTTCAATGCTTCCATTTAATTTTTAAAACCAGAAAAGATATTTTTGAGTTCCACGAACCGTTTATTTTTCTTTCTTCTATTTCTGGAGCACTCTGGCTTGTTTTGTCCCTGTGACTGATTCTCAAGTCCCTCTAAGGACCCTGTCAAGTGGAGCTTTTTTACTGATGTCTCCTTGGTTCCTGAGCGACGTCTGTTTTCTCTCAGGTCATTTATTTCTGCTTGTTTTGCTGGTAACTTTCTATTTTGTGGAGGAAGCATTATCCATATTGAACCAGAGCTTTTGCACTAAGCTACATCTCCAGCCACCCTACACTCAGACTCCTTAGAAGTCATTTTAAAATTTTGAGATGGAGTCTCACTAAGCCTCTGAGTTGCCCAGGCTGGCTTCAGACTTGTGATCCTCCTTCCTCAGCCTCCCAGAGTGTGGGGATTACAGGTGGGTGGCACCATGCATGCTCTGCTGTTGCTAGTTTTTAGGAAGGAGAAATGGATCAGTGTCTGTAGGTAGCTGCCGTGGACTGTGTAGACTGGGCAGCTTCTGCAGGGGCTGAGCCATCTGACAGACTTGAGGTGATGAGGCCAGGAAGGGGGCTGAGGCCCAGGCCCTCACATGTGAGCTGGGCTGGGTGCTCCTGGCTCTGGGGGCTCCTAACTCCCAGACATGTGATTCAGGCAGAGCCCACAGCTCTGCTGCTTTCCCCAGAAGCCGGCAGTGCGTGTTGTGTGGTTGCCCACAGCTGAGTTGGCAGGCAGTTTGCAGGCCAGGGTGCTGGCTGGATGGCTCAGTGGTTAGGGTCGGCGGGGAAGATCTCCCCTTCCCTCCCTTGGCTTCTCTCCTTCTCCCTCATCCCAGGGGGCCACGGCCCTAGTGCCATCTGAAGCCCGTCCTGCACCCGGGGTGCGGTTTCTCTGCACAGGTGATGCGGCCACATCTCCACCTGCTCGGGCCTCCGCCCTTCACACTGGGACCCCTCTCATCCTTCCATTGTTGGTTCCCCTTTGCTCTTAAGCGAGTTTTATTCTTTTACTTGCTCACTGCCGCTTGAATGGTGTAGCAGGAGAGGAGGGAGGCCACACTCTGTCCCATCCCCGTCTATGATGCGATGCGCGTTTCTTAGGTTCCTGCGAGCTCTGCTCAGCCTCAGCCAGGCCGGGTGTGGACGATGCCCCGGAGTCCAGGCGGAGATGCTGGGTAAGGTTTGCTCCTTAGGAAGCGGTGTGGGGGAGGGGTGGCGTCCTGGCTGTGCTTCGGGTCCCAAACCTTTGGCGGCCTTCCCTACCTCAGTTTCCAGCCAGCGGAAGCAAACTCAGAGCCACTGCTCACCAGAGTCCGGGCTCTCAGCGGGAGGGGTGGCTGCTCGAGGCACCCAGCTCTGACTGCCGAGGGTCAGCTCCTCCAAGGGCTTCTCCACCACGCCTCTGGGCTCACCATGCCTCCTCCAGGGTGGCTTCCCACCCCGTGTCCCTGTCTGTCTCCAGCCAGGTGCCATCCTGTGGGGGGTCCCTGCAGGCACTTGGTGCAGAGGTGCAAGGTGGGCCCAGAACACTGACCCTAGCTGGGCCCTGGCACCCTTGGCCGCCCCTCTGTGCCATTCAGCACCCCCTGTTCAGGTCCACGTTCGCCTGTGTTTAGTGGTGCCCACTCCCAGCAGCTCAGAGCGGGGTCACCAATTAAAGTAGGAAACAAAACATTTCCTGAACCCATGTGGCCTCCAGCCTCCCGCGCTTCCTGCCGCCCCTGGTGAGCTTGTCGCCGCCTTTGATCGCTGGCCCTGCAGCGCTCTGTGTGAGGCCTCGTGACATCTTCATTATTCCTCCCGGCCTTGGTTTCCTCTCCTCTCCCCCTTTCACAGGCCTGGATTTCCAGCCCCTCAGCCACACAGAGCGAGGGGTGCCCTTTCCTGTCCCCTCCTCCAAGCCACTCCTCCCTTGGGGGCTCAGAACAGAGCTGTCACCTGCAGGCCCAGGCGATGGCTGTCGGCCACTTCTCAGCCACAATGGGCTCTCAGAGCCAGGCAGCCCAGCCTGGGCCAGGTGCCAACTACCATAGAGCGGAGGCTCAGCACACAGGGGAGGGGGCCTGGCATCAGGCCCCGAGGAGCTGCCACCGACGCGCTGTGGGGTCCGGAGCAAGTCTCTTGACCTCTCTGCAGCTCCTGTCCCGGAGACAGTGGGGAGGAATCGGCAATGAGCAGGCACTCCAAGCCAGCCTCGCACATCCAACCGGCTCTGGGGCCGTGTGCTTGTATGCATCCCTCACACACGCACGAGTATCCATGCACAGTGCACACACACACATGCATGTGTCCATGGGCACAGACGTAAGTATCTGCACGCATAGGGACATACAGATGTAGGCTCACACACAAGCATTCACAAATACACCCTCACAACCTCCACTTGCAAATCCACACCAGCTGCTCACACACACAGATGCCCACACCCTCAGACTCAGTCACACACTCATGCACACTGCTGTACACAGACACACACCTGCATGCGTGGGCTCATCCTCACAAAATATACACAAATGTACACTTGATACACACACAGAGACGTTCACACAAAGGCATGTGTACTACACAGGCTGTACATGTAAGGTGTGATGGCAAAACACTGTGAATGTTTAAATTTAAAAAATTCATGACAGTAAAGGACAGACTGTCATTCAACCCCCTCAAAATACTACCTCTCACTTCAAGCCCACTTACCACATTGCTCTTGCCACTTTCTGCAGCTGTTCTGGAGTCCTCTTTGAACCCATTCAGGCTGTCCTGCCTGCCTCAGCATCCTGAATGGGTTCAAAATGTTGATTTTGCATGGTTATTTTAATTTTGGGGAGGAGCCAGAAGTCTCCTAATGCCGGATCTTGTGGGCAAGGTGGATGAGGACACTGCCATGTTTTTATGAGCCTGCCTTTCTGTTGGATGGTACTCAGCGGCAGCAGTCCCTGTATTTTTTATCACACCTGGTAAAGACACTTTCGAAAGAGGACTCCAGAGGTGCTGCAGAAAGTGGAAAGAGTGATGGGATGAGTATGTTTATAGTAAGGGAGAAGACTTTGGGGGGGTTATCAGTGGCAATATCTCTTTTACTGTAATACACTTTTTAATTCAAGCATACATTGTATTTTTTTATCACACCCCATAGTACACTCAGACACACGCACCAGAGACACACTTTCTCACATGAGGGTGTGTCCACCACAGGGGCTACATAGACGTGTACAGGTGAACTGGACTCCTGTTGAAACAAGTATGGGCAAAACAAAATGTCACCTTCTCTTCATGTCAAGAAAGCCAACACTGGGGTCATCCCTGGTATCCTCCCCACTCTTTTCACTCAGCAATCACAGTCAACCACCCCTGAGCACAGCCAGGGACAGGAAGGGACACAACATGCCTGCACATGCAGCCCCTCCTGGAGGGCTTCAGGCTGTCCAGGGACACAGCCCAGTCAGGCCGCAGCAAGGTATGACCTCGAGCCTTGGGGTCAGCTGTGGCCAGGAGGTGGAATGGTGCCTTCTGCCGGGCAGGAGTCTAAGAGGCTGCAGGAGGGGTCCCATGGTGAGGAAGGACCTTGCGCCAGGATGTGGGTGATGCTCTTTTCTCTTCTGCCTGGCTTCCCCCTGTGCCTGGGATCTGTGCCACTTGCTGCCATGGTCGGGATGTAGTTTGAGCTGTCCCCCTGAAGGCTGGAGTGTTGGGGCTTGGTCCCCAGTGCGCTATGTGGGAGCCCACAGCACATTTAATAAAGGGGTGTGGTTGGGGTGCTCCCCTTAAAGGAAGCCCTGGTCTCCCAAGTGAGTTCCCTCTCCGGGTGAACTGTTATGGTGCCTGAGCCTGGCCTCATCTGCCTGTCCCTCCATGGTGCTCCTACCTTTGCCATGGGCCCTCATGAGAGCCTGCACCATGCTTTTTGGACTTTTAGGCTCCAAAACTGGGAGATAAATAAGTCTCTTTTCTATTTCAGGTCATCCTGCCTCGGATATTTCCTTACAGCAATGAGAAACAGATTAACGTGGTTGGTGCTTCCCGAGGGTGTTTGCTGCAGTGTCCCCGGTCCCACAAGCTCTTCCAGGAAACTGCTCACCCCCACCAGCGGGCCTGTGATGGCTTTGGGGCTGCCTGTGAACAGAATGGACGTGACTGAGACCATCGTGGGAGGTTCCCTTGGGCTCTCTCTGTGGGCCCAGGGGTGGTGAGTCTGGAACACACACAGAGGAGTCCCACTCTCCGGAGGCGGTAGTGCCGGGAGACCACAGGAGACAGCGGATAGAGAGGGACATTGGGGCCGCTGGAGCCAGCCCTGGCCATGTGCACCTCCTTAGCCAGGCACTGCTTGGAGTGAGGAAGTTTCTGGTCACTCCAGCCCAGACTTGGGGCTCCCTGGCTGACACCAAGAAGGGAAGAGATGCAGAGCTGAGGCCTTTCCAAATGCACATTCAGCAACCGAGCAAACCTTGCTTTTGGCTTAACCCACCGAGGGTTTTCTTGGTGCAGAGTTTCCCTATGCAGTTCAGGCTATTCTTGATCCTGCTGTGTAGTTCAGGCTGGGTTTGAACTTGTGATGCTCCTGCCTCAGCCTCCCAAGTGCTGGAATCACAGGTGTAGTCCACTGTGCCTGGCTAGCCCCTGAGTCATGCTGTGATTTGCTACTCAGCAGTAGACAACTAGGGCACCTGTTCAAGAGCAAGTTCAGTCTCTTACCCTTGAGGACTGAGACAAACCTAGCAAAGTCCAGCTACTCGTGGAGGACTTAATCCAACTGCAAATCTTCCTGTGTGAACTTTTGAAAATGTGTCTTTCTGGAAACACTGAGGCTCCTCACACGCATGTGACCTTCTGTAAATATGGTCCCACATGTCGCCTGTTGTCCTGCTGTTGCAAGTGTGACTGTCCCTGGGCCTGGAAATTCTAAGGAAGTGCCTGGTGACAGTCCTCGGCATAGCTAGGATTATCCTTGAATCCTCAAGGTCACTCTGTGAGGCAGGCTGAGTGCCCTCAGCAACGGAAGGGACAGCCGCTTACAGAGAGGCCCACCTAGGGCCAGTTGCCCCATGCCACCTGCTCCATGATGGGCCAGCAGACCATGCTGTTGTCACCCCCAGGGAAGTCAAGAGGCAGCACAAGTGCCCTTGGTTCAGACACCTGCTACAAGTAGCTCTGCTCATAAGGGACCAGCGTTCGTGTGACATGCACTAACTGGATTACAAAGAAAATGAAACAAGATAGACATCAGCGGCTGAGCCGAGCTGTACTTCTAGAATCAGCAGAGCGAAAGTCACTCTGTCCCTGGGCTGTGACTGTCTCTGTGTTTGCAGCCTGCATGGTGCCGGTCCATGCTCTGGCCAGCGCGGGTCCTGAGGGACAGGCAGCGTGTGGGGCCTGGGTTCAAGGAGGAGGGAAACCGCCATCCCTGAAGCCCCAGGACAGGGAGGCCGCAGTCGCGTCCACACTGACTTTGTTCACTTTCTGTCTCTTAGCCCAAGGTTGGTGTCCAGGTCAGAAGTCATGGTTTACAATGCCTGGCTCCCTGGGAAGGGCTGGTACAGGGTTCCCTTGAGTAAACAAGGAACCAGTGTTCAGAACTTTGTATGTGCAAAGGAGACCCCAAGGCACAGGCTAGGGCACCACTTTTCACCCCAAATGTGGGTGCTGAGACTGTATCAGCCTCAGGGTCGCAGGACTCAGTGCACACGTGTGTGCACCTTTGTGTGTGTGAGTGTGTGTGCGGAGACATGCACCAGCCCAAGACTTACCCATGACTTGCAGCGGGGTGGACAGCCGTCCTTTCCTCCTGGAGTAGTGTCTGTTCCACCCCATGTCACCCAGGGCCCCTGGAGTATTCACTCAAAGATTTGGCAGCGCCTCTTGGGCTAGCGGGGCAGAGTGGCTACCGGTTGGCATGGGAGCTGTGCAGGACGGTGAGCCTGCTTGGGAATCACGGCTGACCTCACCGGTTGGCATGTAAGCTACTTTACACGCTTTCAATTACAATGCTTTTAAGGATTCCACGACTGATATCCTTTTCACTCCTCTTGCATTCTGATAAGCTTTCCTGAGCGGAAGCAAAAAGCAGAAAAACAGCATTCCTGTTCACCTCAGATCATTATTGTATCTCACTGCCTGCAACTCCTACTGATGTTTCATCGCTACTTATGTGAACCTAGGGTGATTATAGAATTGTAAATCCCTGAATATTTTGGCAGAGCATTTGTGGAAACCCTGTACAACATTTGTGTTAGTTTAATAAAATATGCATATACTCAATAATTTCACTTTTATTATCCAGACCAGAGAAATATCTGTCTCTCTGCACAGGAAGCACATGAAAGGAAGTTACAATAACATCTGGGACGATCCAAATTGAGAAAGAACCTAAATATGTATCAAAAGGAACAGGGAGAAAGAAACTCAGATTCAGCCCTGCAAGAGCATCCTCTGTGGGGGATAAGAGGGATGAGGCAGCTCTGCAGCTGAGGACAGGAGAGGAGCCCAAGATACATTGTTGCGATTCCAGAGGACCTACTGAGCATGACAAGGTTTATGAAAGAAAAGAACTAGAGTACAAGCTGGCTACATGTTTCTAAGGGTGCAGTCACAGAAATAGCCTGGAAGGTAAATCCACAAGTCACTGTGGGTCCCCTAGGAAGGGCTGGAGTCAAAGATACTCTTAACCCCTAAGCTTATAGATTTTGTTTTTTCTTTTAGATGACGAAGCATTACTTAGGTCTTATCCGTGCACAGGTTGAACGTCCTGCATCTGAAGTGCTGAGACCAAAGGTGTATTGGATTTGGGATTTTAAAAAAGATTTTAGAGTATTCATAGTGAGATTTCTCAGAGGTGGGATTGAAGTCTATACATGGACTCCTTTGTGTGTCGCATGCGCGATAGACCCAGAGCCTCCCTTCAGCTGTGAGGTGTTCTTTGAGGTCCAGGATGGGGTTTTTCACCCACACAGTACGTCTGCTTTTGGACATGTCAGATCTGGGTTTCCAATCTGGAGGTGCTCACCCTGTGGATTTGAAATAATGTCACAACTGGGGCAAGCAGATGAGTGTGGATCTCACCCAGCCTGGATCAGAGTGAAGTCAAAATAAAGATGAGTCAGGGGCAGAGACAGCGCCATTCACAGGGCAGCAGCTCTGCCCTCTGCTTCCTGTTCAGGCTGCAGCAGTTCTGGGGTGATCTGGGACAGACCGAGCCTGGCTGCCATCCCAGGCTGCTGCTGGCTCTCTGACCCTGGGGAACCACTCGGCTTCTTGGTGTCTCAGTGTCCTGTCTGAATCCCACACATGTCTGAGGATGAGTGCATTCATGTGGCTGAACTCCCACCATGGGTCCTGGGACAGAGGAGCCTTGAAGCACACATCATTTTCCTCTGCTGGTAGCTGAAGCTCTGGTGGGACCTGCACTTGGGTCAAGTTGGCACTGGGGTCTGTGTAACTGGAAGATCCCCAATGCTCCACAGCCCTTCATCCTGGCCCTCCATAACCAGACTCCTGAGAAGGTTTGAAGGGCACCAGGTGCAATACCTCATACAACTGGGGAAACTGAGGCAGAGAGAGGAATCATGTAGCCAGTCCCATCAGGAAGTTGGCAGCAGAGCTGGCTCCAGATTTTCCACCTCCTGACCATGCACAGTTTCTCCACGGACCCTACCTCCATTGGACCCACCTCTGGGGATCCTCCCAAAACACTATCTCCACGGAGCCTACCTCCATTGACATTCCCTCCAAGGGCTGAGCCCATTTCTATAGAAATCACCCCCTTGGACTGTGTCTCTTAGGACTCTGTCTCCTGGACCCTGCCCCCATGTCCCTGTCTCCAAGGATACCATCTCCAAGGACACCATCGCCATGAACCCTACCTCTACTCCTTTTTTCCCCTGTGTTAGGAATTGAACCCATGGCCTTGGACATGCTAGGCAAGCCTTCTCACACTCCCAGCCTGTCTTCAAAATGTTGAGATGGGGTCTTGCTAAATTGCTTAGACAATTGCCTGGAATTCAGTATGCTCTTGCTTCATCCCCCAAGGAGCTGAGATGACAGGCCTGCATCACCCAGGGCCTGGCTAATGTGTCTGGTCCATGACAGACCATCAGACAGCGACGGTTTTCGCCTGGAGCCTGAGCGGGGGCAGGCCACACCTCAGTGTGTGTAAACACAGGCCATGACGGACCTCATGAGGGATTTCTCGGTGTGTGTCCCATGATTAAGCGACACAGGTCTGTGTTCCTACAGCTCACCAGTGTTTTCTATTTCACCACATCCTCAATTCCGGCCTTGGTAAAGGAGCTGGGCCTGGCTATGCGGGCTTTGGGCTTGGCCTTGCTTGGTGTGGGTGCCCAGAGCGGGCACTGCAGGAGGCTCTCGGGGAGTGAGACACCCGTCCTGTCCTGGCAGGCAGCTGCCCTCTCCAGGGGAGCAGCCCTGTCTCCTTCAATATTGACCCACAGAGAAAAAAAAAAAAAACCATCTTAATACTTTCTCAGTAGATCATGAAGCAGTTTATTTAATATTATTTAGATAACAAGTCCCACACATGAATAGGATTCGAATGTCAGTTGTCTTAGGGGAAAAAAGATTTATTGGTTGGTAAATATTGAGAAAGAAAAGCTGGTAAAGAACAGCTTCAGCTGCGGCTTCTGCTGGGAGCGGGAGAACAGGCCTGTGTTGTATTTTGGGGCCCTGGGAAGGCAAAAAATTGTGAATGTCTTTCTTTGTTGGTGGGGGTTAAAGTGGAGCCCGCTACAAATAATTTCTTATTTCTGTTCGCATAGATTTTAAATTATGGCGCTTCCCTACCTTGTTAAGTATTAAAGCGGTCTTGTTTAGGGAGAAGCACTTAAATAATGAAGCTTATGTATCTTGTTTTCAGACATCAATATCTGGCCTCGAGTGGCACAAAGGGATAAAGGAATGTGGCGACTGCGCGCTGGCTCGGGCGATTCTCCTTCCAGCCCCGGCTGCGACGGGACACACAATTGTCGTGACTTTTGTGGAAGAGGAGACGGCTGGCTGAGCACGTGGTGGTGGGAAATTATATTTTCTTCCTCGAGTCCTTCTGTTTCCGAATATTTAATCCCACTGTTCTCTTCTCTCTTGAGTAAAGAATCTCTTTGCTGTCATCGCTGGGGCAACAGAGAAAGGATTCAGACACACAGTCTGGGCTGCTGGCTGCAGCTGGTGCGGGCAAAGACTGCCACCTGGTGGTCAGTGTGATGCTCTGCACACCCTGACTGTCCAGGCCACCGAAAGCTCTGGCCAGGAGACGAAGGAAGGCTGCAGGTGAATTTGTGCAGGAGGGTTGGACCCTAGACAGTAGCTGAGTACCCTCTGAGGAGGCTCCAGGAAGGATTCTACACAAATGTTGTCATTCCAGAGCCACGCGTGGCCTCACGTTCTGCAGGCTGAGATGAGGTAGAACACGAGAGAGGAATCCCACTGTGAGAATAAAGAAATGTGTGTGTATCCGTGGTGTGCTTCCCATGCTCCTGGAAGATAGGTGGGTAAAGAAAGCTGGGGTTGAGCAGCAAGGACATGGGTTGGTGCCAGAGGCCACCAAATGCCAATCTATCTGGGCAGAAATGGTCAGGAACAACCTGTGGTTCTTCAACAGGGCATCAGGTCAACCCCGTAGAAAAAGCCAGCCCTTTGCAGTAGAATCCATGGATCCATGATGTATTTATTCTTTCAAAATTAAAGAAATCTGATTGTAAAAATGTTACACATGCTATAAAAAGATAATCAAACAATGTAGAAAAACACAAAGAAGAAAATAAAAGATTGGAAATGCTGACCCTAGTTACCAAGTATCAACTTGTGGCGAGCCACCATTTGGACATTTTGGCATGGACCCATCCGAGCAGATAGCAAAGATGCACCTTGACATCAGTGGATAAAAATGCACCTTGATGTCAGGGCCACTGGGCTTTGCACTTCATTCCATACCCTGCTTTTCCATTCAGTGCTCTCTGACAGAGACAACTTCTCAGGTCAGTAAGGCCAGGTTGGCATAGTGGATTTTTACTGACTGCAGGATGACAGCTTGTGGTAGGTGATATTGATTTGAATCCTGCTATGCACCAGGTATAGCACTCCATCTTTTCCATAATAACCTTATACAATCTTATCTCCCTCCTTCTCTTCCTTTCTCCTCTTCCTCCTTTCTCTTCTCTCTTTTTCCCTTCATCTTTCCCTCCTCCATCCTCCTTATTCCTCCACTTTCTTTGTGGCTAATTTCTAAAGACAAAACATTAGGTCTCACTAAATTTCACTAAAAATGAGTGAATCTCTGGGACAACTCAGAATTCTCAGCTGTTTTAACTGCCTCAATTTCTACTGACCTTCTTCTGACCTTCCCTGTGTCTTTTCTAGAGCATTTTGAGTTTGGGGACAGTGACAGAACATGTCTTATAGCACTCCTTGGCTCATAGCAGCTCTGATAAGACTCTGTGTCCTTGGGTAAAGCATGTGACCTCCTTCAGCCTCAGCTTTCATGACATGGGGTGAGAATGTGGCTGGCCTTCATCTTATTTAAATTGTATAAGCAAAAAAGAGATGTAAGACAGGAAGACAGGTGCTTCCAGGAAAAGTTTGCCAATTGAACTTTACTTTTAAATAAAGTCTGTCTGTATTTTTCTTCTGAATCTCCACCCAGATAACAAGGCATAGGTGGTTTTGAAAGAGAAAAGGCCCGCTGCAATGGAGAAAGGGGGAGAAGACCAGACAGCACCAAAGAAGGGGGTCAGAAGACAGCGGAGTGGTGACTGGCAAAGAAAGGGAACCCAGGAAGCTGTCTTCCAGACAGTCACACTACGTGCCCGAGCTGGGCAGTGAAGAGCGAGGTGCACGTTGGCTCATGTCAGGGGACAGCAGGACACATCTCCAGGTCACATGCAGCGCTCTCTGTCCTGACCAGTGGCCAGGCCAGAGGGCAGGGAGCCATGGTCCCTAAGGAAGGCGGCCCTGACAGTCTAAGGTCAGCTGCAAAGGGGGCCACTGCGCAGCCACACAGCCCTGCTGGCTACCAGGCCCTATCCTCCTGCCTGAGGGGGTGACAGACAGCAGGACCTGCCCTACAAGGCTCTGTGGATCTATAGCTGAGAACAGATAAGTAAGGAGGAGTAGAAAAAGCAATTAAAAAAATGAAACTTTATTTTTGTAGAATAAGCATTCTGTAAGACGTTTATATGTGGTGATTAATCACATGCATGATTACTTGTGAAGTATTTTATTCTTAATTTATGAAGCATTATGCCAAGTACACATCAAAAACCATTGAAGTGAGCCACATCCCTGCTTCCATTAACTTACCGGCCCAACAGGTAATTGCTATCTTAGATTTTGTGAAAGTTTAAAATCTCCCTTTCTCTCTCTTCTTTTTCTGAAGCTTTCATCCCTCCCCCTTTTTTTTTTTTGATGGTGTGGTACCCAGAGTCCCTGCACTGAGCTATGTTGCCAGCCCTTTTTTATTTTGAGATTCAGTCTGACTGTGTCACTAAGTTGCCCAGGCTTGGCTCAAACTTGTGACCCTCCTACCTCAGCCTCCCAGAATGCTGGGATTTATAGGCATGTGCCGCCATGCCTCGCTGCTTCTACAGTTTTGTTATGAAAATTTTTAAACTAATAGAGGAGTGGCAAAATAGTACAGTTAAATGCATCTACTCTCATCTAGACTCACCAGTTGTTACTATTTTAGTCTATTTGTATTTATTTATCTTCAATCCTCCTGTCCATCATCTATCTTCCTACCTATTATTTATCACCTATTATCTATCTATCTACCTATCTATCTTCAATCCAACTATCATCTATCTAGCCTATCATCTGTCCATCATCTGTCCACCATTCATCTATCATCCATCTATCTATCTATCTATTTATCTATCTATCTATCTATCTATCCATCTATCTATCATCTATCGTGTCTCTAGTCTCTAGGGTCTATCCTCTTATTCACCTATCATCCTATCCCCCCACCTTTCTCTCTGTCTGAGCCCCTCTGGTGCTGTTAATGTATAAATACAAAGTCTATTTGGCTCTGGGTCCCTAAGCTGGAGGCAAGGTCAGGGGTGGCATCTGATGAGGTCTGCTGTGTCATCTCAGGGTGGAGATGGAAGAGCAGACAGTAGGGGGCGAAAGGGCGATTGCTGCATAACAAACCGGTTCCCGTGCAGATGACCCTGACCCATCCCACACACGCCCAGCACTGGCGGGAACCACCTCGTTCCAGGCCCGCTTATCAGCATGGCTGCATCGGGATGGAGCTCCCAACACAGGGACTTGGGGATCTACTCCAGGCAGACCATGACCTACCATTTACTGCATCACACCTCAGTACATCTCTGCGGAATCCCTCTGTAGCTCAGCGACACAGGCACACCCTACACTGTAAGACTGAAGATTTTGCCTACATTGGAACCAGAAAATGGGCACAGGGCCATGGGTGTGACACTGTTCTCTCACCTGTAGTCTACACTCAGTTTCCCCACTGTCCAGTACAGCCTTAGAGTGGTTCCCCTCTTTCTTTGTTCCAGATCCAGCCCAGGGCCTCACAGGTTGTCTCTTTGTCCCATCTCTCTAGTCTTCCTGTCCCAATGGCTCCTCAGCCTTTTTTTGTTCCCGGAGCCATCAATAGTTTTGAAAAATCCAGGCCTGATGTTATCGGGATGTGCCTCATTTGGACTCGTCTGATGTTTCCTGGTGAGTAGGTTCCGATGAATAAACTCCAGCTTTTGAAGCCCCTTGAACTGCTTTGGATGGAGTGCAGTCTGCTGTCCATTTGCTTTGACACTGGGACTCTGGCACAAGGGAACAGAGTGGGTGTGGCCCAGTCCACCAGCACAGGGTGAGCCCTGTGGGTGAGGCTGGAGGTTGCCAAGTTCTGCCCAGCACCACCGCTGAGCTGCCAGGCCCAGAGTGCTCTGTGGCAGTGTCAGCGTAGTCTGCACCCCCTGTGCTGCACGAGGGTGGGGGAGGGCATGCACAGGAACCCTGGGGTGAGCCCTGGACACCACGAGGGCTGCAGGCCTGGCGGGCAGAGGCCAGCACCGTGGAAAGGCCCAGGAGGCCCAGGAGGCCAGAGGCAGCTTGCTGCAGGGGCGTGGCAGTGGCTGCAGCCTTTCTCCTCTTTGTTGGGAGGCTTGGTCTGTAGGAGCCAGGCCCAGCCAGGCTGGGCAGCAGTCACCTGGGAGGGCCCCAGCCCAAATGCCGCCTGCAGCTGCCAGACAGCCAGACCCTGGCTCGATGGCTCCCAGAGGAGCCTAGGCTCCCAACTAGTGGCCCGACAGCGTAAGCTGTGTCATGTAGAATTTCCCATGCACTTACTTCCCCTCTAAAAGGTGTACCACAGTCCCCACTTTCTGGGCTTGGGGAGTGGGGAGGAGACCAAAGCGCTGCCCGGCATTCCTTTCCTGGCATCCGGGGTCTGAGTGCTCCAGGTCATCAGCATCCACAGGGCTCTTTCCAGAGTCCTGCGGTGACCACAGTCTGTGGATTCGTAACTCTGTCCATTCTGCTTCCTGGGGATGAGGCTGGAGAAGGCGGCTCCACCCTGACTGGGCAGCCAAGGTCTGCTGAGAGCTTCCTGGGAGTACAGAGGAACCAGAAAGGCAAAGCCCTGAGCTGGGTGACCCCCAGCCGTGCCATCTCTTCCTGCCATGGTTTGGAGCTGAACAGTGGGGATGATGATGTTGACCGATCTGTGGAAAGAGCAGCTTTTGGAGACCACACAGGAATGTCGTGGACCCCAGACACTCAGGATGACGGCAGTGCTGGGCTGGGGACAGAGCCCTTGAGAAACCAAGGCAGAGTCCAAGAGGCCCGCTGACTTGGACAAGGATGGAGATGCTGTTTCACTTCCACGAACGCCCGGCCAACTCCCTGCAGGGATTTGGTCCCCACGGCTGCTTGTGGCTCCAACGTTGTGTGGGAATTGGCTACGTTTGCTGCCCTGTCAGCGCTGGCCATGTATCCTACTCGACAGCAGCCCCTGGCCCCTGCTGTTTAGCTTTTCGAGCTTTCAGTTCTCCTTGGTCAATCTCTGTCCAAAAACATGAAATAGAAAATTTAGGAAATAAGCAGTTCGTAAGTTTCAAATTGCACCCTGTTCTGCTTAGCCTGATGGACTCCCGTGGCAGCCTGCCCTGGCCCACTTGGAACACGAATCCCCTGTCCATCTGTTGGTCATTCAGTGACCATCTCTATTATCAGAGTGGTGATGGCAATATCAGGTGCTTGTGTTCAAGCAACTCTGACTTAACGATGCCCCAAAGGCAAAAGTAGTGGCACAAAGGAAGCTCCAGGGCACCCGGCTTTGACCCTGTGTGGAAAGCCCAGAGCGAGTAGGAAAAAGTGTGTTATGCAGGGCTCAGCATGATCCGTAGTCCTGGGCATCCACTGAGGGATTGGATTGCGTGCTCTATGCTGCACCTGTAATTATCTCACCTAACACTAACTCCTGGCAGTCACTGTCTGAGCCACCCCTCAGCAAGGACGCAGAGAGGTTGCAAGGGGCTCCGGACTCTCCTCAGGTAGGAATGGGGCCAGCATCACGGGCTGTCCTAGCACACATTAGCTCTAGTTCCTCCCGCTGTGCCGGACTCATGTCCTGGCTCCCAAGGGCAGGCAGAGTCTGGTTCCATGCCCCTGGCCTTCGGGTAGCATGCAACTTGCTGAGCCAGGAGAAGGGAACAGGAGGGATCCATGATAGCTCCAGAGCTGGGAGGTTCTGTTTCCATGTCCTGGAGCTCGCTGGCCACAGTGCTGGGGAGCGCCGGCAGGTCATTTTCCACTGAAAGTTAGCTCCTTGTGGCAAATGGCAAACTAAAGTTTTTCAAAATTGGGGCCACCTGGCTGTGTTCCTCCTGGAGTGGTGGTGGATCCAATTTGGAAACAGGAAAGGCCAACGTTTGAGGAAACTGCATCCTCTGCCCTGCTGCCTGTTCTACCTGCCTGGGGCTGTTGGGCCTCCTGGCTCCTGGGAACAGAGCCAGAGGGTCAGTACCAGCCTCCACTGTGGGAGGTGGGGAAGCGGCCTGCCTTCTGCGTGGGGAATTGTGTGTTTTCCAACACAACAGCCTTAGTGGCATCCTTGTGCCGAGGCAATAGGAAGGGAAAGGACAGGCTGAGGATGTCATAGAGAGATGGATGAGGCTTCTGCTTTGCCCAGGGACACAGAATCGAGCCTCAGGGACAGAACTGCTGAGACAGCGCACTCAGGCCGGTGGGCCTGCGGCAGGGCTGTCTTAGGATGTGGGAGACATCCCGCTTCTCTGTGTTTTGGGGAGATGATTCAGCTCTGCCCTGCTGTTGTGAGCACGGTGCTGGGGCCCTGTTCTAGCTCCCAGGCCACCTCTGCTAAGGTGGGAAGATACAGCTGGCTGTGTCCACCCTGGGCTTCTCCTGGGACCATCAGCCAGCGATGAAGCCTTGGGAGCCCAGGAAGGCCCTGTCCTGGGAGGGCTGCTCCTCTCATCCCCTCCAGGAGCCAACAGGTGGTGGTCATGGGTGGCAGAGAGGCGCCCGCAGGAGGCATGCAGCCTGTGCCTTCAGAGAAGCTCTGTGCTTGGAGTGGGTGCGAAGCTGGCACTGCCTTGGATGATGCCATTTCTCCAGGTCCTTTGTTACCTTTAGCTTGGTTACTGAGAGTTGGCTATGTGCTCTGAGCAGGCCACTGTCCGTTGTGCAGCTCTTGCCCTGTGAGGAGCTGGAGTCCTGTGGGCAGAAGGTCCAAGCTCAGAAACAGACCAGGAGGCTCAAACTCTGTGGGCATGTGGAGGTAGGAAGGAGGACAGGGACATGGCCCGCAGCCAGGACTGGCATGAGGCTGGGCTGCTCAGGAAGACACAGTGAGGAGAGTTCCGGGAGAGGCAGCAGCCTAATTCAGTGGGAAGGTGCCAAGAGGCCGGCGCCAGCATTGCAGGGCCAGTGTGATGGGCAGTGACGGGTCCAGCAGAGGAGAGAACAGTTTGGGCCACCATAGACTGCCGATGGAGGGCAGGCATTGGTGGGGAGAAACCCCTGGTGTTTGCTGTGGGTCCCCTAACAGTGACGGCAGTGTGGGAATCTCTGTGCCACGCACACTGGCCCCATGTGTTCCATCGCACGTTCCTGCCCAGGACACCCCTCGCCCTGCACGGCTTTCCAGATTAAAGTCCTCATTAGGCAAGGTGACCTCATGGAACCGCATCAGAGGCTCTCGGGGCTGCGGACCTGAGTACTTTGCTTGGCGGGACTCAGTAAGTTTCGGTGTGCTCTGGAGGTCCTTCCCTGACATGATCTACACAGACACGCTCTGGGCAGGGCCCCACTGAGCTGAAAGATGCTCTATCTTTAAACAATAATGTCTTTCACGTGCCTCCCCTCATGTGTCACAGGAGAAGTAGGCTTTTCAATGACAGGAGGCACAGGGCTCTGTACAGTTTATAGTGGAGACGAAGCAGTCGTAAAAGTTTTCAGTCTGTATTACGTTCTACTTTGCTTGGAAAAATGCTGCAGGTGACGTGGTCCCTAGATCTGATGACCGGAGCAATGTGCTTCTTTACGGTATGCAGCCTTTGTTCCCCCTCAGACACCTCTGGTACCCTCCAAAGGAAGCGGCTCTTGCCGCTTCAGAGGTCCCACCGATGTGCGTGTTGTGGTGGTTTGAGCAGAGCGTGGACAGAAGCTCACCTCACTGTCTGTTGCATCCTCTGTAAGGAAGAGCAGAGCAGAGTGAGAGGCTGAATTTTAGGTGTGAGGACAAAGCAGGGACAGAGAGCCCTGAGCGTGGACCCAGCGCACCCCGTGCAGTGGATGGGGTTGTCTGCCTGGCGTTTGGCTGCTTCACTCGCTCTCTTCCGGCAGCTCTTTCTCCTCCTCCCCAGCGGGTTCAGAAACCAGGAGGTCAAGAAACAGGCGGCATGGGGAATGGACCCATGATGTGAACAGCTGATGGGTCCTGCTCCCCCTCTGAGCATTGTCCACAAAATGGTTAAAAAGGCAGAAACTTCAACTTCCCAACACTGAGTTGGATCCCAGTGTCCCACCTTAGCTGTGGGACCTCGCTCCCCGTGCCTCAGTTTCCTCACCTCCAGAGGGTATGGTGACAGTACTGACTGGAGGGTTGTCAAGGACCTCGGGTGAGGGAAGGTTCCGGCACGTTCAGCTCTGTGCTGGGGACTGGTGACAGTCACTTGTGGATGCTGACCCGGGTCCCTGGGGCTCTCTGCTTGGCAGTATCTTTTATTAACCTTCCCGCAATGGGCTGGAAATGTTCATAAAAGCACATTTCTTTCTTTTTTTATTTTAAAGATAAAAGAAGCAAACATATTAACAAACATACAGACATAAATAAAACAACATGAAAACAATAACAGCAATACAGAATTTCAGACAAGGTGATAGGAACTTCACAATGGCTGTTGTATTACATATTGTTGTTTTCAAATTGGTTACTCAGATATACAAATACGGCATGTAAGATTGATCAAACAATTACACATTAACTGTTCCTTTCAATAAAGCAATAGAAATTAGTAGTACCATTATCTTAGCTATCTTGTGTATATATAAATTCCTATTTTTCCGCTTCTTTCTTTTTTTCTCTTTTGCCTCATCCCAGTCATTCTTTCCTTTTGAGCAGTTTCTTTCCCTTTTACAATATCTATCGTACCTTTTGGATTTTATTTACTCTTTCAGGTTCTTACACTAGGGAGACAATACGGTGTTGACACGTGAGTCTGATTTTTTCTTAAAAGATCATGCAATTCTTATAAACTCCTTGTCTGACAGGGCTTCCTTATATAGGCCTTTCCTCCAGTACACTGGCTTTCTGGATCTCATGAACTGCTTTTCCCTTCTGAAAATTCTGCTTTACAAGAACTCACAGACAACCAAGAGTCTGTTAAATAGATTCAGAAAAGCAATACACGCAGGTTCCCAAGTCCTGGTTAATGCGTCACAGTGGAACACTAAAAACCACACTGACCAAGCTGTAGTGTCTGAGATTTCCAGCTAATGTCTGATAATCACTACTTTCTTGAACTATTCAGGAATAAACTAGGCAGGAAGAAAAATGCTTTTCAAAAGTCAAAATAGTTCTGCTAAGATGGCATCACACGATGAAAGTCACGTTGAGATGTTTCTGACAGGCGATACTATCATACCCATGTTTATTTCTCCCCATGTGGCGCTTTCTGTCATACTTATGGCCCTGAGGAGATTGTGTGAACCTTGGACATAGAAAGAGCCTCAGTCCTGGCCCTAAAACTCCACGTTCTCTTCTTTCTCCTCCTCCTCTCCAGCCCAACTTTATCCTGACCTGGAAACCTCTGGCATTAAACCTGACATGTAGTACTGCGTGTTTTAGCCTGTCAGCACTTTTGTGCGTGCATGAGCCAAACCAAACAGCCCTTGGTCTCACGCGAGCGTGCAAAGACAAGTCTGCTGCCGGCGCTTGGGGGAGCGCGGTGGACAGGCTTGCATTTCGCTTCCTGTGTGTGACTGCGGAAGGCTCCTGTCAGTCAGCAAGCGGGGCTGAGGAGCGGGCAGAGAGCTGCCCTGGTTGTGAGACACTGTGAGAGGGGGAAGGTGTGGTGTCTCAAGGACAGCCATGTGCCACACGGGGATTGACATTGCCCCTACCCCCACCCCGGGAGTGGCACAAACTCCGTGCCCTTGGCCTTCTGTGTCTGCCTTTGTGTTCAACCAACCAAGAGCTGACTGAGAATACTAAGAAACAGCATCTCTACCGGACGTGTTCTGTGCATGTATTGAACAGGCATGAAATTTTTTCTCACCATTATTTGCTTATGACAGAGTATAGCAATTATATACATAACATTTGCCTTGCCTTAAGTATTATAAGTAATCTTCAGAAGACGTAAAGTCAGTGGGAAAATATAGATGGATTCTACACAAATACTACTCCAGCTTGAGCATAGGTAGATTTTGGTGTTTGCAGGAGTCCTGGAACCAGTCTCATGAGCACTAAGGGATGACTGTGCTTTCCCACAGGTGCCTGGACATCTGTATATATGTTTCCTATAGGTGCCTAGATGCCTGGATACATATTTCGCACAGGTCCCTGGAGATCTGGATGACATCTGTATATGTTTCCTATAGTGCCTGGATGTGGGGATATATATCTTCCAAAGGTGCCTGGACACCTGGATATATATTTCCTACAGGTTCCTGGATGTCTGGATATATATTTCCCACAGGTGTCCAGATGACATCTGTATATATTTTCCCATAGGTGCCCAGACTTCTGGACATATAATTCCTATAGATGGCTGGACGTCTGGATATATACAGTACTTCTAGGTGCCTGGTACAGGGCTTCCACTTGGGCTACTGGCGAGCACAGCAGATATTCACTGATTGTGAGCTGCTCTGCTCAACACTACCTGCATTGCTGTTTGGAGGCTCACCATGGTCCCATTTAGATTCCATGGTGCTGGGAGGATCACTGTCCCGTTCTTCTTTCTCACACTTCCTGGGATGATGACTGTAACTTCCTATTTCACAAACTTGTCCCTGCATGGGTTCTCATATGTAGACCAGGCCCACATCACTCCCTGTACAGATTATGGTGGTGATATTGTCTCCCATGTCTGTTTCCTGTGCAGCTTTTCTAACTCAGTCTCCTTCCGGGAATTGTAATCTCCTTTCTAAAACAAAACTTTGAATAAGTCACTATAGAGCTGGTCACCCCTGAATGGGCATCTGTGGCCTCAGGGTAACATTCCAGCCTCTTAGCAGGGCTCCTGAGGCCCTGCAGTGTCTGTCTTGCCTTGCCTACTACCCTGCTGCAATTTCTGTTACAGCAGTCCAGGCTGCAGGCCTCGGCATGTGGTTCCTCTTCCTGTCCCATAACTATTCCACCTTATTCTATGACGAACTCTACTGCCGAACACTTGGTCATATAGCACTATGGCTCCTGCCCACCCCAAGTTTGGCACACACATACAGTATGGTATGGGGCTCATTATCTCTCACACAGTCCTTCTGTGTGTCATTGCGCTGGTATTGGTTTCGGTTGATCTCCTAACACACTGAACTATGAGTGCAGACTCCTATATGCTTTTGATTCCTCAGTGCTCAGCTCCCAGCAGCTGTCTCATTGTGGATATTACCTGTTTTGTTTGCTGTTGCATCCCCATCTTGCCTGGCATGAAGTAGGCATGTCACTTTACTTATTGAATGAACAAGTGAGTGTACAAGAGTGTGAGTGAGTAAGGTGCAGTACATCTTTAGATCTCTCACTTCAGCAAAGATATTTCCTGAGCCTGTTTGTTCTTTCCTAGCTGTTTTTTCCCAGAGTGATGAAAATGTAGTTAGCATTATTGGAAGAAACTGAAGAAAACCCAAATAAGCAGAAAGACATTTTGTATTTATGGATCAGATGGCTTAGCATTGCTAAGATGACGATACTGCCCAAAGTAATATCTGGATTCAGTGCAATCCTTACCAGTGATATTTTTTTGGGGGAGAAATGATAAGTCCTAAAATTCACAGGTGATTGCAAATATTGCAGAATATTCAAAACAATCTTGAAAAATGATGAACTAAGTGGGATGACTCATGTGTCTTGATTTCAAAACTTACTACAAAGGTACAGCGATCAAAACAAGGCACAGTATAGTACTGGCATAAAGTAGGCATAAAGACCATTAGGGTAAATTGAGAGCCCAGAACTAAACCCTCACATGGACAAGAGTGCCAGGACCACTCAGTCTGTCTTCAACAAATGTGCTGTGAAACTGAATTCCCATATGCAGAAGAATGAAACTGACTCTTACCTAAAACCAGATACAAAAGTTAACTAAAAAATGGAAAGGATCAAAGACCCAAAGGTAAGAGCTAAAACTACAGAACTCTTCTTTGACCAGCACAAAGAGAAATCTGTATGACCTTGGATTTGGGAATGGTTTCTCAAGTATGACATCAAAATCACAGGCAAAGAAAGGAAAATAGAAGAACTGGATTTCATCAAAATTAAATACTTTTCTGCATCGAAGGGCATTAACAAGTAGACTAGGCAAATATCAGAGAACCAGGCTCCAAGAATCTCTCTCCCTTTCCCTAGAAAGCCAGTGAGCAGGTAGAACATGTCTAATGTGCCCACACTGGAGCCCTGAGGACTATCAGAGGCCTGCAAGCCCAAGGGAGGCTCAGAAGGCACAGCATGGCTAGCGTTGATAAAGTCCAGCCCTCAGCATTCAGCAGCTACCTTTCCCCACCTGCCTGATGGGCCCCAAGACCATCACACACTTGACCCTGGAAGAAGGAGCTTCATGTGTCTTACAGGAGTCAGAGTTGACCAGAAAGAATGCACCCTCCAGATACTGGAGGGAGGGAGAGAGGTCTGTGTTCTTACTGTTGATTTCTGCTGTAATCTAAGGATTCAGAGGTGGAGGTTGTTGTTACAACCTCCTCTGGCTGAAGCAGCTTCCAGAAGACTTTAAAGGGCCAATGTCTGTTTTTCTTTTATCTATGTATTCCTCTTTTTCTCATTTTGAGAGCTAGGCATTTAAAGACTAGAACATTAAAAACAACTGCATATGGGAGAAATTTAGAAAATAACAATGCATGCCCAGAAAAGAGGCAAGGAGACATTTAGTTTATGCATCAACCTCATCCCTGGAACAGGCACAATCTAAAACAATAAAAAAGAACACAAGACAGCAAACTATGGGGAAAGAAAATGGGATTTCCATACATTCATTGTTAAACAAAACTTCTTAAAGCATGCAGAGAGACAAGCAAGCCTGGTCAAAACATGAGAGACTAGGTAGCAGACTTACTAGACATAGACTTTAAAGCTGCTATCTTAAGGACATCCATATAGATAAAAGAAGATATAAACAAAGAAGAAAAATGATGTATGTGCAAGATGGAAATATCAAATAGAAAACATAAAAAAGCAAAACAAGAAATTCTGGTTCCAAAGAGTACAATAACTGAAATGAAAAATTCACTACAGGGACTAAAAAATAGATTTGAGCAGGCAGAAGAAAGAATTACTTGAACCTGAATACAGGAAAACAGAAATTTTGGGGGGCTGAGGAAAATGAACAAAACCCAGGAACACAACCAAACTGACCAGCGTTGCATAGTGGGAGTTCCAGAGGGAAGAGAGAGAATTATTTGGTTATTTGAATAATAAATACAGGCTGAAAATTCCCTAAATTTGGGGAAAATATGAAAAATAAATATCCCAGCTCAGTGAACTCCAAGTAGGATAAATTGGAAAAGCCCCACACCAAGACACATAATAATCACACTGTTGAAAAACAAAGAATCTTGAAAGAATAAGGGAAGGGTGATTCACCAAGTTCAAAGGGTCCTCAACAATATTTACTGGCTGACATCTCACCAGAAAATTCAGGGCAGAAAGTAGTGGGTTAGTATATTCAATATGCCAACAGAAAAAAACTGTCTACAAAAAAACCTTGTATCTGGTAAAACCATCCTTCTAAAATGAAAGAAAGGAAAGGGCATTTCCAGGTAGTTGTGGGGGACCACTGGGATAGATCTTGAAAGAAGATCATTTGTCTCCACTTTGGCTAACCCTGGCCCTACTTCCAGGTATTGGTATGTACAGAGCTGGCTAGGAAAATATTCTACCCCCTCAACTAGCTTTAAGCAATGCAAAGGGGTCTAGCGGAGTTGCTGATGTGACAGGTCAGTGATGCACCACCTGTGGCTCCCAACTGCTAAGTATGAGCTAGGTCAAGAGATGCTGTGCTGTCAGCTAGAACTGAGCCTCAATAAAGAGGCCATGACATCCCAGGGTAGGAAGGCCACACATCAAAGCTGGGGCAACCAACGAGAAACACAAGATACTTCCTCAGACTGTGTTATGGAGATTCCTCCAAACTTAGAGGCTGCCTATTACTGGAATCTGGTACCCTTTCTGCAGACCTCTGTCTGCATATTGCAGACCTTTCTCTGCATATTTCAGAGGTGCCATTGTGTCTCCTACCTAGCCCAGCTCACAGCATTCAAGTACTTCCCACCATTCTCACAGTCACTCAACCCCTGAGCCACTCCCCTCTTCACAAAGTAGTAAAACCTAGGTTAGGCCCCGGGTTGTGGCCTTTGTTCTAGTTAGCCAGTGTTCCGATTGGACTCAGGACCCCCTTGGCTATCCACACCTACAGATATGTTTTTGTCTCTTTACTCTCACTGTGGGCTGCACTGAAAGTGGTAGATCAGAATTTACCTACTAGAATTCCAAGAACGTTTCCCTGGGATTACAAACTTGAACTCCTCTGGACCACAATGAGGCCCAGATAGCGCCCTATAGTAGTGAAAAGCCTAGGGAGTTTATTGTAGCAATTCCTTTCCTGCAGAAAATGCAGAGAGAGAGAGGCCTGCTTGCTGAAGTGAAGGATACTGGATGGTACTTTGAAGCTGTAGGAAGGAACAGAGCTGTCTGCTAAGTGCAATTTCATACTAAGTTATAAAGGCTGAAATTACCCCAACTGCACTTTGTAACTACATTTCTTTGTTTTCCACGTGGGTTTAGAGACTAATGCATAAAACAATTATTAATCTATGATTTCTGGATATAAAATTTATAAAAAGTATAATTTTGTAATAATAAATGAAAGGAATTGTGGAAAGGACTATTTAGGCAGAGTTTTACATGTTATTGAAGAAAATCTGGTGTAAATTTAAATGAGAGTGTTAAAACTTTAGGACACTAAATATAGTCTTTATGTTAAGCATGAGGATAGTTACCAAATATACACAAAGAGAAATAGAATTAAAATATTTCAGTATAGAAAAAAATTGACCTAACAAACAAACAAATAAGATAGTAGTGCAGGAAGTACAGATCCAAAAACTATAAAGCATATAAAAGACAAATAGCCCAGTGGCAGGAGCAGGTCCTTTCTTTTTAGTAATAACTTTAAATGTGAATAGATTAAACTTTCCAACAAAATACAGAGATTAGAACAGATTAAAAAACAAGGGGCTGGGGATTTAGCTCAGTGACAAAAGCGCCTGCTTGGCAAGTGCAAGGTCATGAGTTCGGTTCCCAGTACCAGAGAAAAACCAAAAAAAACAAAAAAAAAAACCCAATAAAAACAAAAACAAAAAAATCTAACCATATACTGTCTGTCGTATTAGATCCAAAGACACAAATATCTTCAAAGTGGAAAGATGGAAAAAGATGTTCCATGCATAGTAACCAAATAAGAGCAGTTGTATCTCTACAAATAACAGACAAGACAGGCTTCAAATTAGGTGGTTCACGCCTGTAATCCTAGCACTCAGGAGGCTTGAGGCAGGAGGATCACCATGAGTTAGAGACTGAGTTATGTAGTGAGTTCAAGGCTAGCCCACAATACATAGTGAGACCCTGTCTCTAAAACAAAAGCAAAACGAAACACACACACACAGAAAATAATAGATTATAATTCAAAAAGGTTTATGGGAGACAAAAGACAGTATACAGTAATACACATTCAATACAAGAAGAAGATCCATCAAAGGTAAACATTTGCTTACCTAATAACCGACCACCTAAGCATGTGAAGCAAATATTAACAACATTGAAGGGATAAATAGACAGTTGTACAAGGATGGATTCTTCAGTACCTTACCCTCAATACCTTACCCAGAGAGAAGGTGAGTAAAGAAATAGAGGATTTCACAAGGACAATAGACATCTAGGTCTGTAGACACAGACTAGTCTGTACAACTCAACAGAATCCATGTTTTCTCAAGCACACATGGATCATTCTCCAGGACAGACCATGTGTCAGGTCACAGATCTTGCGTCTTATACAGCATCGTCCATGACCACAGTGAGGTGAGGTAAAAGAGCAATAATGAAGGAAAACTGGCAGATTCACAGACTTGTGAAAAATGAACAACATATTTTAAACAACCAAAGGATCAAAGAAGAAATCATGAGGAAGTTACAAAATATTTGAAGAAGAATGAAAGTAAAAATATAACACACCAAAACTTACAGGAGTCAATGAAAGTAGCACTGAGGGAGATTCATACCTGCAAATACATTAAGAGAGACAAGAACCCTAAATGAACCGCCTAGCTTTATAATTTAGGTATAGAATGGTTTCTCTCTTCAATTTGTTAATTTGATTTTTTCTTCTGATTTGTTAATTTCAATCAGAAAAGAACAAGTTAACTCAAAGTTGGTAGAAGGGAGGAAATAATAATGATTAGAGATAAGTAAGGAAAAGAAAAGCAGTAGAGAAAATTAACAAAACTCAAAACAACCTTTAGACTGATTGGCTCAGAATAATAGAGAAAACTCAAATTAATAAGTCAGAACTTAAAATGGAAGATGCTACTATTGATTTTATAGAAATAGAGTGCATTGTAAGAAAGAACTATGAATAGCTATCCAACAAATTAGCTAATCGTAGATGACATGAAAAATTCCTAGAAACACAAAACCTACCATACTTAAATAATGAAGAAATAGCAAATCTGAGTAGACCTATCACTGGTTAGGAAAATGAATTAGTAATCAAAAGCTCCAGACTTAAAGAAAAGTCTCTAGACCTGACGATTTCACTGGGAGTCCTAACAAACATTTAGATTATTGGCATCAGTCCTTCTCAAAGCCTCCCAAAAATTTGAGGAGGTATGAATGCTTCTTAACTCATTCTGTGAGGCTTGAGTCCCCTGGATACTAAGACCAGATGAAAACATGAGAAAGCTATAGGCTAATGTACCTTGAAAACCTTAATACAAATATTCTCAGCAAAATACTAGCAAACCAAATTCAGCTGCATGTTGAAGGGATTCTACACTATGACTGAGTACAATTTATCCCTGTGACAGAGGTGTGGCTCCACATCCAACAATAGGTCAGTGTAAAACAACATGCTAACATGACAAAGGAGGACAAAACCCCACACAATCATCTTAGTTTATTCAGAAAAGGGATTTGGCAAAATTCACCACCCTGTTAGGATTTTAAAAAACCCCACTCAACAAATTGGAAATGAGGGCACATACATAATAAAGAACCATGAAAAATTAATGGCACAAGAATAAATTTGTTCAACAAAGACAAGGCAGGGGACATCATAATCCCCGACTTGAAAGTATACTATAGAGCTACTGTGACAAAAACAGTGTGGTACTGGAAAAAACAAACAAATAAAAAAAACAGACCTGAAGATCAGTGGAACAGATTAGAAGATGAAGAAACAACTCCAGACATACTCAGCCACTTTATCTTTGACAAAGGTGCCAGATACATTCACTGGAAGAAAAATAGCCTCTTTAATAAACGATGCTGCAAAAATGCAATGCCAAAGATTAAAATTGGGCCCATATCTTTCACCATGCACTAAACTAAATTCAAAATGGATCAAAGATCTAAATAAAATTAAAACATTAACATTTAATCTGCTGGAAGATAGAATAGGTAAAACTCTTGAAGAAATTGGAGTAGAAAAAAAAAACTTTATGAATAAAACCCTGCTTGTACAGGAATTATCATGAAGAATCAACAACTGGGATCTCATCTTATTAAAAGGCTTTTGCACAGCAAGAAAAACCACCAACATAGTAAAGAGACAACCCAAAATGTGGGGAAAAATGTTTGCCAGCTGCTCCTCAGACAAAGGATTTCTATCAAGAATATATGAAGAACTCCAAAAAAACAAGATCTCTCAAGTTTAGGGGCTGGGGATTTAGCTCAGTGGCAAAGAGCCTACCTGGCAAGCACAAGGTTGTGAGTTCAGTTCCTGGTACCGGAGAAAAACAAAAAAACAAAAAAACAAAAAACAAAAAAACAAAACAAAATAAAAAGATCTCTCAAATTTAAAGACCCAATCCAAAACTGGGCATTTGAGATAAATACATACTTCTCATATGAAGAAATACAAGTGGAAAATAAATATATGAAGAAATGTTCAACATCACTGGTCATTTGAGAGACATGAATTAAAACAACACTGAGACTCCATCTCACCCCAGAAAGAATGGCTATTATCAAGAAATTAACCAATAACAAATGCTGGAGGAGCTGTGGGGAACAGGAACCCTTCTCCACTGCTGGTGGGAGTTCAGACTGGTGCAACCACTCTGTAGAAATCAATGTGGCGGTTCCTCAAAAAAATAGGATTGGAGGTCCTATTTGACCCAGGTATTCACCTTCTGGGTATCTTCTAAGAAGAATTGAAAACACTGTACCACAGCAATATATGTGCATCCATGTTTATAGCATCTTAATTTGTAATAGCTAGATCTTGAAAACTACCCAAATGCCCATCAACCAAGGAATGGATAAAAAAGGTATTTTTTTTAATATGATGGAGTACTACTCAGCCATAAAGAAGAATAAACTAGAGATTTTTTTTAGGTAAGTGGATGCAACTCGAGAATCATACTCATAAGTAAAATAAAGCAGACCCATATATGTAAACATCATATTGTCTTCTTGGTGTGAGAGGCTGAAAGTGTAAATAAGATCCAAAATGTACAATAGATATTATAAAATGGGCAGAAACTTTGAAAGGAAGAGAAACTAGGATGGGGCAACAGAGAAAAGAAGGAAAGGAAAAACAAAACAAATATATATATATATATATACATATAATAGTAATTAAGATAGTCATACTACTAATTTCTCTTAGTTCATTGAAAAGAAAGGTTTGTGCTAATATTGTTTAGAGAATTAAATGCCAATATCTTGTACTCTGAGGAACTAATTTAAAAATAACAATATGCAATGTATTAACCATTGTTACCCTCCTATTATCTTATTTTGAAATTTTATTTGAATTTTTTTCTTTAAAATAAAAAAGCATAAATTTGTTTAATTAAAAAAATTTATGTTATTAGCTAATGTGTGTAGTACATAGTGTTCAACTTTCTTGTGGGGACTGGTGCATGTACATAGCACGTCTTAATTCCTTTGTGCACCCCTTTTCCCTTCCTTCCCTCCTCCACCCACCCTTTGATCCCTTCCTTTTCTTTTTGTACATGTTTGCAGTATGTAATGTTTACATTCCCCGAATGGAGTTGGAACATGTACACAATACACCCCAATTCCTTTTTGATGCATTATCAAATTTCTTCCATTCCCCCTCCCTTCATCTCTTGATCCCCTTCCCCCCTGAGACTAGATTTCCCCCCTAATAATTAAATAAGGCAAAGGTGCCCACTTTCACCACTTCTATTCAATGTACTATTGGAAATTTAGCCACTGCAGTTAGGCAAGAAAACTAAATAGAAAGTCTGAATAGGAAAGGTAAAAGTAAAATTATCTCTCTTTGCAGATGATATGATCTTAAATACAGAAAATCTTAAAGGTTAAATTAAAAGTTTATAATTTCAGTGAAACTGTAGGATACAAAGTTAACACGTAAAAACTAATTGTATTTCTATATACTAATAATGAACAAACCAAAAAAAAAATTAAGAGAACAATTTGATTTATAAGAGCACTAAAAGTATGAAATACTTACAAATTAACCAAGGAGCTGAAAGACTTGTATCCTGAAAAATCCAAAAAGTGGCTAAAAGAAACTAAAGGAGACATAAGTGAATTAATAGATCTCTATGTTCATTGATTTGAAAACTTTGTATTGTTAAGACATCAAAACTGCACAAAATGACCTACACATTCAATATGAACCCTCTCAACATTTCCAAGACAACTTTCTGCAAAGGTCTAAAAGAATCCAAAAAATAAAAAAATTAATGTGGAATATAAATTTCTAGGGTCCCAGAATAGCCAAAGTAGTCTTGAAAAAGCACAAAGTTGAAGGCGTCATATCTCTTGATTTCTAACTATATTATAAAGCTATAATAATCAAAACAGTGTAGTACTGGCATGACCACATACATATATAGATCAATGCAAGAGGAAAGAAAGCCCAGAAATAAATCCTCACATATGTGGTCAAACTTTTGACAAAGTTGCCAAGACTATTCAATGCAGAAGAATAGTTTTTTTAACAACTGTGCTTGGAAAACTGGATATTCACATGCAAAAGAATGCAATTGGACCCTTACCTCAAAACACACACAAAAATTTAGCTCAGAAAAGATCCTAAGTGGAAGAGCATAAACTGTAGGATACTTAGAAGACAACATAGAGGAAGATCAATATCTTTAGTACTGGTTTCCTTTGATATGATATCAAAATCACAGGAAATGAAAGAAGAAATAGAAAAATTAAACTTTGGTGTATTAAAAGAACTATATTTTAATTTTATGTGTCCAAGTTGTTGAGTCATGAGGTGTCCACACATTTGGTCAAATCTTATTCTGGATGTATCTAGATGGGTTTTTAAACATAAGATTGATATTTTAATTGGTAGAATAAAGCAGGTTGCCCTCCACAAGGGTGGGTCTTACCGAATTAGTTGAAGGCCTGAATAAAACAAAAAGGTGTTCATCCCCTGAGTAGGAGATCAAGTGTTCAGAAGACAGTGGTTGGGCTTTGTCTGCATCATCAGCTCTCTTGGTCATGAACACCTGGCCCAGCTGGAGATCGGAATTTGAAACCCACATCATCACAGAAACCAGCTCCTCATACTAAATCTTTCTGTGTATGTAACCATGGTTTGCTGGGTCTATTTCTCGGGGGAGCCTGGTTAATAATACAGGCTATACCGATAGAGTGAAAAGGCAACCACACAGTGGGAGGAATGTTTGCAAATTACATATCTGATAATAGGATTGATAACCAGAATTCAAAACTTCTAAAACTCAACTGTAAAGAAAGGAATACTACAAATAAAAAAACTGGCAAAGGATTTGAATGACTGTTTCTTCAAGGGAAGTAAGAATGTCCAGCAAATATCACAAGTAATCAGGGAAATGCTAATAGAGACAGCCAGGCACCTCCACTTCACAGCCACTAGGGGGCTGTCACTAAAAACTGGAGGGCAGCAAGCGTCAGCACAGGGCGGACAGAGCGGAACCTTCCCGCAGGCTGGTGGGAGTGTGAAGGGGGTCACCCCTGTGGAAGAACAGTGTGGTGTTTACTGAGAACAAAGACATGCAGATTTAGCATCTGATCCTGCAATTCTACTTCTGGGCATATCCAAAAAGACTCAAAAGCAGGGACTCAGTTACCTGTTCCCCAGTGTTGATGACTGCAGTGTGCATGCTGATCAAAAGGTAAAACCCAACTATCAACCCAGCTTCTAGATAAGAGGGAGATTCTGACACGTGCTACAGCATGGGTGAAACTTGTATGCATTACACACAGTGAAATAAGCCCAGTGCAGCAGGACAAGCACTGTATGATCTGCTGATGTGAAGCAGCATATGCAAAAGGCAGATCTTCCAGATAGAAGGTAGACCCAAGGTTACAGGGGCAGGAGCAGGGGCTGATGAGGATGAATTCTTTCCTGGACACAGAGTTTCTGTGTGGGGTGACAGGAAAGTTTTGGAGATGGTGGTTAACATTTTGAGTATGGTTAATGCTACCAGATTGTACATTTAAAAAGGTTAAAATGGAAAATTTTATCTTACATACATTTTTACCATAATTCAAACATGGTAGACATAAGCAAACTTCCTCCACATAGCAAAAAAAGTAAAAATCTATGAAAAAGTAGTGGTGAATATTTGTCTGATCTTTGAGTGAGAAGGGTCATTCAGAGGACACATCCAGTCAGAGAGTCAAAAATAAAAGAATATTAGATTGTCTAAATAGAAATTAAAGCACTTTAAATCCCCAAAGGATGAATAAACAAAATTAAAATGCTAATAGACAGACAATGAAAAATATATAACATATTTGACACAAAGTTAATCCTTAACTCTAGTGTCAAATAATTTAATAGAGAACCCCCACTACCACATTACCCAAAATTCATTTGCATAGGACAAAGTAGGATCTTTCACCAAAGAATTAGCCTGGAATTTAGTAAATGTTTTATACTATTCAGCTTCATTGGAAAACAATATAAATTAAACTTTAGAAACAAAATAACATTGCTTACCAATTATCATTAAAATATCCAAGACTGGTAAAATATGGCAAGTTTCTCCACCAATTTTTGAATGCCCTTTGAACAAATGGTGTGTGCCAAAAAATGTGCATAATTACTTTAACAGAATAATTTTGCTTCTAGGAACTTAGGCTAGGAAATGTTTTCCTAACAGCAAAAAATGCTTTTTGAAGAATTATATTCATTTCAGCACTACGTGAAATTATGGAAAATTGACAACAGGGTGAACAATAGGGAAGTATTTTGGAAAACCATATTTCACCATGTTAAGGAAAAAAGCTAGAAATAAAATTAGATACAGAGTAGGTTCACAACAAATTACAAAGTGGACATAGGCATACCCCAATATTGCTCATAGCCACTAGCTCTTGGTGGTGACAGTTTGGATATATTTTCTTTTTTTCTACTTCACTTCCAAATTTTTCATAATAAACTGTTACTTTTGTAATGGAGAAAAGAACCTAACCAATATTTTTATATAATAAGAAAAAAACCTAAAACCATAGTTGGGTGTGTCTGAGGGGGCACTATTTATCTTGATCCCTTGACATAATTTCTTTCTAATTAAATTAGAAAGGTGTGGAGAAAGAATATTGTGGTAGAATAAGAAAATTTGAAAATTTCTATTTCATGACACCTGGCTTATAACTTTCTTGGAATCCCGTGTAGCTAAGAATTACTACTGTTACTGGCCTGCTGGCTCCAGCCTGTAATTCCAGCACTTGGGAGGCTGAGGCAGGAGGATCACTGTAAGCTCACTATTTGCCAGTCTGGACTGCATAGTGAGATGCTGTTTCAAAAAAATATATATGTTACTGTTACTGCTGTAGGTGTTGTTCAGTCTCAGAAGATGTAACCATATTTGTTTGTGTCCCATATCTGGGCAATACAGTTGTTCCTTGGTGCATAAGGGTCCCAGGGAACCCCTCCATGGGTACCCAGGTCTGAAGATGCTCAACGCCTCACCTAAGATGGCACAGGATGTATGAATAACATATGGCACTCTCCTAAAAACTCTAAATCATCTCCATATTGCTTGGAATATCTTGTATGGTGAAAATGCTTTGCAGGTAATTATTCTACTGAATTGTGTAGGAAACAAGAGTGAGAAGCAAGGATCTGTATACGTTCAGGTATCCATGTGTCTGTATATCTGTATCGGCACCTTCATTTTGAAGTGTTCTCCATCCGTGATTGGTTGAATCAGTGGAGGCTGTGGATCCAGGCAGCTGAGTGAAGGCTTTTACTGCTATGTGTCTGTACATGCCAAGTGCGTGGGTACCGTGACCGGCAGGGCACTGCTCATGGGTACCTCCATGACTGCCAGGTGCTACACTCTCAAGCCACAATAATTCCCCCATAAGAAGCAGGAAGCTGAAGGCCCAGGAGGAACAGGCTCCCTTCATAGCCACAAGACAGCGGGCTTGGTATTCTTTCCAACACAGAGCCTTCCCATTGCCCCAAGCCACAAGCCTCCCCAACAGTGAGTGGAGATACTCCCCTCAGGCACACAGCTATGTCACTCTGTGGCCAGCAGTGCTCATGGGTTCTATCCCCCATGTGGCTGTGCCTTCGTCTCTAGCTTGGGTGTGTGTTGCGCCCCTCCTGCCTCCCAAGTTCAAATCTGCCAGTTTGACAGAATGGCTCAATCAGCAGTCTGGGCTGGGCGGTCAGCTTTCTCCCCGAGCACCTGGCCTGACAGATTTGCTCAGGCGCCCAGCTTTGGTCTCAGCCTTGCTCCCCTCCTGACGGAAAGCTGCTGACAGAAAGTCGGGGAGGGATGGAAACTTGTCAACGAAGTCACCAGGAAGGCAGAGCTTCGTCTGCAGCCTGGTGTCTGTGGAGCGGAGGGACGCCCGCCTCAAGGAGATGTGTACACAAGCGAGCGGCCAGCCAGCCTTTCTGCCTGTACTCGTTCAATCAGCTTGAAATCACCGAGGTACTGAAGCGTTTGGAGAAACTCAAACAACTCATCCCTGGGGTGCCTCATCTTGTCAGATCTGCATGATGAGCCAGATCAAAAAATCTCTAAGGTTTCCTACAGCTCCAAGAGTTGATGATCATGTCTGGGAGAGACTTGGAAAAACACTTATAATTTGATGTGAAGTGAAAACCAAAAGTATAAAGCTATGCCCAAGATAGTCCCCTAAAAATTTAAAATAAATTATATTTGTGTTGTGAAAAGGACCAGAAGAGAACTGTTAAAAACACATCAGTGTGTGATCTTGGGGAAGGACACTGTGTCACTTCTCCCGTGGGGCCTCTTGGTAACTGAGTTGTGAAGTGCGTGTATTGATTAAGCTGCTACTTGGGGCCAAGTGTCTGATAACTAACTGAAGAGGCAATTGCAGAGTCCGTGGGGAGGCTGTCGCACAGCTGATTCGTATGGTAGGAAAAAGGACGAGGAAGAACATTCCTGCAAGATGCAATGAGAACGAGCTTGGTTTGTCCTAGGCTGGCCAGAAGGGAAGGTGAGAGGTAGAGGGCAGAGCGAGGTCACCAGCGTGTGAAAGTGAGTGTGGCAGATCTGGCAGGAGAGGACCACCAACCCAACTGCCAGCCCTCGGGCTGTATGGTGATCTATGGCTCCAAGTGTGACATAAACCCCAGGGGATCTTGAGTACAGTGACTTGGTACGAATCATTCTAAAGTCAGCTCTGACCGCTGTGTGTAGGCAGACCAGGTAGGAGCTCTTGTGGGATGATGGTGACTTAGACTAGGACGGCAGCCATGGGGGTGACAGGAAGTGGTTAAACCCTGGCTTCATTGATGGCTGGATATGGGTGTGAGGAGAAGGAAGGAATCCAGAACCAGTCCTGTGCTTTTGCCTGAGCTACCGCAAGTGTCATACTAGCAGAGGTGGAGTAGCAGGAGAAGAGGTTTGGGGTAGGGTAGACTGAACGCTGGGGCTGGGCACACTGAGTTTGAAATGTGTGTCAGACAAGCGCGTTGAGGTGCCCAGGAGCTAAATGGCAAGAGTGTGTGGAGCTCAGGGAATACAGGAGGCCAGGGAGGCACATGTGCGGCCACCAGCATGGACATGGTGTTTGCAGTCAAGGAACCATAAGAGGAGGAGTGCACACAGGGAAGGGGGAGGCAGGGGACTGAGCCCCAGGCTCCCTAATGATGAGAAGCAGAGAAGAGGCCTGTGGGAGGGGCTGAGCGGGCATGTGAGGGACGTGGTTCAGCAGGTGGGGCCTCCAACTCTGTGAATGCCGCTTCAGCTCTGGGTAAGATGAGGCTGTAGAATTGTCCAATGGGTTTGGCAAAATGAGGATCCTCTCAAGAAGTGTGTTCAGGGGCTGGGGATTTAGCTCAGCAGCAAAAGCGCCTGCCTGGCAAGCGCAAGGTCATGAGTTCGGTTCCCGGTACCGGAGAAAAACCAAAAAAAAAAAAAAAAAAAAAAGAAGTGTGTTCAGTGGCAGGGAACAAAAGAGAGGTGAAGGAACAGAGACGCCAAGTTCAGGCTGAGTCCAAAGCTCTGCTGTGCAGGGGCTGGGGGACAGGGCAGTGGGAGAGAGGAACAGGAGCCCCTAAGCTCCTAAGAGAGGCTGGCTGCTGAGGATGGCCCAGGGGGAAAACTGTGATGAGGGAAGAGAATCACAGGGCACAGTGTAATGAGGTAGGGGTAGCAGAGAGTGGAGCAGGGCCCGAGGAGCACACCGGATTAGGCCAGGAGATGCCCACTGAGACCAGGAAGTGAGAGACAGGGCCATGGGGCAGAGGTATCTGGGCCAGGAGTGTTGGTAGTTATAGGGGGCCTTCTCCTCTCTTGTCCTCTTTTCTCTTCTCCTCCCCTGCCTCCCCTTTCTTCTCTTTTCTTCTCTTCCCTTCTCTTCTCTTCTCTTCTCTTCTCTTCTCTTCTCTTCTCTTCTTTCTCTTTTCTCATTTTGTTTTCTCAGTGAAATGAGAAGCAAAGCCATCACCCTCAAGAGGCAGAGTGACCGCACTAGGTTGCTGTGTTGTCAGCTTTTGGTCGCCGTGAGAAAACCCCTGAAATAACGACACAAAGGAGGAAAGGTTTATTTTGGCTCACAGATTCAGACAGCCCATCCTGGGTGGGTGGGCTCCCTCACTGCCTGCCTATGTGAGGCAGAAACACCGTGAAGGAAGGCTGGGGGAGGAAAGAGGCTCAGCTCCCTGTGGCAGGGACGCACAGCGAAAAGCTGGGGAGAAATCCCCTTCCCGGTAGACCAGGGGCCTAAGGGCCCACCCAGCTGAGGACTCCTCAGCGAACTTATCCATCGATGCCTTCAGCACCCACAGGATGCGTCTCTTTTCCAGAAGCTCCGTTGATGAGCAAAGGAGCCAGTTTTGGTCCAAACCATAGCGGGCACCCAGTGTTCAAGCTGATCTAGAGACCTCTTCAGACCTTTAAGGATGAAGGCTCTCAGAGAATTTGTGCGTATGTGGATTTTCTCTACCCAAATGTATTGCTTTAGAGATATAAACTGAAAGCAATTTAAACATATTTGTACATTTATAAATAAGAACAATCAGGTGATTATGTGTTAACAGAGTCATCTTCCTAAAAAGCACTGTCATCCCCAACAAACAAAATCAGTGTGAGGAGTGGCATTATCTACATGCCTTCAAGTCCTTGGGACTTTAGGCTAAATAAAAGGTAGCCGGGTTCCCAGAACGGCCCCTGTGCCCCTGTGAGAGGCGTTGCTCTGGGTCCTGGGAAACTCCACAGAGGAGAGTGGAACAAGCCATGTCCTTCAGGTCACCTGCTCTGGCCACATGGACTTCCCAAAAGGGCTTCAGAGACTCCAAGGGCCCCCCGACCACTGTTGGAGAAATACCAGATGAAGGAAAATTGGTCATATTCCCAGGCAGAGCCTGGACATGAATTCAAGTTCATCTGACCACAAAGTACCTGGGAGATTTTGGGGTTCATGACCCTGCACTGACCAACATAGTTCTGGTCTCAGCCTGAATGTTAAGGCTGAAGTGCATAGTTCAAAGACCTCTTGGAGTGCAAGGATCCGAGAAAGGAGCCATTCAGCTGGAAGTCTCTAAGTAGATCTGCGGAAGCTCTCCTGACTGAGCGCTGGCTCCAGGGTCACTGGCTTTGTGCTTGCAGCCAGGTTCTGATTTTCCCTGCTCCAACCCATTTAACCGTCCTGGGAAGGCCCATGGAGGCTGAGCCTGGGGGAGAGGTGTGCTGGCACTGCACACTCCTGGGCATCTCAGGGATGGGAAACCTCAGGTTGTGTTGGCCCAGGGTGGCAGCACGTTGGGCTCACCATCCCTTTACCCCACTCTGCTGCAGCACAAGTGCAGCTGTGGCACCTGCAGCTTCTGCTCCCCAGGTCTCTTGTGCAGCAGGGTCCACCCAGTATGCTGCCCAGGGCTGTCTCATCCACCTTGAGTCCCTTGAGGTGCCTCAGTCATCTCCTGATGTCCAGGGTCACGGTGTCAACCACAGGACAGCTGACCTTGGGACTGATCTGATAAACTCTCAATCTTAGCTTCTCTGGTGGTGGATTTCACTGCTGTGGGCCCGCCACTCCTGTCAGCTCTCAGTTCTGCTGGAAGGGGCTGGCCTCAGGGCAGCCTTGGAAAGGGAGAAAGGTGAGTGTGGATTTGGGGTGATGCAGCTCAACAGCCCCAATAGGGGTTGGACGATGCTTCAGCCCTTCCAGGTGCTGTCATAAGGTGGAACTCATCTGAAACAACGGACTCCCCTGACCCTCTCTGCGGGGTGTCTACTGATCCTGTCTGTCTGTGTTGATTTGGTTCTGGGTTTTGCTCCACAGCCCAAGCCAGCAGAATCAGCATTGCCTCTGCTCTTGGGTTAGCCAGTCATGAGGCACAGGCTCCCTAGGGTGTTGCTAACCCAGAGCACGAGGTGTCATCTCTCCCAGAAAGTCTCACCCGAGTCACTGTGAGGTTCCTCTAAGCCTCTCTGAGCTACTCCAGACCACAAGGAAACTGCCACACAGGCACGGAGTAGGAAGTGAGTGTGCTCACAGTGTAAGAAACAAGACAGCCCCAATGTAAGTTACTCGGCTGAAAGACTCTATGCCTTTAGTGTTCTCCATGTGGTTTTGACTCTGTTTAGTGAGATCCTGGTCTGTTGAACATAGGGAATGAGCTACATGGTTTTAAATCCCATGACTACAGTGAGTACCTCTCTGTCTTTGTGCTGACAGTGGCACTGCCTGGCTTTTAGCGAGTACTCATGCTACACTGGCTTCTCAGCTACCCACCTCTTGAATTGCCACCTTTAGTCCTTGGCACGGCCCGAGAAGATGTCATGACAGTCTTCACTCAATAGATGAGAAAGCTGAAAGCTAGAGAGACTAGGGACTCACAGGACCACACGCCCCAAGGGTGGAAAAATAATAATGGAAGCCAGGCAGTAGGAGTCTAGAGCCGGCACTTTCAGTCTCCATCGCTTTACTCTCCACTCACCCCAAACACACTGCATCATTTTTTCTTCCTGAGTCCTTTTTTGTGACTGCATTATATTCCACAGTGGTTACACTATGATTGATTCACTGATGCTGTGGGGCTGTACCCTTCAGCCAGTTCCAGCATCCACTACTAGGGGCCATGTCCCAGTGAGTGTCTCATGGCCATGGATGAGCTTTCCCTTAGGACGCAGTCCCAGCCTGCCTTGCTCAGGTGACTGTGTGGGCCTCAGCACAGGTTACCAAGCTGTCCTCCAGGGAGCTGCAGCTTCCCACAGCATCCCACAGCAGTGCACTTTGCCTCCCTGACCCTGGATCTCATCTGTGTTTTAGTCATTGCTGGTGTAAGAGAAACACAATGCTGGCAGGATGCCTTTCTCACGTGTGGGTGACATCACGCCAGGAGCAGTTGTGTGTTCATAGGCTGGTTTCCTGCTCGGACTCTTGGCCCTCTGAAGTTTCTCTTTTTATTGTAGATTTCAGTGCAATTCATATATGTCTTCTATTTTGAAAATTAGTGCATTTATCAGGGAAATCTAATAGAGACAAAAGTGGGTTTGCTCTGTCTTTTACACAGCGTCCTACCTTCTCTCCTTCCTCAGTGTTGGGAACAAACCATAAAACATGACTCAGGCACCCGAGGATGAAAACACACCATTCTGACAGCACCCTTTCTCCACGAGTAGCCAGGCCCTCTCTTCCTGCTCCTCAGCCCCAGGGAGAGCCACCCTCCCCAGAGGTCCACCTGCTAGAAGCCCAGCTGGGCATACTGGACACCTTTTCTGGTCCGCTGCTGCCCATCAAGGGGGTCCTGGCTTAGTGTGGGAGTTCTGTGTGTGACTGAAGTACGCACTTGTGTTGCCTTTATTATTTTGCCATTGTCACTGATAATTCCTCAGTTGTGAGATGCAGTTTCAGCGAGGTTAACCTTGGACAGCTCCACATCACACACTGGTTTCACACAGTGTCCCCAGCCTCCTAGTGCGACAGTGTTGGACAGGTTAGCAGTGTGGCCCAGTGTGTGGTGGCTGCTATGCTGCGTGGTGTCGGAGTTCAGGTCTCAGGAAGATCTTCACAGAAGATCTTCACCGGGCACCTTGCTCTGTGCCTGGAGAGCCTGCGAGACTGACTCACCTGTCCACACCTCTCAGGGATCTCCTCCTCCAAGCTCGGACCCGAAGATGGACCGTGGCAAGCAGATTTGATCAAGATGCAGCCTCAGGACCCATGCACCAGCAAGAGGACAGGAAGGAAGTAGCCCTGGGCCCAGAGCAGTCCCAGCCCACACCAAGATGGCCTTGAGTCCTCTCAGGCTGGCCCAGTGGCCAGGTGTCCCATGGCTGCAGCAATCAGTCACTAGTTTGGGATCTTCTCAGTGCACAGTGCTCATGGGCTGAGTGTGGGCTGACCCAGGCTCTGAAGGGAGACAGGAAGCCACTGATGACATCCTGTCCCCAGCAGGGCTGGGGCATCCCTCCTCTTCCAGCTTCTTGACCCCAGGAAGTTCTCGACCCCTCGCTGACTGTTGTTCCCTTTCCTTTCTTCTAGCTTCACTGTGGCGTCCGCCCTACCCTTCCCATTTGGTTTCTTCTTTCATCTACAGATCTTTCCCAGGCCACAGGAATGTGGATCCAGCCTACCCACCCTGGCTTCTCCCCAGAGCAAGCCGCCTCTGACTTCCACCACAGTGGGGGGACCTAGGACACTCTCATGCACCTCAGAGAGCCCAGCTTGTCTGTCTCAAGGTTTTCTCCAAGGTCACCCAGAGGCTGAGATCACTCCCTTCCCTCCTCAAAGAAAACAAGTAAGTAACTGGGGAAGCTCTAGCCTGCTCTGGCTCACAGAAAGAAACCTCTTCCCCACCCTTTAACTGTGGGTGACAGCAGTGCAACTCCCCAGTGAGAGAGGTCTGAAAGATAGAAGTGTGGGGTGGAATGGCAGTGCTCCTTTCCCAAGGGCTCCCTGCCCAACCCTCAGCTGACAGGGGAGTCCCGAGTGACTATGACCTCCATTCCTGGACACTAGGCCCCACCACCTGGCTGGCCAGATGTGTTGGTGTTGCCAGCCTTAGTGGGCCAGCCCTGAGGTGCAGCAGGCACACATATGACCCCTCCTCACCCTTACCCTGTGGCCCCTGGGCAGAAGGCAATGGGGAAACCCGGGTTTCCCCCAATGCAAAGACCAGGCCATCACCCCAAGTGGAGGGTGACAGTGGTCACAGATAAAGACGAAAAGGGAGCCTGAGGAGTACAAGCTTTGGGCTATGGGGCCACACAGGAGACAAGGCTCCGATCCCCCAGCCCACACCATCTAGTTCCGTGGGACTTTACTCATAAACACAAGTTCCAAAAATAACAGCAGGAATTTCAAGATGGCAGCCGCAGAGCCCTGAGCCTCACGGAGAGTCACCGCATCTGATCTGCCTCTTCATTCAGACATGGTCTGAGTGTCCCGGGGCCAGAAGACAGCACTGTCTGCATCTCTGTCACCTCTCAGATTCAGCAGGCCACCCAAACTTACCTCCTAATCAGCACCCACTGTCGAAAGCACCACCAGTCACCCGGGCCAGTTTCAAGTGGGGAGTCCTCTCTGTTCTATCTTTCGGAAGAGTGCTGTTGGTGTAAGGGTGCATGGAGGCCACTTTTGGGTCTCCCTCTTCTTCCCTCTCACACCTTCCTTCAATTCTGTGGATCCTGACAAAACCCCATCTTGGGTGCTGTGTCCCAAGTGTGGACTGAAGCCATGTGGATGTGAACCCCTCTGGTGTCCCCTTTGCTCCCAGTCTGGTGAGGGTTAGAAACCATGTTGTCGAGTAGCTCATTTGACTCTGTAGCTTGAGAGGAAGCTCCATAGGCCTGGGGAATCTTTTTCATGTACTCTTACCTTGCTTTTTAAAAACTGTGTTCTTTATTGATCAAATGTAGTTATAAAGTCTTATAAAGTCACATGTGCATTGATGTAAAATTACAGTGGAAGGATTTCGGAGCATGGTTGCTGGTGTAGACCCTTTTCCTTCTCTTTCTTCTGATCATCATTTTGTTTGCGTTCATGTAGGTCATTTTTTGTTCCTCCTTTTAGATTACACTGGAGTGCTGCAGCTTTTGGAAGGGAGGTATGATTTGAGCTGCTTTCTGCAATCCCACCACCAGCGAGAGCTCTTTCTCTCATCCAAGTTAGCAAAGCTGGCCACAGACTTTGAGGTTTTCTCACTGCACTGTCCTGAATCTCCTGGAAGCTCTGTCCTCCATCTCTTGTCTCTGATCTGTTCCCATTGGGCTCTGATCTCTGCAGCCTAATCTCAGGGAATTTGGGGTAATTCTGAGTGCACTGCTGTGTTTTGCAGGTCCCCTCTAAACTCATGTCGACTTTCACTGCCACGGTAGGACTCTGAGGAGGTTGGTGAGGTTGCAAGGCCACCACAGCAGGAGCAGGCTGAGGCCATGATAGCCACGTGGCCTCTGACAGAAGTGGGGGTGCCAGTTTCTCTGCCTTGCCAGGCTCTTTTGCCCCCCATCCTAGGCCATGGGATGACTGCCTACGAGCCAGTCCATGCTCTTGGACTCCCAGCCCCCACAGCATGAACCCTGGAACTTCCAGTGTTTAAGGTTTTCTCAGCCAGTGCCATGCCATTCCACCCACAGCAAATGGACTAAGACCAGTGCTCGGTCCCCACGTGCTCCAGCCCAGGCCATGATGGGGCACAATCACAGGACGCAGACCCCTCTTGAGCAAGGCAGCCTGGCTCTTCACCTGTCCCCCATTCCCCACTCTCCCTGGACACCTCCTTCTTTTGAGGGCTGAGGGGAGGGTGAGAGGGAGGAGCTCCACTCCAGGGGATGTGGAGGATGTGGGGGGGGGTAGGAAGGAAGGCTGAAGAATGACACAAAAGAGGCCCCATAGATGGCCAGAGCCAGAAGATCTGGCTCGCATGGCTTCAACGTGGCATGCAAGGGTCACAGGTTATCTCAGGCCCAAGGGAGAATGATCATAGTTTCAGCAGTCTGTAGCTGTCCTATGAACACCCCCAGAAAAGCCATCGTGTGGTTAGACTCAGGGAGTCATCTACATCTTCAGGGTCATATCTCGGGCTGGCAGCCTGGGGAGTGGGCATCTGGGAGCAGCCACACATGCTCTTGCCGTGGCAGGTGCTTCCAGTGTGGTGGCCCATGGCTTTAGTAGTGAGTACCTTAGCCTCATGATCTATAGCTTAAAGTGGCACAAGTCTGCCCAGGTTCATGGAGAGGCACACAGGTGCCCCAGAGCCAGGGGTCGATGCCAGTAACTGACAGCCATGGGCAGGAGACCAGGCAGAGGGCCAGTTAGGAGCCCAGAAGCTGTGCGGCTCTGGCAAGAGTTCTGGTGCACCGAGGCAATGACAGAAACCATCTGAGCCTCAGAGAGGGTGAGGGGACCAGGAGGTGGCCAGGCACAGAGGTCAGCAGTCCTTGGGATGTGCCTGTTGGCCACAGCTCAGCCCAGCTGCCAACCCACCTCCAAGGACAGGGCCACTGCCCCTTAAACACACTGGCATGACGACAGATGGGGCCAAGACTGTCCTGCCCAACAGAGTTTCTGCCTCAGATGCCAACTTGGGAAGAGGCAGGAGGTGTGGTATGCACTGTTCTCAACCTCTCACTGAGGAGCACTCTTAAACAGAAGGTGGCTAACTAAACCAAAGGAAGCTCAAAAACATTAAAAAGTAAAGTATGTCTCCCCACAGGGATGGGGGAGCGCCTATGAAAATGGGGTCAGTTATAGAAAATAAAGAAGGTACTTTTTTTACATATCTGAGTGGAGTGAAAATGAAATTCTGACACATCAACAAAGCAAATCTCACACATGTATTTTTTATATAACATGTATTAGTCACTTTCCCATTGCTAGGATGAAATACCTGATGCCCACAACTTAAAGGAGAGGTTTACTTTGGTTCACAGTTTCAGGGTCTTCAGTCCATGGTTGACTGGCCCCAAGACAGAAACGACATGGCAGAAGATCATGGTGGAGGACAGCTGCTCATTCTGTAGCAATCTGGAAGCAGAGAGAAGGGAGAACTGGGGACAAGAAGACACTCTTGCAGGCCACACCTCAGTAACCCATCTCTTCTGAACAGGCCCTCACCCCTAACTGCGTATTCAGCAATGAACCAGACCACTGGTGAGTATAGCACAGGTGTGATCTAATCCCCTTCTTCAGCCCCTTCTCTGAACATTTGAGAAATCTGGGGGGGGGTCTTAGATTTAAACTAGAACATAATACCTTTTGTGACTTTTTTAAAAAAAACCCTAAAATCATTTTTAAGATTATTTAGTAATATCTCAAGTATACTGTAAATTTTATAGTGTGGTAGTTTTAAAGAATGCCACAGATTCTCTAACACTCCTTCCAAGAGAAAGTAGGGCTGTTTTCTCAGCAATGTAGACAGGCTTGTGACTCACTTGTCATCTGTGGAATGCAGGGAAAGTCATGTCAGGGGACTTCCCAGGTTAGATCGCGGTGGACATACAACTCCCAACTTGTTCACTGAGGCATCAGAGTCTTGAGCCTTAGGTGGGAACTTCAGGCATTCGAGGCCACCAGCTGGCCAGCAAGCCCAGGCCATGTGGCGGTGCCCACGCATCCTGGTGAGGGGTGTCAGCCCACCATCCCTCCTGACTGTAAGCAAAGAGGCTCCCATGGGAGTCCAGATGAATGACCCTGCTGAAGCCTCAGAGGAGCAGGGACAAACCATCTGCATTTGTCCCAGGCACACTCCGGGTACAGAGAATTCACAAGCAGAGTCAAAGCGCTATGCTGACTGCTGTGTTCTGGGGCTTACAAGGGGTCCCCTGTGCAACTGAAAATTTAGGCCAATGTACTTTTACCAGAATGCTTGAAAACTGGAGCTTTTATCCAACTGAGGTCACTCTTGCTTAGATTGTGGCCATTAACTTGAATGGGTTCACCAACTTAAAATGCTACAATTCCTCACTCTGCAGAGAAGTTTTGATGATCTTATTGGGGGGCCAGTTTTCTTCTTCATTAAAAAATGTACCTGGCCCTGCTATGCCTGATGTGCCCATCTCATACCACCCCAGAGTCTGCAGAGGGCCCCAGAGGTCATCTGCAAGGAGGGTCCTTGTTTTCAGGAGGAAAATTGCCACTGCAGGAAGGGCTGGGGTCCTTGGCCAGTAGCCGAGAGCAGAGAGGGGTTGGATAAGTGGGATACGGGTCTGCAGGTGGCAGGGAGAGGTGGGGTTGGCGACTGACATAGCTGCTGAAGCCTTCTCTTCCCAGGCTCCTTGCTGCAACGGTTTGAAAGCTACAGTGAGAACTGAGACCCCAATGTGGCCAGAAATGCCATGAACAGTGGGCTTTTCTCCCAAGCAAGCGTCGGGTGCGGCTGCTGCTGGGAACTGGCCTATCCTCTCTCCTCTCTCCAGAAATCTGCAGGCAGCTTGAGCACAACGTCAGCTTTCAGGCCACACGGAGAGCCCTGCCTCCTGCCTGTGCAGTGAAACAGAATCATAGGCAGGAAGGTAGGATTTAGCGGGGCATGATGGCCATGCTTGTAATCCCAGCACCAGGGAGGGAGGCTGAGGCAGGAGGATCGCCATAAATTCAAGACCAGCCTGGGCTGCAGAGTGAGACCCTTGTCTCAAAAAATTTTTTAAAAGAAGGGAAAATAGAATTTAAGGATGTTTAGTATCAAGGAAGATGGTAAAAGGTAATTGCTTGCCTACCATGGATCAAAGTCCTTAGTTAGTCCTTCCAGTGCCCTTCCAGAGGTAGATGCTATTCAAGCCCATTTTATAAATGAGGAAACTGAGGCACACACAGAGCAATGATGCTTTTTGCCTAAAGCCACACAGCTAGCGAGAGTGGCCAAACAAAATTCCGGCACAGGGAGTCGGGCCCAGCATCCACACTCAAGTTGCATGTGGCTGTTGTTATACTGAGATCTCTGCTCTGTCCAGTCTGTGCAGCATTTTGATTTTGAACTCACACTGCAAAAAGCTTCATCTTATTTGTTCAAAAAGACCCCCTTCATCAACTTCTTTTCCTATGAGTGACTTTGTTTTAAGAGGAGGATAAGCATTCACAAGACAATACTTCAAATGCTGTCTTTCAGCGAAGGAGTTCCAAGACCCTTATGTGGCTTCTGCTTCTCCAGGTACAGAATGAACTGGAAAAGAATATTCCAAAGACTCCAAACAGCTAGACTGGAATGGTGTATATGCACTGCAGATGGGGGCTCATAGAACTGTGTGCCAGGAAAATAGAATTTCACTGTGCATAAGTTAGAAAATAAAAAATTAAAATGAGAGAGTAAAAGTATTTCTGGTAATAATTCAACCATAGAAAATAAAATCTTAGTGTCTACTTAGAAGTCCCAAACCAGGCCCAACATGGTGGTACATATCTGTCATCCTAGCACTTGAGAGGCTGAGGCAGGAGGATCACTGTGAGTTCAAGGCCAACCTGGGCTATTTAGTGAGTTCAAGGCCAACCTGACCTACAGAGTGAAACCCTGTCTCAAAAAACAAAACAAAACAACCAAAACCAAAAACAAAGTGTCAGATCAGAAAACAATATAAACATCCTCTCCAGCAGCTATAAAAAAATGACATGTGTGCAAATTGCTTTTCTGTGATGTCTACCTGCCAGTCCTGAGGGCCTGAGGCTCCCATGCATGTTCACCCCTTCAGCTCTGGCCTCCCCCCCCCCCCACCTCCGCCGTCCTGACAGTGAACAGGCCTTGTGGTTCTCAGAGGAAGCATCCAGACAGACAGATCTGGGGTCTGCCTAGGAACTTCGCAGAGCTGGTGGATCCAAGCAGGAAGGGCATCGTCCCATGGGATCTGACGGCTTCTCACAGCCATCTAGAGATGGACCCTTGAACTCGCTGACCTTGAACTCCCTATGTAGCCCAGGCTGGTCTCAAACTCACAGTGATCCTCTTGCCTCAGGAAGCCCATTGCTGGCATTACAAGTGTGTGCCACCATGCCCGGCACTAAGACTCTTAGACATCTAGGCATAGGCATAAACAATTAAAAAATTAGACTCTGAACAATAAAGAACCATCAAAAATGGGCAATTGAAATGAATAGAAATTTCCCAGAAGAAGTACAGATGGCCATGTAAGTACATTAAAAATGCTTAGCATTATTACATTAGAGAAATGCAAATCAAAACAACAGGGATTTCATCTTATTCTAAAAAGAATTAAAAAAAGTTGGTGAGGCCATGGGGAAAATGTCCTTCTGCATTATTGATGAGAAGATAAACTAACACAACTATGAAAATCAGTGTGGAGTTTCCTCAAAAAAAAAAAAATTAGAAGTTCTGCTTTACCAGCTATTCCTTTTCTGGGTATCTTTTCAAAATAGTTAAAGACATCCTATTACACTGGTCCATGCATATAGCAAGCAGCACAACCCATAATAGCTAAATCTGTATCTCCCGTCAGCTGGAGCTAGAAAGTGAGTTCAAGGCCAGCCTGAACTACATAGTGAGACCCTGTCTCAAAAATCCAAATTACAAAAAAAGTCTTAGCATTTTTTTCTTTCAGCAGATTCAGTGTTTCTGTTTTAATATCTCAGTCTTTGATCCATTTTGATTCAATTTTTAGCACACAGTGAGAAGTACAGGTCTAGATTCAGTTTTCTGCTTATGGATAACCAGACCTGTTCTTCCAGCACCATTTGTTGGAGAGATCATCTTTTCTCCAGCATGTTTTTGGTCCTGTGAAAAATAAAATGGCTGAAAGTGCTTGGGGCTGTTTCTGCACCTTCACTTCTGGTCAATGGACCACATGTCTGTTTTCGAGTCACCTCCATGCTGCTTTTGCCCTGTGGCTTTGTAGCATAAATTAAAACCCAGGACTATTGTACCACCTGCTTATTCTTATTCCTTGGGATCACTTTGGCTGTTCTGGGTCCCTTTTGATTCTACATGAGTTTTAAGAGTATCTTTTCTACTTCTCTTTTTTTTTTTTTTTTGCGGGGGGTACTGGGAATCGAACTCAATACCTCTAGCTTTCCAGGCAGGGGCTGTGTTGCTGAGCTCTATCCCCCAACCTCTCTTTTCTAGTTCTGTGGAAAGAATGATGATGATATTTTGACTGGAGCTGCATTAAATCTGTATCATTTTGGGGGGTATGGCCAATTTGATGATATTAGTTCTGCCTATCCAGGAAAAGGAATTTCTTTCCCTATTCTAGGGTCCTCTTCGATTTCTTTTTGCATAGCACTGTAGTTTTCATTACAGTGGTCTTTTATTCCCTTGGTTAGGTTAATTCCCAGACATTTTATTTTTTTGGGGGGAAGCTATGTTACATGAGATTTTTACCCCTTATTTCTTTCTTGGTGGGTTCATTGCTGGTGTGCGGGACTACTTCTGACTTTCATGTATTGACTCTGTATCCTGCCACTGAATTTATTTATTAGTTCTTAGAGTTTTCTGGCAGAGATATTTTGGGTCTCCTGTGTAGAGGATCAATTCACCTACAAATAAGGATAGTTTGACTTCTTTTTTTCCTGTTCGTACCCCTTTTATTTCTTTCTCTTGCCCAGTTGGTTAGATAAAGTTTCAAGTACTGTGTTGAACAGCTGTGGTGAGGGTAGAATTTACACATTGATCTACTTTTAAAGGACAGATTCCTAGAGTCCTAGTCTATTTGGGTTGCTATAAAAAAATAACACAGGCTGGGTAGCTCTAAGGAACAGACACTTATTTCTTCCAGTTCTAAAGCAGAGAAGTCCAAGATGACAGTGCTCCCAGACTCAGTGTCTGGTGAGGATCCTCTTTCTGGTTCCCTGCTGGTGACTTCTGGCTGTGTCCTCCCGTGGACGAGGGCTTGCTGGCTCTCTGATGTTTCTTCTGGAGGGGAGAACACTGATCCCATTCCTGAGGTCAGAGTCCCTGTGACCTGGTTACCTCCCAAATGTCCTACTGTCCAATACCATCACACTGGGGACTAGGTTTCAATGGACAAACTTGAGGGGAACATGAACATTAGACTACAATACCAATTAACTTGCAGACACTGATATACTTCACCCCAAAACACTTCATCATGCATATAATTAACTGGAGCTCAGTAATTGCTGATGGTCTCTGGTGTAAGGAAAATTTATATACAGTGAAGTACCCATATCTTGAATGAAACATGCAGAGTTTTGACAAATGCACACAGTGGTGTAGTACAGCCTGAGGGGCAGAGCATTACTACCAACCTGCAGGTCCTCAGGCCTCTTCCTGGTCAACCCTCTCTGTCCTCCCAAGTGAGTTCTGCTCTGATGCTTCCCTGTGCACTAGCTACCTGACATCATTTTATCTTGGCTGTGGGTGATGCCATCATGTGCCTGTGCCACAGTTTAAGTGGCTTCCTATAGTTAGACAGTTGGGGCTCTTTACCGTGGGCTCTTTGCCATGGGCTCTGCTATGTGGACTTTCCTGCAAGCAGCCTCTGGTCCCCCAGACTTGCTCAGTGCTGGTGGTGGGATAAAGTCCTTCTAAGAGAACTTCATTCGGGAATGGGCTGCTTACTTTCAAGTCCTCTGAGGCATCCCTAGCGCCTCTCTGGGCTGCCTCTTCCCTCCCATGAGCCATGTTTCAGTGCCCTTGAGCACCACTGGGTTTGTGCCTCTCGTGGCTGTTAGCAGGCACTGAGACTTGGGGGCCCCTGGGGATGGACTGGGTGAGTAACCCTCTCCCAGGGATTGTCCATGGGTACCATGTGTCAGGAAAAAGATGGTTGCCATGGTCACCCCAAAGACCTGTGTGGTGCACAGTCTTTTCTGAAACTCTGGCGCAATGGAAGCAATGCTGGCTTATGGTACAACCTTATGGGGAGGGGAAAAGAAACAAGATGTATTCAGTGGAAGTGAAAGAATCCTAAAGGGCCTTAGGTCCTCAAAACAGATGTACATCCACACCACTGTCATGAGAAAGTCACTTGGGCCTTCCAAATACACTCCGTTTATTTACTTGTCAAAGAGTTTGAGCTTTATTCTTAGACAAACTCATGTTCTGGCCATAGATGACGTCTGCAGTAAGCTAAAAACCCAGTAGCCCACAAATTCCTCCCTGTGCCCCTTTTGTTTCACAAGACTCCATTGGTTGATGTGAAGCGAAAGTGCTAGGCTGCTAGCGCCCTTCTGGGAGACAGCGTGGAAGTGAGGCTGGAACACTGTACCCCGCTGCACCTGCCCTTCCTGGTGGACATGTGTATATCAAAAGAAAGAGCTTGATAGAGACTTTACCCCATCCTGCAGGCTGCTTCCTATGAGCTGGTTCTGCCGAGGCCACCTCAGCAGTGAAATTGCCCCCAGAAGAACCACTGTCCCCTAGAGAAAGCGGGTACACAAGGACAGCTTCTGCACGTGAACCCCTCTCCAGAACAGGGGAAAAAGCCACCCACTAAAGGTACCAGGGTGTCAGGCGTCAGGAGGAAAGAGGACCAAAACCTCTCAGAGACCTGCAGGTCCCGGCAACCTCAGCCTCTAGGTCTCACCCGCTTCTTGGAAAGCAGCAGAGATTCTGGGAATCCCGGTCTGGGCTGCCGCCTGCATTGCGCGTACCCTACCTCCCAGGCCTGGCTCTGAGCAGGGGCTCCCAGAGCAGATGTCTAAGAATGAGTCCCAGGCAGCTCAAAGTCTTCTGCAGTCTCTTCCAGGCAGACAGGGGGCGACACCCTTTGTTTTGGAGTGTTCTGCACACTGTGATTTCCCAGCTGCCCAGGGAGGATGGCTTCTTGGCCGGCTGTGCTGGCAACCTGGGCCTTGAGTTCTGTGAAGCCTCATGAAGTCTGGATGTGCACTCGATGCAGGCAGCACTGGGCCATTGTGTTTGGAAGTGATTTGGACTCAAAAATGTCACAGATCCAGGAAATGCTCAAGTGCAGTTCTCGTCTGTTCCTGGCCACCCACCCTCCAAGCCACTGTGAAACTATCTGAAAGCGGGAAAGTTGGGGGCCAGCATGATGGGGGCAGGAATGTGAGAGCCCCCATCCTCCTCAGCTCTGGGGGCTTCAGCCAGGGCCCCTCCAACACCTCCTGCCCTCGCTCTGTCCCCCGACCTGGCATCATTGTGCAACTGGTTCAGTTGTCGGCCCCGGACCCCTTGCAATCGCCTGACGTGTGTCTCTGGCTGCCACAGCTCCCAGCCTGATTTCTTAAGCCGAGTATCACTTTGGTTTCCTCTTGGCCTGGAGACCAAGCCGTGTTTCCTTCTGCAATCTGCAAAGAGGGGCTCTTCTGGCTGCTGAGGTCCTCTGTGCCTCACCTGGTGAGCCACTGCCCCTCTACCATTCCCCCTACACAAATCCAAGCAGATGCTGAACTTTCCCAATACGTATTTCAACTGGACACCACCAACTGCAGGCCAAACGGTGATGGGTGATGTTAAAAATGACTTTGCCTAATGATCCAGAAAAAGCTCCATTTTTCACAGTTTTCTTTCTCTCTCTTTTTTTTAAAAAAACGTTATTTCCATGACTTGGTTTTACATATGACTATTGTTCGCTACAAAGACTGGAGCTTTCGATCCATCACACTCCCTCGCCTGCCTCCCCCTCCTGCGGTCCTGTCTCCCCCTCTGTGCTCCCCTGCCCTCTGCGGGCCGCGCCAACTGCGTGGCGGGAGGAATTTCTGGAAGGGGGCCAGATTCGGCTTCAGATCATTTCTCTCCAACACACACTGGCCTCTGAAAACCAGATTCTGTTTGTCATTTGGTTTGCTCTCCCAGTATTGTGTCATTCCGATGGTAATGCTGATGGATTTCAAGCTTGCCTCGTAGAGGAACGCACAAGGTTTTCATAAGCACATTAATCTTAAAAGAAAAACTGTCAGAGGCAAACAATACCCATATGACTGATGTTGTAAAGACACAAACTAATTCCTAACATCCATTCCCAAAGAATATTATCTTACAGGCCTTGGGTTGCCTTCCGCTCCCTTCAAGCCCACGTACCTGTGTCGCAGGGTTTTCTGGCACCTAAAAAGCTTGCTTTCCACACCAAAAAGCTGGGGGTTGAGGGCATGTCTGCTCACTTGCCAAGTCCAAATAATAGGCTTGGTCACATGGTAGTGTAAATAAGACCATGATTACAAGAAATACGTAATTTCATTAGTTTTCACAAAATGTAATATAAGCAGTCCTTATGAAAACCAAATTGGAAAATCATTGTACTCCAAGATGAGGGACTCTGGGCTCCACAAAACACTAAACACTCATTAGCAGATGAGACATGCCACCCAAACTCCTTCCCTCGTCGAAAGGTTCCTAGCTTACAAGCAGACTTGTGCCAGGCCTTTCCTCCTTTTTTCCTGAAGTGAGCAAAAATGTGTGTTCTGAATTAAATATCTGATATTGCTGCAAACGTCATTTGGAAGCACGCCAGGCCACAATCAAGAACAAGCTAGTAGCTTGTTTTAATTTAATGGTGTTGAAGTGTTCCACTGTAATTAAGCATCTGAAAATTAAATAGAAACAGTCATTATGCTCAGCGATACAAAGCCACCAGACCAAAGCATATAAATTATTTCAAATAGAGGCTCCCAAAGAGCATCGCGGGGTGGGGAGGAGCTGGTTCTTCAGCGGGGCTGTGCGGTCACTGGCGGTTAGGACCGTCAGAAGTAACAGACACAGATAGTTAATTGGGGTGGGGGCGGTTTGAGGTCGCCAAGAGGACCCCGGGTTTGCTAGCTATAGTTATATTTGGTTAGCAATCCGGACAAGGTTAGGCCAAGAGCTCGGGTGGTTACCCTGCTCCTCCTACAGCTCTGTGCTCCTCCACACCCACCGTCACTGGCTCCATCTGCAGTGAGTGTCTTTCTCGACACTGCCGCTTCTCGCAGTGTTCAGGGCTGATCCAGAGTCCAGGTCTTTGCAACCTGAGAAAACAGCCCAATTTTCCAGCTTCCATGATAGGAAAGGGCAAGCACCCACCTTTCCTATCACTCTCTCTGCACCTTTCATGGACCTGGGAGGCCCTTTGGGCATCTGGCCAGGTGAGAAGAGCACTGGTCCTTCTAAAGCTTAGGAAACCGTTGTGTGTACACACTGGACACTTCCTAGGGTTCAGGAACGTCTACAAGACAATCTTACATGTTTTAAACCCACAACCGAGTCAGTGAGTTCAGCAGGCTGGGCAAATATCTTGTTCTGCCCCTTCTGCAAGCTAAGCCTGCTGGGACTTTGAAGCAATGCAGGCCTTGCCCTGGGATACACAGCTGGTCACCGGCCTAGCCCGTGTAAGAACTGAGGTCTTCTGGTTCCAAGTTCAGTGCCTTTCCCAAAATGCTAAATTAACTCCTGGCAGAGAACAGAGTAAAGCTTATTGTGCTGCTCTAAGTGATTTTTATTTGACACTAAGTAGCCTATTGCACAATAAACTTTTATTTATGCCTGAGGTTGAATAACAAAGACAGCAATGATTTTAGAAATGTTTTAGTTCAATCCTTTGAAAATATGATGAAACCAAAGGATGGTCTCCCTAGAAAATGCAAGAGGCAGAAATTTCCAAATAGTTTTAGAGGGTGTATGGATCTGTAGCCCATCCATGGAACCCCAGATGTTAAATGTAATAAAAAGGGGGTGTAGCAGGCACAAATCCTGGGCTCCATCACCGGGACCAGAAAAAAATGTAATGGGTGGATAAGTGCAATCTTTAAATTATACTAGGTCCTCACTTCATAAATTTCCTCCAAAAGTCACCAGTACCAAATAGTATTTTTGAGAACGCCCCCACAACATTACCTGTCCTCCTACCAGATGCCTCCTGCTGGGGGCACTAGTGAGCATGGCTATTCATGAGTCATGAGCCAGTCTTGGGAAATCCTAAGAGGGCTACATATTAACTCCTAAAGCAGCCTTGAAGTTTACTGAATTGAGGAGAGTGTCCATGTCCCAGGTTTTTCATCTCCTGGGTAGCAGAAGGAATAAACGTGCCCTTTGCACAGAACTACACCCCAAGCCTTTTTAATTTTGTGTTTTGAGGTAGGGTCTGAGTATTTCCCTTGCCCAGGCTGGGCTTGAACATGTGTTCCTTCTGTTTCAGCTTCCCAGAGTCCTAGGATTACAAGTATGTGCCTATGCACCCAGTGCCAGATGCCTGGTTTAGATCCTGCTCAGCAACTTCCTGATTGATGTGGCCAGAAATATCTGTCATCCATGGCCTCTGTTTCCACACCTGTACAATGGGTCCACTCTGTGTTAGCTTACCTTGCAAGGGTGGCTGTGGGTTCTGCAGCAAGATGATATGTGCAGACCCTTAGCTTGATGCCCTGCAGTGAGCCTCAATTCCCACTATCAAGGCCAGGAAGGAGCCAATCAGTGTAGGGCAGGATGATACCAGTGTGGGCAGCTGCTGTACTATCTTCAGTTCCTGGGCAAAGCTAAACACTGCTGTGTTTAGTCCTGAAGGGACTGAACATCCATATTGGCATCCCCCACTCTGTTTGCGTATGTCCCCCAAAGCCAGGTGACAAGCACTTGATCAAAGACTGATGTGTTTCTGAAGCCACCTGTGGGCCTTCTCAGCCTCCCTGAGCAGTTGACTCCCTCCTGTCCAGGGCTGCTGTGACTTCCAGCCAGGCCAACATGGAAAAGCCGTGGCTCTGAAACTGTCCTTTCTGCTGAAGACTGGCTCTGGAGGCAGCTTCTATTTCCATGTGTAGAAGGAATGCTTTCTCCAAGCAAGGTTTTTTGTTTTTTGTTTTGTTTCTTTAAACTGAAAGCACCTTACCTCCATTTTTTATTTCAGATTTGGTGCTTTACTTTACATGCAGAAAACCTGAACAATGTTTCTGAAATTCAGAGCTTCCAGTCTGCTTTTATGACCTGGGTTGTGGGCATGATGAACTATTCAAGCACTGTTTTCGGTGCTCCCTGACTGCTGCAGGAAGGGACACTCAGAGGAGTGTTTTTATTAGCTGGACACAGCTGGTGGGCACCCACAGTGGCCTGGGCACCCACTTGTCTGAGGTGGCTCAGGAAATTCTCCTCAGAAAATCCTTAGCATGATACCTGGCACTGAGCCAGTTGCTCTGTGCAGCTCAGGAAGAGGGACAGGGCAGGTGTCCCTGGGACAGGTGCAGTTGAGGAAAGTCTCCAGGAGCATGGGGTTGATGGCACTGAGGGACACCGTCATGGCACTGCAGTGTCTGAGCCCCATGATGAGGATGGCGTCTGCTTTCAAAGTGCAGCCATCAGCAGAACCTTCCTGTGGCTGTCAGGAGTAACATAGCAATCTCGGTGCTGTCCTGAGTGCTGCACAAAAGATGTGTGAACTGGAGATGAGGAGGATGAATAGGATGGGATGGCCAGTGTCCTATCCCAGAGGAAAGAGTGCATCATAGGTAGGACATTCTCCACAACACCATTATCAACAGAAGCAGGGCTGTCCCTAAAATGCCAGGCCAGGGCCCACGTTCTCCTCCCACTCCATCAACTCTGACGTTTGTCACCATCATACCTAGTGGCATCTTCTGGCATCTATTTCCCTTGTCAAGTTTCCTTAAAAATTCTGTAAATGTCTGTTTTATTTTGTAGCAGTATATCAATAAGGTTCTATATAAATAAGACAAATAAAATCTAACATCAAGGTCACCAAAGGAGAGTAATTAGATACTCAAATAGGGTCTTCCATGAAATGATCGCTGTTGAGCATTAGGAGGCAGAGACACATCAAGGATCACACACATCTGCATCTGAGGAGCAAAGCCAGTGCTTTAGGAAAGTATTTGGGGAGGGGAGTCTATGGACAATTGTTCCCCAGGCATAATATGCAGGGAACACTGGTAGAAAGGTATTTTTAGTGCCCCCAAAGTAAACTTAGGGGTAAGGTCAAGGCCAGGAAACTCCAAGTCATGTTACATGGGTAGTCTTAGCCTCACACTTTGAAACTATGTTCTGTTAGTGAGCAGGAAGTGTGGGACTGTAAACCTTTGGCCATGTTTGGGAATAAAGCAGTGAAAATCTTACAAAGCAGTTTGAACTGATTACACAGTGTGTCTTAGTTATTTTTCTCATTGCTGAGACAAAATACCTAACACCTAACATTAAGGGAAGAAAGGTCTATTTAGCTCACAGTTTGTGGAGGCTTCAGTCCATAATCAACTGGTTCCAAGGAAGGGTGGCACATGGCAGAGGGGCAACAGTTCATGGCATGGAAGACAGCAAAAGCAGCAATGGGGAGAGAGAGAGAGAAAGAGAGAGAGAGAGAGAGAGAGAGAGAGAGAGAGAGAGAGAGAGAGAGAGAGAGAAGCTTCTTTCTGTCCTTTATATTGTATCCAGTCTACTGGGGTTAGGGCGATGCCAATCTAATCAAAGGAATGATCCAGCAATCACCCACCCTTAACCCTAGCATTGTACTGTGAATCAATCACACACTCTAGATTCAGCCATCTCCAAAAAAGCCCTAGGATGCACGAGGCTTTGGGGGACATCTGGACACAAACCATAACACAGTGTTTTATCTTCTTGGGCCCCACACAGTGGGACTGATAATAATGCAGCTCTGGGTGCAGGAAGGAGATTGGCTGCTGAGAACTTGAAGATGAGCTTGACGATATTTGAGACGAAAAGTGGAGAACATTTAACTCTCACCAGGCTTAACTCTCACCAGCCTGCCGAGGTCTTATACTCATGTGAGGACCCAATTTAACCCGCAACTGACACCAGATGAGGGACATTTGGCAAGCAAGCAAGCTCCATTCCTGTGCTCTTGTGGCTCAGCGCTCAGGAAACAAATATTCCTCCACCACAGGACTCCCCCAAAATGTCTCTGTGCAGGATCTGCTCCCCAGCCTGGAAGAGCTTCTGGGGTGATTGCCATGAGTGAAAAGCACACCAGAACACATGGGCTAGGTCATGTTCAAGTCATTTCATCAGGAAGTATTTCAGGTCAGGCATGGTGGTGCACGCCTATAATCCCAGAACACTGAGGGGCTGAAGCAGGAAGACTGCAAGTTTCAGTTCATCCACGCAACTTAGTGATTTAATGAGACCCTGTCTCAAAATTAAAAATACAAAAAGCTAGTGATGTAGCTCAGTGCTGGGTCCTTGGCTCAATCCCTAGTATCACAGAAAAGAAAGAAAGACAGAAAAAATTTCAGTATATTATTACTATAAGATGAGGGTTTTTTTTTTTTTTTTTTTTCCTTTTTGAGATAGGGTTTCATTATGCAGTTCAGGTTGGCCTTGAACTCACTTTGTAGCCCAGGCTGGCTTCGAACTCACAGCAATCCTCCTGCCTTAGCATCCCAAGGGCTGGAATTACAAGTGTGTACCACCATACCCAGCAAAATGAGAGATTTTAAAAGACAAAAACATGGGGGTGGGGATTTAGCTCATTGGCACAGCACCTGCCTGGCAAACGCAAGGTCATGAGTTTGATTCCCGGTACCGGAAAAATAAATAAATAAATAAAAGACAAAGACACATCATTACACATACACAACTGACTATAGCTTCTTAATATTTTCTAATTTTTATGAGTGTTCACATCCATCAATGCCTTAGCCAACTTTCTAGCTCTATAATGAAGCACCTGGAGCTGAGTGACAGCTCACAAACTGTGGGTTCCTAAGCAAGTCAGTGTCAGCATGGCTCTGATGAGGCCCTCACAGCTGTGGTATCACCATGGGGTAAGGAGGTGTAGGAGAGGATCCTTGGGGAGACAGGAAGCAAAGCCCAGGGAGTGCCAGGCTGGTCATTTATAGCAGCTCACACTGCGAGGCCAGTGTCCTAGTGACTGAGCACCCCATGAGGTCCCCCGGCTTTTGACACCCCACCCCAGAGATCAGGCTTTTAATGTGTGAACCTATGGGGAACAAACCACAGACAAACAGAACAACCAATAGTGGGCTTTCACAGGTGACCTCTTTCAGTCAGGGTTCATGCAGTCAACACTTCTCCTTGGTTAACCTCTTAGTCCTCTTTTATCTGTGTTCACTTTACTTTTTGTGTATCATACATATTACTTTTTTTCCATCACCACTGACTTCCTGAACACATTGGGTCACTGTTTTGTAACATTTCTCACTTTTTGGGTCTGGCTAATTGCATCCCCATGAGGTCATTTAAGAACCACTTTTATCTGATACCTCCTGTAAGCTGGTGATCAGATCTTGAGTTTTGATGGGGTTCAGATTTATTCTGTAAGCCTGGGGCTTCCTGACCATAGAGAGACATTAAAGGTCCAGTGGCTTCTTTTTTTGTTTGTTTGTTTGTTTTTCCAGTACCAGGAATCAAACTCACGACTTTGTGCTTGCCAGGTAGGCGCTGTGCCACTGAGCTAAATCCCCAGCCCCTGGCTTCTCTTTTTTGAGGTTAAGGTTGATTGCTGTCAGTCTTAGGGATGGACAGGTTTCACTAGAGCCATGAAAGGCCTGAAGACATTCTGAATGATAACCATGTTCTAGGGGTTGCTAATAGACCAGTGTCTAAAACAGAGCGCTAGTATAGTGAAGCAGGGCAAGGTGCAGTGGAAAGGGCAAACAAATGAACACTTATACCCTATGTCTTGGACCAACAGCTTTGCACCTATGTGAAGTTCAGAGTTCAGTGTCTGCAGCATAGCACGGCTTGATAATAAGTGACATTGTTGCTGCTGTGAGTTTAGCCACTTTATTTTGCTTTCTTCCTGAAGCAGCCTGGTAATGCAGTGAAGGGCAGGACTCCTGTGGGGGCAGAACAACCTAGAAGGTCAGAACCAGGAAATGGGAACTCTGTCTTTGGTGACATTGATCCTGGGCCATGTGCTGAAGGGCTCGGACATAGGTGCTGCAGAGTGGAGGTGAGTGTGCTTACAAGGCATTCAGATGGAAACTCTGGGCAACTGCTCAATACCTGAGAGGAACCACATGGGGGATGAGCAGGACTGGAGGCTGAGTGAACGGGTTATGTGGTGGTGGAATGGTCAAACTCAGGGTAACAATTATACACAGGTTCCTCTCTCTGGTGGCATTCTGGAGAGAGACAGCTTCACACCTCACACCATGCACAGTGGTAAACAAATTGAATGAGTGAAATGAAGCCAAGAAAATGCTCCCTGGATGTATGAGAGAAATCTTTCCTTATTATGGAGGGAGGAAACTTTCCTAGTTGTGAGACAAAACCCAGAATTTGAAAATGTACACTAAGCTAACTCTTAAAGAGTCCAGAGATTTTACATTAAAGAAAAACAAACAGAAGCTGATATCTATTGGCTTATTGAAAGGAACAGTTAATGCTTAAATTTTTTGACCAATTTTGCATGCTTATATCTGGTCATCTGAGCAACTAATTTGAAGACAACAATATGCAATGTAACAACCACTGGTGAATTCTTACCATCTTGTTTAGTGAAGCTTTGTACTGTTTCTATGTTTTAAAATTATTTCTTATTCTCTTTAATGGTTTGATCAATCTTGCATTCTTACATCTGCTAATCTGAGCAACTTTGCTGAAGATAATAATATGTAATACAACAACCACTGTTAATTCCTGTCATTTTGTTTAAAAACCCTATATCATTTTGATTGTGTTTGTGTTGTTTTTGGCTTTGTCTATGTTGTTATTTTGTTATTTTTAAAATTCTCTTTAAAATAAAAAAATAAAATAAATAATCCTACAAATTAAAAAAGAAAACACCATAAGCAAAGTCAAAGGACAATTAACAAAGTGAAGAAAAATTGGCATCCAATCTCAAAGATAAAGTGTGAATCTCTATAATACATGAAGATGTCTGAGTAGTTAAGAAAAGGGCTAAAATTGCAATAAAAAACTGAGCAGACATTTCACTGAAGAACTACACAAGGCCATACACACATGAAAAGATGTTGTGTTACTCACTTTCCCATTACTGAGGCACAACACTTGACTCCTGCAACTTAAAGGAGGAGAGGTATAATTTGGCCCATGGTTCAGGGGATCTAGACCATGGTTAGCTGGATCCAAGGCAGAAACAATATAACAGAAGGAAGCAGAGAGACAAGGGAAGAGCTAGAGACAAGAACATACCCTTCCAGATCACCCCCGAGAGATCACCTCCAACTAGGTCCCACCTCCTCACAGTACACTCACCTCTTGAGCTCCTTTACTGATGAGTATAGCATCCCCACTGTCCAATCACTTTCCACACACAAGGGACTTTTGGGACATTTTAGATCTCAATCATAACAGATCTTCAATCTCATTTATGAGAAGAGAAATGAAATTCTAACTGCATTACTATCCCACCTATCTAGTATCAGCTTGGCTTAAAAACAGGTGCTGCTGGGAGTAGAGTGGTCCTCCCTCTGCAGAGCACTATTTGGCAATATTTATCGAAATTACAAATGCATACACTTTGGCACCAAAATCCCACTTCGGGAATTTATCCACAGATGTATGCCTGTGTGGCCACAGAGTAGATGAAGACTGAACACAGTTCAAGGGCTGAATAAACTTGTTACCTAAGACAGTGGAGCAAGGAGTAGCTGTTCTAAAAGAGCAAGAGGCTCTTGAGGAGCTGATGTGGAAACACGGCCAAGGGCAGAACAGTGCCTTTCTGGTAAGAAAAGGAAGAAAGAAGATGTGCATTTATTTGTATATATGGGTCTTTGCAAGAAACACAGCAGGCTGTGGGTCTGAACAAGCCTGCTCAAAGTGGTGTTGGTGTAGCCTGGAGCCCTTGAATTAAATGAATGCACAATCCACTTACAGGAAATAAAATTTATATTTACTTATGTGTTTATGTACTTTTTGCAGTGCTATGAGTGGAACCCAGGGGCTTTTGTATGTTGGGCAAGTGCTCTACCTTGAAGCTGCACCCCAGCCTTAAGATACAAAAGTTAAGGGGCTGGGGATTTAGCTCAGCGGCACAGCGCCTGCCTGGCAAGCGCGAGGTCGTGAGTTCGATTCCCGGTACCGGAAAAAAAAAAGATACAAAAGTTAAAAGCATGAACCAGTGCTGGTCTTGGGGTATACATCTTCCTTAAGGAGCGGAGGCCAGGGGGCTGCAGATGTGACTGGAAGCCAAAGTCATGGAAAACCCTCCTGCAGAAAGCACTCTCAGGGGAGTGAGCTCCATACTTCTGATGGAAAACGGAAGAAATGTGTCCTGGGAGGGGGCACGTGAGCTGCTGCTGACAGAGGCCAGGCAGGCAGACACAGAAGGGGGACATGAACATGCTGGTGTGAGTCATCTCAGGCATGTGGGTGTGGCTGGGAGCATCTCCACCAGGAGCAGCGGGTGTGGGGGGCAAAGGCGTCAGCATGCAGAGGGTGCCGGCTGCCTGGGAGGGGGAGCATGGGTGTCCTGCGGGCAGGGGACATCTACCTTTAAGCTAGTGAAGGCATCATAGAGCCATTGGAGCTGCGTTTCTACTTATCCCAGGGGCCCCAGACCACAGGCACTGAGCTGGTTGCTGTGATGCTGGATGAGGACGACCCAGTACTCACCACCTGGGAGTGAGCATTGCAAACAGACGAGTTTGTCATCAGTGGCCAGGGCAACGTGCTAAGGGCAGTAGTAGGGGCTCCATCAGGGAACAGGTTGCAGTCATGTTAGTCCTGTGGGGGCGTGGCGATGCTTATGTAAGAGGCAGGAAACACTCATGCAGCCCCCGGGGTAGTGGTTAGTGCAGGGTGGATCTGCAGGGAGGAATCAGGGTAGGGGGAGCCAGGCAGCTGGGAAAGGCTGCTGGGGGCTGGGGAGACCATGGTTCCCACGTGCTGTGTAGGAGAAGCTTCAGTGAATGGAACTGATCTGATGCTGGAGGGGGTGACCAGAGGAAAAGACCTGGAGGAAAGAGCAGCAGCCCTGCTGGCTCTGTGTGTGTGGCACGGGCAGGGGCACAGATGGAAAGGTGGCATCAGGGCTCTGGGAAGCAGCAGCAGCTGTAGTGAGAAGTTGGCATCATAGGGGGCGCAGCCTGGCACAGTGCGTGTTGATGGAGAAGGGGAACCTCAGGAGGCACGGGGAGCAATTCACTGTCAGGCGCAGTTCGAAGGAGGCCCCTTCTTGAAGGGAGAGAATGAAAATTGTAAGACTCAGATCCTAGAGGCCAAAGAAAGCCAGGAGAAGCCACATGTGCTCTGACCTGGCCAGTAGCCCAGGGACCCCAGCAGGAGAGGCCAGCTGAGGCTGGGGGTGCAGGAGTGGGAGACATGAGGCACTGTCTTCCCCAAGGACCAGGAGAAGTTTGAGCAGGGGAAGGCAGCCAGGCCTCCAGCAACTCTGAAGATGGGCTTGCCATCCTCCAGCCAGACAACCCCACAGTCACCCACCCACACAGCCACAAGGTGGACCTGGCCCTTACCTGTGGGATCCCCCCCACCCCCAGCCAATGCTGGTAGCTGGGTAGAACCCCGAAGGCAGGCACTGGCAGAGGGTAGCCAAAGCTAAAGGAAGCATGGGAAATTCTGCTTGTAGTCCTTGCCCAGTGATCCCAGGGATACTGCCCCAGGCTCCTCCTGCTTTGCTTCCCTCAGCTGCTCCTGCAGCTTGCTCTCAAGACTGGGTGTTTTGAGGAGGGCAGGAACAGAGGAGAAAGGAGAATGTTGTGAAAGAACAAAGTATGCTTGAAAAGTATGGTGAATATTTAACATTTTTAAAAAAGTTATTACAGTAAGAGACATATTGCCACAACACATTGCCCTCATAATACTCCTCTTACTTTGAACACACTTATCCTATCATCCTTGCCACTTTCTGCAGCAGTTCCAGAAGACTTCTTTTGTGGGTGTCTTTAGTTGCTCTGTCTGGGCTACTTCAATGCCCTGAATCCTTTCAAAACATTTCTCTTTCATGGTACATTTTTACTTTGGGGAAAAGCCAGAAGTTACATAGTGTCAGATCTGGTGAATAAGGTGGATGAGGACACAGCATCATGTTTTTATGAGCCCGCTTTTCCGTTGGATGGCAGTGGGCAGCAGCATTCACCATACTGTTGATCACACCTCATAGAGACACCCATGAAAGAATACTTTCAGAACTGCTGCAAAAAGTGGCAAGAATGTTGGGACAAGTGTGTTTGAAGTGAGTGGGAGGATTTTGAGATGAACCAAAGGCAATGTGTCTTTTACTGTAACAAATATTTTAAATTAAAACATTCTCTGTGTATTTTGATCATCCTGTACAACTCAGCTCAGGAAAACTTTGTAAAACAATAAACACCTAGGAGTCCAGAAGGCTGTGGCTTACAGTAATCCTGCTTTAGTGAAAACCTGAGATCGTTTACAGTTAGTGGTGCAAAGACCTGCCTGGGCATCTCCTAGCCTGCTGCTCCTGACTGTCCTCTGCTTCTCCTTGTTTGCTTCCCTAGTTGTTTTTAAGAACCAGGACAATTATATATTACAGTATATTTAAATATTTTATTATTAGAATTATATAACACTATCCTTACTGTAAAATAATGATGTATTGAGCTCTTGCTGTGAGAAATATGCTGGCTTCATGTCAAATGTCTTATCTCTATCTCACTGACTCCTAAGATGTCCCCGGAAAGTGGGTTCCATGGTGGCCCCACTTCACAGGCTGAGGTACAGAGGTCCCATCACTTGCCTGGGTTCCATCCAGGATGAAAGGGGTGGAGTCAAGAGTCAAGAGTCATCTCGAACTGGACCTGGGCTTCCCAGCCTCCCTTTGTCTACCCCCTGGGTCCCTCATTCCCTGTTTCACACACCACGTCCAGCTTCAGGCCCTGTTGTCCTAAGCCAAATGGTGGACTTTAGTCTGGCTGTCCTTCAACGTCGTGGCCATGGCCCTCCATCTTCTCCCACCTGGACAGCCGTTCCTGCACCTCCTGTGTGCTCTGGGCTCCCAACGGTCACAGCCACCTACCCTTAGAAGTCCCCATTGTCCCAGTCATGTGCAGCCTCCCTGGTGGGCTCTGCTTCCAGAGCTGACTGTGAGGCTCACAGACTCCTGCCACAGCAGCCCTCCTGATACCCAGAGGGAAGCTCCTGTTCCCCTAGGATGGAGGCTCAGCCCTGGGCCCAGGAAACCAGCGCAGCATTTTTGACGCCTTCTATGTTCTTTGTCAAGTGGACAAACAATATATGAATCCATACCAGAAAGAACCCATGCATGTTTCAGTATCAAAATAATGTGATTTTTCAAAATTTTTAGGTGACATTGGGACTTCAGAGGCCATGTGCTTCCTTGGCAGGTTGATCCCTCCACCCTGCCAAGCTCTGGCATGACTCGCACAGCCAAGACTATGACTCTGGTGACCAGGCCTCAGGACCTGGAGGGTGAACACCACCTCTCCCTGCGAGCCCTGGCCTACACGCTTCCTGCTGATCATGAAAGGATTTTTTCTATGCTCTCTCAAATGAATCATGTTCACACAGCCTCCAAAATGGCTGAAAATCATTTATTTCTCAGTGGATATATGCTTCCCTTGTAATCGAAATTGTTGATGATCTGCTCAATGAGGTCATTCTGCAGTGCGGCACAAGCCCAACACAGTCTGGTGCCCAGGCTCTAATTGGAGCAGCCCTTCTGAGCTTCTGCCGTGTTTCCATCTCGGAGATGTGCATGTGTTGGAAACGCAGCCAGACCACATTTCCAGTCTCCATGCTCACCCCAGAGCCTCCCACTCCAGACTCGATGCTTTCTCTGGCTTCTCAGATTCTAAACCCCTGATGCTCATCTGATGTGGCTGCTGCTGAAGCTCTGCCAGTGCCTCCTTGCCCTTGGGGCACCAACACTAAATGATTTCCTTGTGGTGAGGACTCCCACCTGCTTAGAGTAAGGCCCTTTCTCAGGGCAGGAGGATGGCAAGTGGTGGGAGCCAGCCTGGCCTCCACCCTGTGTGACTTGGTGGCAATGATGGATGTCCATACCATCGTCTCAGCAGCAAGGGATCGGATATATCAAGCTCAAGTCTTTGGCGCAGGGGGCCCTGTTCCCAGCTGGGGATTCAGCCCCAGGAGCTGCTCCAGGGGAAGACGGGCAGGCAGCTGGCTTCCTGGAGTGTTTTGTGATCAGCAGCTGCAAGGTAGGAGAGGCAGGAGTAGGAGAACCTGGACCTCAGTGAGCCTAGGTGGAGACCTAGGCCTCAGGGGACCTCCACTGAGGCTGTCATTGGACATGGTGCCCCCTAGGAAGGACAACTGTTTCTCTGGGCATGGTGGTTCTGTGTAGCCCAGGGCAATGGGAAGGATGCTGACCAACACCAACACTCCCAGCCTGGGCTAATGAACATCTTAGTACTTAGTGGGGGTTTAACCAGGCAGCACCTGCTGGCATCCACTACAGTAAGTGCCTGGCCTCACAACAGATGGAGGCCACCAGATTAGTAAGATGCCCTGCCTGGCTAATAAGGTATAGGTGACTGTAGCTTGGTTATTCCCAGAGTATAGCATGACGGAGGACAGCACGTGGCTAAAATCTGGGATTTGAAGCACTGGAGGGAACGGGAGAAGGTTAAGAACGCAGGCCAAGCACGACAGATGTGAGCTTTTGGGAAATGGTAATGTGTGAAAGGTGGGCGAGTGAGACCCCGCCTGCAGTGGGGCCCTCCCTGTCCATGCAGAGCCTGCACCTGAGCCCCAGGCCTGAGCTTGTTCCCGGCACGGGCCCTTCCCCCAAGGTAGCGCCCAGAGAAAGAACGTGTCCAAAAGCCAAACAAAGAAAGGAAAGACTCCACTTAGGACAGAAAAGGCAGGAAAATGAACACAGAAGAACAAGATCTGCTTCTCTCTGGCAGAGGAAGAGCTCGAAGTTGCAGAGGGCAGTGCCAGAACAGGCTGGCAACAAGAACCAGTGTCCACCCAGGGACCAGCTCTGGGCTTCCTTCTCAGGCTGGAAAGTGATCTGTCATCTAGTACTTCTGTCCCTCACCTCCTGGGCAAAGACACCGCTGATCCTGTCTCCCCAGCCCCAGGAAGTGTCTCAGAGCCATGAAGGAACGTGACAAGCAACCCAGGAAAGCACTTAAAACTTGCTTCCTCCTCAAAACACACTGTGATCCAGCTCGACTTGTAAATAGTTCTGTTATCAAATCATCTCCTGATGTCTAACTGGTATCCTTGAAAAGAGACCAAAATGTAAATACATGAATCCTTTTAAAATGTAGAAAAATGAGGCAATGAGAACCTGGTCACTGGTTTACCAGCTCTTGTTGAGCAACATTTTCCACTAGGTCATTTGACCCTTGCTGTGGTCCTTACTGGCTTGCAAATGTGACCACCGAGACTTGCTGGTGTCAGGATCCAGGAGAGGGAAAGCTTGGATTCCAGCCTCAGAATTCTGAGCTAATACAAATCCTAGATTTGTCAATATTCTGAGTTTGAGGTCCATACACAGTTGAACCCCATAGATACTGATCCTTAAAAAGAATATGTAGATGCTCTACATGCTAACTTCACCATCACAGGCACACACACACGCACGCACACACTCATGCTACGAAGAGTAGTTCTGATCACACCTAGTTACGAATGTTTCCAACCTTTCCAGCAGCTTTAATGTTTACTAAAGATGCAAGAGAAGCTCTAACGGCACAGCAAGGGCAGTGGACTCATCTTTGTCCCACAGTGAAGAAGGGCAGCATGAGTCTAAGGCCTCCAGCCTGGAGGTGTGTAAAACGCCCTCAAACCTCACTGAGGGTCTCTGTCCAATTGAGGGGCTGCTGCACACCAAGCCCTGTCTGCTCCCAGGGCCCCTCCTCCAGTCACCTGCGGCCACTCAGAGGGAAACCGAGATGAAAGTGCCAGATTTGTTCTGCCCGAATCAGTCGGGTGACATCACAAACACAAACACATGTCCAGCACATGCAATCACCACCCTGCATGGAGCGACTGGGTTATACTTTGTGTAGCATAATTGCAAGAGTGATTAAACCAGGCGGCATGGAGCTTAGCTCTCTGGGTGATTTTTCGCACAGTAGAATGGACCACACCCTGCTGGTGCTGCGGGCTGAGCAACGTTCCCTTCTCTGTTGGCCTAGGAAGAGACGTATCATGCAGAGGGTTCCCTAGACAGACGAGTATGAATTCAGCTGTCCATTTTGCCAATATCTAAATGCTTAGGAACCTGTCAAAGCTCATTTTCTTGGCATTTCTGTTCACATTGTCTCCGACACTGTTGTCCACTCTGTACCTCTCCCTGCATCTCAAGTTATCCTACAATCCAACATAGGAGTGCTGAGGAAAAACATCACATGATTTAAGGACATTTTTATTTTCATTGCTGTTGCTTTTCATATTAATTTTCATGTACTTTTAAATTATTGAACACTACTTTACAAAAACATATAATTTTATTAAAGTAAATGAACATAAAGTTTTATTTTTGGTTGTTGGTATTTTGCTATTGTTCTTTTTTTATTATTCTCTTTAAAATAAAAAAGTATGGGCTGGGGATATAGCTCAATGTCATAAGCACCTGCCTGGCAAGTGCAAGGTAGTGAGTTTTATCCCTGGTACTGCAAAAAAAAAAAAAAAAAAAAAAAAAAAAAATAAAGTTTTATCTTTACAAGGTGCTTTAAAAATGAATAGAATTTACAAAATACACAATTCAAGAGATGCTCAAGTGAAATTTTAAAAAATAAACACGACCCAGAAAGGTTGGAAGGGTGGTGCACACCTCCAATCCCAGCTACTCAGAAGGCTGAAGCAGGAGGATGAAAAGCTAAAGGGTAACCTGGACAACTTAGGGGGATGCTGTCTCAAAATTAAAAATAATTTAGGAAGTACTGTAGTGTAGCTCATGCTAGTATGGCAAATCAGAAAGACCTACAAGCCCTGTAAGAATGATTGTGTCTGAGTGGGGGGTTGCTAACGATGTTTTATAGCTAAAAAGGACTGTATAAACCATTTTGTGTAAGCCTGCCTTTTAAAATTTAACTTAATTTTTTTATTTTAAAGAGAAAAAATAAAACAAAAATTTAAAACTAGATAATAGAAGGGTAACAATGGTTACTACATTGCCTATTGTTATCTTTAAATTAGTTACCTAAAGTACAAGACATTGTCATTTAATTAGACTAGTGCAACCGCTGTGGAGATTCCTCAAAAAGCTAGGATTGGTGCCTGTAATCCCAGCACTCCGGAGGCTGAGGCAGGAGGATCTTTGCAAGTTCGAGGCCATCCTGGGCTATAAAGTAAGCTCAAGGTTCGCCTGAACTGAATAGTGAGACCCTGTCTCAAAAAGACAAAACAAACAAACAAACAAACAAATAAAAACTAGGATTGGAGGTCCCATTCGACTCAGCTATTCCTCTTCCGGGTATCTTCCCAGAAGAATTAAAAGCCTGACCTTTAAAAGCCTCATACAAGGGGCAGGGTATTTAGCTCAGCGGCAAAAGCGCCTGCCTGGCAAGCTCAAGGTCGTGAGTTCGGTTCCCGGTACCGGAGAAAAACAAAAAACAAACAAACAAAAAAACCTCATACATAAAGATCTTGCCGTGACAGAATTACTCCCAAGCTGAGAACTGGTTAAAAAAGAAAAGGAGGTTTGTAGTTAGGAATTTTATAAAACAGTAAAAATCAAATCGAACAGTTTGAATATTAACATTTATCACCAAATGAAGCTAATGAAAAGTTTTGGGTTTTTTTTGATGCCGAGGCTTTAAAGCGGGTGAGTAGGGGTGTTTACTTCCCGTCTCCACCTCCTGCCGGTGCTCGTTACCCTCTCAAGGGACACTGGTGGCTCTGACATGATCCCAGTTTCACCTCTGGGGAAACAGCAGCTGTGAGCTCTGCAGCCCGCACGGCCACCGCGGGACGACAGGTCTCCCTCCTCGGGGGCATAGTAATTAAACAACGCTAACTGCCGCAATGTTCGGTGTGGAGGCGGGGGAGGATTCGTATTTCTCAGATGCCATCCCCGGCTTGAGGGTGGGTCCGCTGCTACTTCCTGGGTCTGGAGACGCGTTACTTCACAGCCTTGAATCTCAAGTTTCCCCTGCCCCCACGGTGCTCTGATCCTGACTGCTGGGGGTCGCGTTTGTGCTGCATTCCCTCCCCTCCTGAAGCTGCTGCTGACCCCACGCTGCCCCCAGCTCCCTGTGCAGATGGCTCGGTTTAACCAGGAGGCCGGGATCACCTGTGGGATGCAGGAACGTGGAGCAGTCTTTACGGTGACCGTGGAGGCAGTGTGCTTCCAGCTCAGCTGCTCCAAGAGGGATCAAAGTGTGACAGCCAAAGGCTGCACTGGGCAGGAACCAGCACACATCTTCATGTGTCACTGTAGGGCCTCCACGGACAGCAGTGAGCCACCAGCCTTTTCTCACATCCTGGGAAACAGTTGCAGAGCAAGTAGCACCCGGTGATACTGTCCCTTCCCTCTGAGTTTGTCCTAAAGCAGAGATCCTCAAACTTTAATGTGCATCAGAATTGCCTGGCAGTTCGTAAAAATCCCAACACCCAGAATGTGGCCCAGGTAAATTCAATCAATCTCTGGGACCGGACCCGAGCAGGAGGATGTTCTAAAGCTCCTCTGTGATTCCGGCCCCGTGGAGAAGCAGTGATTTTGAAAGAACCTTGTGCAGAAGCAGGATGGGCTGACAACGTCTCTATACAATGACGGCAAAACTGAATGTTGATGCTAAATGTCTGTGCAGCCACCTTACTGCGGTGCTGGGGACGCTCTCTCACCCCACGATGGTGGTGCAGGCCTCTCCCTGCGTGCAATCTGCAGACCCTGTCTAATATTTTCCATACCGGGCAATGAGATCACAAACTCCAAAACACTAAATCAAAACCGGAGGCATTACGGGTCTTCAATAAAACTCCATAGCCTGTATGAGGGGCAGGAGGAGAAAATTAAAACCATCACCGAACTGTGGATGTATTTCATATACATAAATGTAAATACACGTGTGTGGATATATGGACATGCAGCAGGCACTGGGAGGTGGGATAATTACATAAAAGTGATGGACTGAACAGATAGCAACGGGCTGCTCACAAGTAAGCATCCTAAGGAAAGTTCCTCATAAAAGACAACTGATTTCCAGCAAATGCCATCAAGGGAAGAAATAACAGATATGCTTAGAAGAAATTAAGTGAAAAGAGGGGGTGCCTACTCTGATGAGAATACACAGTCCTAGAGGCCTTTAAGACTTCTGGGCTTACACTAAACAAACCGACCACAGCTCAGGAACAAGGCTTTTATTCCAAAACAGCAATATTTCTAAGTAACATGAAAAACGAAATTGTTAATACTTAAATCTGATTATAACTTCAACCGTGGAAGAAAAGGGTGAAGGTAAAGGGGCGTTTGTGGGGTTATCTAGGTATCACTCCCACCCCGGCAGATTTAGATTTCAGTTCTCCGGTGGCAGAACCGTTATTATGAAGATTGTTTTGCAAACCCAAATACCCCCTGTCCAGGGCTTGAATTAGGGCTCTTTTCTCTCTGTGTGCTGTGGACTGGGGAAAACCAGTCTTTGATAAAAATTGGACAAAGGCAAGTAAACAATTCTTGGTGGAGAGAAAGGGAGTTAGCGTCCCTCCCCTGTGTCTTCCAGCTCCTCCTCAGTGCAGGAGCAGAAACATCTGCCGCATTCCCCTTGCTTTCAAGGGCAGCGTGCTCTGAGCTGGCTTCAATTAGGCCGGGCCAGTGTGGATGCCGCCTCCATCACACACGTGTCCACGCTTGCAGGGGACCTAGCCCACCTCTCTCACCCTTGCCTTTGCAAGTCACCTTCAGGGCGTCACAGTCACCCTTTCCCGTCCCTCCACAAACGGCGATTCTATCCTTTGCAAACCAAACCAAACTAAAAAAACAAAACCCCTCTTCCTGTGACTACCTTGCACGTCCCCCATCCTGAGGACCCAGGAGATATGCCTCATGGATATTTTAAGTTTCCCAAATATTTCCGTTTTCATATCAGCACTGTCACAGAAACAGTTTTGAGAGCTCGCTGAAAGGGTGGAATCTTGACCACTGCCCAGAGCCTTCTGCAGGATGTTTAGGTTGATTGGATGAAATGAAATAGTTCTAATTATACAATATTGGTAATTCTCTACAAGAGGAAACTGAGGCCCGTTGCTGGGGGAAAGCAGGGAGACACAGCAGTGGGCCCTGCTGGGATGAGGTCTACATGCAAGAATAACACAGGGCTCCTCAAAGACTCAGAGCAACCCTTTCTGCCTACAAAGGGCAGTAGCCCCTTGTTGTTTATTTTATCACCTAAACACTACCACTGTATAAAGTGTTTCTACTCTGACAGCAGTGTTGTAAATGTACCGGTCAGGTCCCACCACAGGGGGGAAAAGTATCTTAGATCTTCTTTTTCGATCTAAATTCCCCTTTTAATTCAAGTATGGGTTTCACGGCAAATCTGTTTTCTGTTTTTTCTCCTTTCATCTCTGAACGGAATCAAGGGATTCTAGCCATCCACTGTTTTGTTTATCACACAAAAATATGCATTTATTCCTACTTATTCATTTCATTTGAGGAAAATGATAAACAATTTTTCTTTGTTTCGCTGGCAGACCTGCATTTCCAAGGGCACTGCAGGGGTCTGTAATCAATGTAGGTGCAAAGAAGATGCTGCAACCCCGCCAGCCAGCCAAAAGCTTTAAGACCTCAGGCCAAGTAGAAACGGGCTGGGACACAGGCATGGATCCCGCGGAGGAGGGTAGCACTTCTTGCTCCTGGGGCTGTGTTTTAATGCTGATGGGCACCAGCCCGGGCCCCTTTCACTTGGGATCTGGGGAGTCTGTGGCTTTGGCAGGTGCTGCACAAGGGTCCAACCTCCTTGGTAAAGTGGGGAGGGTACAGGGGCCTCCAGCGGTGCTCTGCTCCTCGGCCCCTCTGTGTGAGTCCTTCTCTCTCCCTGTCCCTTTCTTCACCATCCTGGTCACTTCCCAGTGGTTTCCTTGCAGTAATACAATCCCTTTATCTCAGCTCTTCTGGGAGTTTCCACGTACTTTTTATCACTTGTACAAAAAATTTTTTTTCTTATTATTTTAAAGAGTGGTATGGAAGGATTGCCTCTGCAAAAATGTGTATGGGATGGGATGTCGCTACAACCCAATGCACAAAACTCATCTTTCGCCTGAGCTGGATTTTTAAAAAGTAAAGCTCAAAAATTTAGAGGCGGACTTGTTTGACTTATTTCGAACCCCAGGACTCACGGTGCGGTGCTCTTAAAAACGGCGAAAGTGCAGAGGGGCCTCCCTGGAAACCACCGAGGCGCGGTTCGCAGCAGGAGGATGAGCAGACCTGGGGAACCGAGCGAGGTTAGGCCCACGTTCCCGGCTTCCTCAGGACCCTGGCTGTGGCTCGGCTCAGGGTTCCTTCCCGGCAGCATCGAAACGCAAACCTGAGCGACCTGAATCGGACTCTCATCTGCTCGTTTGGTTCTCTCCTGCAAACGGTGCAACCAGCCTGGGCACCGCAAAGAGCCCACGCCGTTGCACATTTTATTTTGCAACCAAACTCGCTCCCCCATCAAAGTGCCCCACCAAAAACCTAAACAACGCTGGAGACGTGCAGTGGATGCGACCGTCGCTCCCCGGAGGCCGTGTTCCTCCAGCCGAGCTTTCAGGCGTTGGGCTCCCGGCCGGGGGAACTCCTGGCCTCGCAGTCGCCAGCCCCAGGCCCCCAAAAGGCAGACACCCCTTTACGCCTGCTCGGGTACTCCCCAGTGACCCTCAGCCTTCCTCTTCTCGCCCTTCTCCGGACGCTTCGGCCAGGTTCCAGGACTGAGCAGGGACCCGCACCCGTGCCCCGCCGCTGTGCACCCAGCCCCGGCAAGCGATCCCGTCCTTTCCCGGGCGCAGCGACCGCGATTCCCAGCCCGGCCACGCAAACCCGTTGCCCCGTAAGCTCCTCACCTCGCACTCGGCGCTGGTCAGCAGCTGTCCGGCCGAGAAAGCCCGGTGCTTCTGAGAGGGCCGCTCTCCTGCGACCCCACTTCGGTCCACCTCGCCCAGTGCAGCCCGCAGCGCGGGAATCCGCGGAGCCCGGCCGGGGGCCGACAGGGGGCGACAAACTGTAAGGTTTTCCAGGTGCCCGGCGGGGCCGAGCGCCGGGAGCTGGTTTGGTCGCGCCTGCGCCTGGGGAGGGCACCCAGGATTGCCTATCTGAGTGCAGCCGGGTTGCTCCCCTCGGCCTCTGCCCAGGAGAGCGCCTTCGCCGGAGCGAAAGTGCGTTCTGCACTGCGACTCCTGCCTGCGGAGCTGGGGCCGAACAGCTGTCACACAGTATTCGCTCTTCCAGGGTCCGAAGTCCTTGCCTAAAGGGGAGGAAAGTGGCCTCAGCTGCCTTTTTATGGTCCCAGATGCAGATCTCGGAGACCCATGGTGTAGGAACCCTTCCTTCTCGGAATCCCTTGCCTGACTTGAAAGCAGGGCACTTCTAGGCCGGAGGTGCAAAGGTTCCAGAGTACCTAGACAGCGTAGAGCGACCCTGCTTCCCAAAGCCTCGCGCGCTCTCATCCGGTGCTGTGCAGAGCGAGTCGCCCGACCGAGTGGTCCCGGGTCTCTGCTCAGCGCCGGATGGGCCGGACCTTTCATGTGGTCAGTCATTCTCCCAGGGCGCTGACCCTAACCCTCTTCCCGGCTCCCCAGACATACCCGAGGCTCCCAGAACACCGGATTCTGCGTCTTGGGGAAGGGGTTGAATCCTGGGCTTTTTCCAAACTGGGCTTTCTTGATTCTTGCCGAGCGTTCCAGCTGCAGCCCTCGGGGCCTGGGGCCTTGTGTGGTCCCCAGCAGAGCCCAGGAGAGCACAAGCCGGGCTAACCCCCGCATTCAGGAAGGCTAACAGGAGCCAGTGTTGCTCTGGAGCCCGCCAGACAGAGGGAAGGATCAGGGCCTCCACCAGCAGCCTGGCCACCTGGGTGGGGTTCTTGAGGGCCTGGGTCTGTGGAGAAGCGCTTGTCTTTGAAGGAGAGATATCTTTTTGCCTTCTCCTCCGAGAGAGCTGTGAGTTCCCAGGAGGCCTGACTTGGACTCCAAGCTGTCCTAGACTCCAGTCAGGCCTTCCTCCTCCTTCTGTCTGAAGCCTCCCCGGTGTCTTTGGGCTCCAAATGCCAAGATTTCCCCCTTCCCTTGTCCTCTGGCCCCCTCTGTGACTGGCAGCCTGGGAAGCGCCGAAGTGTTCGGTGGGTGAAGGCAAGCCAAAAAGAGTTGGCATCTGGTGCCAGGGCCAAATAATTCAGTACTGTGCACCACCCCTGCCCTTAAATACAGGGGACAGGACCTTTCTGTGAGGGGTGAGGGAGGCTGGGTGGCCCGGGTTAGTGGGAGCCACTTCTGCAGCCTCCTGCGCATCCTAGCAGTCCTTGCAGTCCAGCAACAGCAGGTAGGAACGGTCTTCCCTGCGTCCTGGGTCACCTCCAGAGGGGCAGGAGCTCTGGTAGGTGGGCTTGGCTGCGGGAGGCAGAATCCAGATGCCCTCCCAGGGAGATGAAATGACCCCACCACTCCAGGAGGTAGGCGGCTCTTAGATGCGGAAACCAGTTGTGCTGGTAGCAGGACTGGCGGGATGGCCGGAAGTGGGGCGTCCTGCACCAGGGGCATACTGTCTTCTTCCACCCTGGCCCTGGCACAGAAGAGCTGGAGTCTTGACCCTTTTCTTTTCTTGCTCCTGGCCAGGGAGGGGAAGTGGAGGCAGGTACCCCCTAACCCTTGCTATGATCAACTGTCCCCTTCTGATGTCTTATTAACAAAGGTGGCCGAAGTGGAAATAAAACTAAAACCAAAACTAGAATTAGTGTTAGTACTGAGCGCCGTATAATCATTTTGAAATGACTTCCCTACCATTCCTGGAGGCAGGAAGGGGCCCAAGGATCATCACAGGCCCAGCTGGGTTAGGGACAGTTGTGTTTGTGCAGCGTGTTGTTGCGGGGGGGG